>NC_092858.1:34732429-34847137 GCF_032062135.1 Pyxicephalus adspersus
AAAAAAGTGCGTCTTATGGTCCGAAAAATACGGTATTTATATCCATGTAAGGCTTAAGGAAGGAAAGTACTTGCATCCATTTTTTATTATCATGATTATTCATTTCTATAGCACCAACATCTTTATCTACATAATACATAGCAAAGATAATGGGCTATAACAATACTTTTCACAAATATGTTAATCACTAAGTGCTAGAAGCCTATACAACAGAACATAAGATCATAAATGAGAGCAGACTGTAGCATGGTCAGCCTGCCTATAGACAGGGCAGGTATGGATAAATAAAGCCCAGGTTCCAGACAGGTAGGCAGAGTGCAAACTGCCAATAGAGGTAACAGGCTGAAAATTGGATATAGCACAGACAAGTGAAATATAAACACATTCTAGTTTACAGGGAAACCTAAGGCATGGACAGATAGATCACTATTAGGGACATAAGCACATAGACAAGCAAGCTGATCAGATACTAGGTAGTAAGTACCTAGGTAAGTTCTGAGTTCCCTATAAAGGTGGTTAATAAGGGTTTAGTGTGCACAAAAGAAAAAAAAGCTGCCGGCGTCACATACTAACCAATAGATGGAAAAGGTTAAGGACATTTTATTCATTACAGTGGAATAGGAGAGACTTGATAGCAGTAAATACGTGTTGATTGGATAAATCAGTGAATATCAGGTAGTGAGAAAGATGCTATAGATCAGGGCTGTCCAACTCAATTCCCCAAGGGCTGGGATTCATTACTTTAGTATTTCTTTACCAGACAGCAGTAAATACAGTAGGTGTGGTTTATATGTTGGAACATGCTCTGTTTATATGAAATTCTGGCCTATTTGTGGTCCTCGAGGACTGGAGTTTGACAGCCTTGCTATAGATCATGCCTACACGCCTTTTTGGGTTTTCAGCATGCTTTTAAACACCTGGGTGTGATTAACTAAGGTCATAAGATGGTGTGATGTTCGTTTGGTCTCTGCCAATTTCATACTTTGATTTACTAAAGCAATGAGTGTGCAATGAGTGTGCATGATATAGACATGAATCCTAGCTCAAGACTACCTATACCCAAATTCAAAGTTAAGCAATCATTCCCATGTTCGGGATCTTTATTTATAAGTGACTATTTCAGCAGCTTATTCTCTCACCTATCTCCATCCTGCTCATTATACAATGAATTAAAATCATCATCCCAGTCCAATGAGCAGTAATGCCAAACTAAGAAGCAGCAGAGTGATCTACTCAACTAGCAAAAAATCTAATGCATCACAGGGATGGCTGGAAAAAGTTTAAATACATTCTGTACATGTGTACATGCAGTGCATGCTGGTCAGTCTAAAAATGCTTGACAGTACTACTGCACCCAGCACCCATGGACCAAGTAATGATCAAAGGGGCAATGTTTACCACCTCCTAGAGTTTACAATCTAGGAGGTGGGGGAAGTAAAACACAAAAGTAGAGGAGATGTGTAGTGGTGGGAAGTAGTGAGGGTTTTGAAAGACAGAAGACTGTTAGCCAAGTTTGAAAAAAATGGAGTTCGAGTGCTCTTTTAAATGAGCAGAAAGTAGGAGCAAGCTGAATAGGACGAGGAAGACCATTCCAGAGAATTGGGCAGCGCTATAAAAGTCATGGAGCTGTGCGCGTGATGAGGTTATGGGTAAGGAAGTCAGTAGTAGGCAAGGGGAGTATTTTTTTTTACCAGGTCAGAAATGTAAGTGGGACAAGAACTGTGGAGGGATTTGAAGGCAAAGCACAGGAGCTTGAATTTGATTCTAAGGTGAAATAGAAGCCAATGAAAAGAACTACAAAGAGATGTAGCGGAAGAGGAGCGGTAGGAAGGATGGATGAGTCTGGCTGCAGCATTCATAATAGATTGTAGAGGAGAGAGTCGGTTTAGTGGAATACCAGAGAGGAGGAGGTTACAGTAGTCCAGACGAGAGATGATAAGACCGTGTAGGAGTTTGGTGGTCTCTGGGGACAGGTAGGGGCGGGTACCAGACTAATCATATGAATCATCTTCAGGGTGCAAAGAGCAAATATGATTTGTGCAAATGTGGTATGTACTTAAAAAATGTTAAAAAATTATGACCTATATTAAGTATTAAAGTTTAAAATTTTTTTTTTTTTCTGAAGAGCCCAACATTTATGATTAACACAGAACTTTTACAAAAATTGTTTGGGTGTACTGCATGCCAAACGTGTTCACCACTAAACTGAGCGGGACTCAAATATGTTTTTAAAAAAATGAGTGAGGAAGAGTGCGGAACCCATCAGGTTTTTACCGCAATCTGTTTGTATCTGGATCACAATTTTTGGAAAATCGCTGCTCTTAATGTACCCTTTAAAACACACAATTAATATTTGGTTATCATTGCATTGTATTGTTAGCAAATGTTTTAAATCTTGGACCAGATCCATTCCATGATTATTGGATCACCCAGCTTCCCTGATGAACGTGTATCCTCTCCAGCCTTGGAGAGCTTTACTAAATCAGGCCCTTTGTTGGGATAAAAATTGCTTTAGTAATGCCCGTTGTTCAGTGTTGATCATAAGATATGTGTATATGAGAGTTTTAGATCTTATTACCTACAAAAACACAAATTTCTTTGTAAATCAAAAATACAAACGAAGCATAGCTTAAAATGCAAAGAAAAGAGTATTTATAATTCAATTTAGCCATAATGGGCAAGGCACTGTTCATCAGTTCTACCAGTTACTATCATGCACTGGCTCATTGTCCTTGGAACTTATTTTAAAATGTTGACAATGGGATTTCCACTTTTGCTAATGACCTTCCTATGTTCTATTTATATATTTCTTATCTCTTACTGTTTCAATTTCATATTTAATATAAAAGCGACAACCTAGAAAACAATGGTAATTTGGGTTTGCTGACATAATCGAGGGAAATGCTCAGCCTATTTTGTGTATAATGCACATAAGCTGTATATAGCTAACTTGCAGTAACCTATAAGTTACCATTTACAACTATTGTCAGATGTAAACTCCAGGTCTGAAATATAAATTTGTAAATTATTATTTTTTTTCCATTTTTCCTGGTGAGGTGATAAAATATATATTAGATTATAAAAAATATATCTAAAGCCATATTTTCTAGTTTGGATAAGAATACTGAAACCAACAAAGTTTTTTCTTTTTTTAAATTTAGATCAACAAAAAAACTTGGCTCCAAGCTGATATAAATTGTAATAAAAATAAAAATAGAGCATGAATCAACCCTGATACTGACCTTGCAGCAGAATTATTAATCAATCAGGTCTATCCCTTTCATCAGTGGTGTTAATCTATCCCTGTTACAATGCTTTCAGTAAGTTGGAAACACGAAGATGACTTTATAAGTGTCCTGATGCTCCTTTATTTTATTGTCCAATCACAGGCTGGGGAAGGCCCTGGACCAGGCTCCATTGCTTAGCTAATGTGCAGGAAAATAGGGTCATCTGCTTGGTGGTGCTTTCTGACTGCAGTTTCCAAATCACAAAATTACAAAACTATCCACAGTCGGCCCTAGGTTTCTGAACACTCTGTGCAAAATTAGACTTTGTACCCCCTCACTCAAGTTCCAACCAATAGGAAGTGGTTTAACTTCCTATTATGCCTGCCTACCTGTAGGTATGCCTGCCTACCTACATTTCCATGGTGATTTTAATGTTTTTGCTCCTTCACCCACCACCTACCCATGCCTACCTACATTTCCATGGATGCCCACATCCCCCTGTTGGCTTTGGGCACTAACACTCCTTACTTTCACTTACCACTCCAACCACTACATGCCTATACCTACCTAATTTTTCCTAGGTATGGTAAAGCATTCCCTTTTTGGCAGATATTAATCCCACCCTGTACAGTTACTCAGGTTGAAGACCTACCCATTGGTCACTATCATTGTCACTATCCTTAATTATATCATTATCATTTCTGATGGTATCATGCCACCTTTGATTATATCATTATCATCACAGATTATTTCATCATCTTTATTCTACATTTTACCACCATGGTTGTTAGTGATATCATTATCATCAAAGAAATGATCATTGTCAATTTTATGGTCTTCATCGACAATATTATCATGGATGATATCCTTGTCATTGTCACCATCTTATTCTCTATGATATCATCATCATTAATAATACCATGACCACCATCATGTAAAGTATGCATATGTATTGCTTCCTAAACTTTTTTGGTACTTCCTGTTAATGTTGTACAATAAGGGATTCTGTGAAAACATGTCATTGTATCAGACCCTGGTGCTACATTCAGACCCTGGCTACATTCATTCTAGCATTTTATATAGGATAAAGCTAAAGAATAATATTGTCCTTGCTACAGTTCTCTCTACTAAAAAAAAAACAGGTCTTTTTTTTCAGATGCCATGTGTCCCTGATGAGATGTCACAACAGAAGCACATAGACTCTATATATATATATATATATATATATATATATATATATATATATATATTGATAAAAAACAGTGCATGGCTGTATGGGGGATCAGTGAGTAATCTTGCAAAGAGGTCAAATAGTAACAAGAGACTGCACCAAGATTTAGAGTTAACATTGCCCCATTTATTGAGGATATATAGGAGCTCCTCAATGTGGCCAAACCCATAGGCTGTGGAAAACAGAATACACAGCATGTATAGGAGCTATAGGTTGTCTGATACACAGGGATATTGTCTAAAGTTTATTGTTATACACATGCTGCTAGAAAAAAATTTATTTCACTATATTTGAATCTACGGAACCAATTATTTTTTTCTTTTATTCCCTTTCTTCTAATGAATTTCCCTTAGTAGTAAGCACCCTTGCTTTTGCAGCGTTAGGGTACCAAGTCCAGGACCAGGACATTGTCTGCATAGCAGTTGTATGTTCACACAATATTTGAGTGGGTTTCCTCTAGACACTTCAGTTTACTCCCACATTCCAAAATTATGCAGGTAGGTTAAACATTGACCTTAGACAGTGCTAGTGACACATGAGTATGATATGGACCTTACATTGTGACCCCTTCTGGGAGATAGTTGATAATATGACCATGGATTTTGTAAAGTTCTGCGTAATATGTTGGCGCTATATAAATACTGAATAATAATAAGAAGAAACGTTACATTCAGTACAAGTGATTGCCCGCCCAGGGCAGTGCCAGGGGGTTTGACTGTTGGATTTCTTCTAAGGAACATACAAGTTGTCTGAGTCCTGGGGAGAAAAGTGTTCTACAAATGATGAGTAAACAGGATAATACAGAACCAGTCCTGTCAACCACCAATCACTTAGTGGCTATTTAACCATCCTATCTGTCTTCAGCAATTCTCTCACTAATGCAATTCACTTATTAACAGTAGTACAGCCAGAGACTCTTCAGGTTTAAAAATGGGAAATGATAATATAGATTCCCGGAACATACCACCAAAGGGAGATTTCTTTCCATTTGTAAATAATATATGGACCACATAGAATGGTTATTAGCACTATTTGTTTACCACTTGTTATCTGGTTAGACTTCACATTCAGACATCAGTTCTGATATTGCTGTTGCATTTGTATTACTTGCCTTTTGTATTATTTACAGAGTAAACAGATATATATTTATAAAACAATGTGATTTCCATAGGTATAATATACATATGATTGAGAATCTAAAATGTTACTTATCAAGACAGTACAATAAAAGGAGCATGTGGCTTCTTGTAAATGAAGCGTTATTCCTACGCTCATTTACAAGAAACTGAAGTCATATTAGTAATGCATACAAGAAACAGATGCAAATGTAAATACAGAGCACTCACAATTGCATACATTTACAATCTTAAATAAGAAAGAGGGAAGGGTTAAATCCCTTTTATACCCCCGCGCCAAAAATGAATATTAAACTCTCACAGCGGAGGTGTAGCCCATTTCAGTGTAAGTTTTTAATTGGAATTAGGACTCACATTAAATAAAGTCCATTTTAGTTAAAGCTAAAATATGAATAATTACAGATTAGTACAGCATGCATTAAGAACAAAAAGAATAAATATATACCAAAACTGAGTAGATTTACAGCCTATGTTACCATAATTACCATGCATATGCACAGTGTTATTATTCATTCCTTTGTATATGACCTCTGTAGTTTTGGCAGGTTTAACATACAGTTGACATAGCTCAGCTTACTTAATCAAAAAGCAAAAAGTAAATTGTATGAATTAACTTTGTTTCAATTCCAGGTGACATTCTGGCAACAAAGCATGAGAAATTGAGCGCCCTCTAGATGAAAATCAAGTCCATGGCCTTGGTATTCCATCAAGCAGCTATACAGTATAGTTGATTATCCAGTAAACACCGGGATTAGAAGCACAAAAGAATAATAACCAGAGGCAAATACGCACACAACTACAGATTTTAAAGAATTTGTTTCTGAAAAATGAGCCTTGCACAACTATGACCTAAAAGTCCCCAATTTTCCGAAACAAAATTATATTTTAATATTAAAGGAAAACAACAATTACATATAGGGGTAATTATGGTCTTTCAACTTTGTATATTATAAATGACAGTCTAGGATACACCTATTCAACAGTAATGCATGCCTGTAAATAATTGTTTTTAGTTGCCAACTTCAGTTTTAAAAAAATAGAACATTTTAGCCCTTGTTATCTGGTAGGTGAGAAATGTCTCCGCTGTCATTGGGTGTATAAAAATCAAAACTGTTTTATGTAGAGGATAGATAGGTTTGAGTCCTTCTCAGGTGTAAGCAAGGGAAATCCTATATTAGATACCTGTCAGCTAAACAGGTTTCCCCACTTGAATACTCCTCATATTCTTGTGACCATTTTAACATTTTGGAAAAACTCCTTGCACTGGAGATAAAATAGACAGATTAGCTAACTTGAAAAGAAGGTAATTTTACAGATAAAATGAAAACCTGCATATACAGAAACTTCAACCCAGTTTACTACAATTAGCTTCAAAGATCCTAGGGCTGTCATCCCCACCCTGCTACACTAATTAATCTGAGGATGATTAACAGATTCCTAGGATGCATCCACCTGGCCCCATCATTCTATACATCTTCTTTCTCCAAGTCTGGAAACCTTAAAGTGTCCTTCTACTAAAATGGAAATTCTATTTACATTTTCTTGTCCTTCTATAAATTCTCAACTGTAAGTAGGTGCAACCTACCAAAAACAAAAAAATTAGAATGGTATTTACCTAACCCCATCTTATCCTTGTGATGCTTGGGCAAAGTTGACGTTTCAGGAAGAGTCCTGTGGAACAGCAGCCAAAAATTCCTTGAGACCTTCTTGCAATGAACTGGAATGTCTATTGCAAGATTTTACCTACTGTACTTCCAAAAAATCTACCTGAAAGGACAGTGGTGCTATGCCCAGTCATGCAAAAGATATGGGTAGGGTAAGAGTAATTCTTTTTTGGTTCAAATTACACCTGCTAACAACAGGTGAATTAGGGTGGGGGGGCTTTAGCAAAATTAAATTGACCTTTCCATTAGAAAATTTTTATTACCTTTGGCCTTTTCACATTGGGTGTGATGTCCCAATGCCTAGTTCCTAACCTTAACCACAAGCTAACCAACCCAAAAATCTAACTCCTAACTAACCCAACCCGCCAGCACCTTAACTTTCCAGGTATCAGTATCTGATAGGTAACAACTCCGGCACTACAATATGGAAGCGCTATTTAAAATCTGAGGCGTAATTTACATTTAATTTAACCCCAACCATGCATATCTTGACTCTGGCTTCATGCAGCACAAACAGCGGTGGTGAAGCCACAGTTAATCTGCTTTCTTCTGGAATTTGCATACTCATTACCAGAGACAGCTTGGCTGTTAATTGTAAACATGTAACGAGCTGCGGTGCAGATTGCAGAGCACCCAGCCACTGCCAGCTCTGTATCTTCATCTGTGATAACATTTTATTCCAGTGCCCGATTAACCCCTTGCTACCAGTGGCCGTATCACACAGCAGCAAAAATCCTCCATTGAAGAAAAAAATATCTTTAATTGTTATAACTGCTAAACAGACATCTGTTTGGTATACTCTATTAATTACACTCATTTTGTTCTTCTTTATTGTTGACAAGATCTTGGGACCATATGAATGAGATGATAAAATTTCACTAATGGAGATGAAAAAGACTTTGTAGCAGAAGCCGACTGATTATGAAGATGTTGAAGGCTAAAAGCCTTGAATGACGAGGGTCCCTGTCATTTCAGAATAGAAATATATCAATGATATAGAATTCTGGGGAATATGGGTATATTGCTTTTATATTACCTGCCAGTATGAACATATATATTTAATGGAAGTCACAAAAGTCTAATAAACCCTCTCTTTTAAATATGATGGAACATGATAAGATTGATGAATTATTAAAATGTTGGACATTATTGCACTCAGAATTTAACATGTGTTTCATGGAGAAAATTGTATCCGGTATGCAATCGGTTAAGCGCTATACTATGTTAGATTTTTGCAGAATATCAGAAAGAAGAGCATTACAGTCTCCTCTGGCAAAGAAGTGGAATAGCTGCTGGTGACCTGAATTTCACCCCGCACCTATGAAATTCAGTGCACACTCCTTCTGTAGAGACATTGCTTCCAAACGAGTCAGAGAGGAGGTGAGCTGAATGCTAAGCAAGGCCGCCACAAGCAGCTGCCAACAGCCTAGCTCTCTATGTTACTGGCACATCCCAGCATTCTCTCTTATTTTCAGATCAAGCGCTGAGAATGCAGCCTGAATTACATTTATTTGGGGGCTTTGTTTACACAGAGAGCAGGCTGCATATTAAACTCCAGTATCTCATCTCTGCAAACATGCATTTCTTTGCCAAGTTGTGCATTTACAAACAGGCATTTAATAGCATAAGCCAGAGGGGATGAACCCCCCCTTTCCGTCAGCATTATTCAGACAGGTTCATCCTGTCTGCAAACCGTCCATCATGCCAGGCGATGGCTATGACATATTTGTAATGTTTGAACCCTGTGCACTGAATTGTTCAATGCCAATGGAATATTTCTTTATTAAATGTCCAACATAATGACTAAAACAAAGTGCATTGCTGTCAGAGTGCTTAAAGGGGCGCTTTCATCAACAAAAAAATAAAAGAAATATATAAAACGCAATAGTGACCTAACCCTTGCTTCCTTTCCCAAATCTTTATCTACATATCTTTTTTTCTGCATTTATGTGCTCATGGATACATTTTATTTTGTAAACTTTTACATGACAGCTACATCTCTGCATGCACATTAACCCATTTACATGTTTAGGAATAATCTGACTCCAAATCTATGGTAAATTGATTAGAATAGCGTCACCCAGCTGTTCATTTTATTTGGATGACATAAGAAAACATCCATTTAGGAGGAATGAGGTTGTAAAAGTGACTGAAAAAATGGAATAAATAAAAAGATTGCGTATTTTATATTATTATTTATTTATTTACTTCTATTTTTTTTTTTTTGTGTTAACATATTAGGCAGTGCATAGTTATAGTTCATAGTAATGGGGTACTAAGATAATGTTTGTATAGGACCAGTGCAGATGAAAAATGCAGCATGGTTAGTTTTGACACCTTGTACCACTTTTATGGGGTCAGCAAATATACACAGAATAGTCAATAAAATAAAAGATGAACAGAGAAATCCATAGTGGAGTAAGCTTGTGTTTGTTTATATATTTGCTCTCATTTACACCAATATTTGGGTTATTATTGCAGTCCCATCACCAATCCTGTTATAAATATTATTGTGACTGACCGCAATGCTTGGAGTTTTTATTGTGATCACTGTCATCATTGTGTCTACATATATAAATAATGGGGAATAATATTGTATCTGCCCATTGCAGACTATTAGTGCATCCACTAATAAATAAGCTGGAGGTTATTATAGCATGCACCTATAGCAATGCTGGTAGCTGTTATTGCATCCACTGAGAGAGAAAAGCGGGGGGTTATTATTGTAGCCACTGACCGTGATGGTGCGTGTTTACACCCACTTCCTCTTTGGTGTGTTACAAAAGGGGAAAGGTGCCATGCTACTAATAAAGTGCTGAAATCACACCCACTTTTTTGATGCATACCTACACACCTCCAGTTGGTGACAAGATCTGCAAGGCACAATTCCTCAAATTATTAGATTTAAGGTGTCCCTCCTAATCATCTTATAATGGTGCCAACTTAGGTTTACTATTATAACCACTGACACCAACCACCTAAACTGGTGATAGAATTGATCAATCTGGTGATAGACCTTTGCACTTCCCACCCAATGATGTAAAGGAAATTGGTACATACTTCTGACCATTGCACCCTACATTGCATGTTACATAGACCAAAGTATTTTATTTTCTTAACAGTTGTGGGCTGATAATTTTCCTTTCCAGTTTTAGCAAAGTTCCTCTCAAAGTTTGGCTCAAAAATAGTGTTAGCTCTCAATCTATAGTCTATATACAGAAAAACATATGTAACTGAAAAATTCCATTATAACAGTCTTTTTTTTACATGAGTTTCAGACAGTTCCAATGTTTTCCTATGGTAAGTTCTGCTGTATGGTGGGCCCTTTAAATACATACATACATACCGTACACACATATACTCACATACATACACACTACCTTGTGAGAACATTTACCACAGTCGCTTGCTCCTAAATATCCCTTAGTGTATTTTACATGATTTGATCTGTACCATGTTATAAATCTTTTTATCCATTACGTCTACGTACATGCTTCCCCTGCAGCTTCTCTGTCACATATCCATGTGAAATGTGATCACACGAAGCTAAGAAAATCGATAAATGATTGCATTGTCAGTAACTGGTTCGCAGATTGGTCATGTGCCTTTGAGCACTTTGATAATATGTAATTGATTTGCTGCAACTTTTATTTTAGGATCTCATCTGTTGTCAATGGCCAGATTCAATCCAGTATAATAAAATATCCAGTTCTCAGTCTGACAAAGGCTAAAAGTTGGAATACACAGTAGGTCTAATATAACCATATTTACTACATGGAAAAATTACCAATTTTGTTCATTTTCAGCATTAAAAAGTGTCAAATGCATGTAGGTTTTAGAGATGTATGTTTTGTTTCATGTTCTTTTATCATATGACAATGTATTCATTTTAACAACTTGTACATCAAATGGTCCTATAGTTGTTTTTTTTAATAAATGTTTTCCCTCAGACTGTAATTAGATAAAAAGTTCCTTTAGATGCCTGTACCTGTTCTCATTCTTCCCAATCACACCCTGCTGTCATGGTTGGGGAAACAAATCCACTGAGAAAGGGTTGAAGTATCTGCATGTGTATAGTGACATGTCGGCAGCACACAGTAGTACACATGATGACCCTGGAGTGCACTAGGGGTTAGTTGTAGCTCCAGAGACACAAGGCAAATGCTAGTGCTAGAGTGCTGGGGGTCACTGATAGCACTGAAACACTAGAGGTAACTGGAACAGGAGCAAGTAGCTTGCTCAAATGCACCTCGCTTGACAAAGTGGGTTAAATTGAGTAGGCGATAGGACAGGGGGCATTTTGTGCCAGAAAAAAAGTACAGAATAGAAAAGCTCTAGATTGAAGTGAATACCATAGCAAAAGTGGTTTATCCTTTAATTGGGCAATAATGTCTACTTTGCTATTTTTGAAGTGCTTGAAAAATGAGGTGTAACACCAGAGTAGCCCAGAAATTTACAGAGTTATCTCTCAAAGACCCAGCTTGTGAATATTCAAGAAAGTCAGAGTCCAGGGGAGAGGAGAAGAAAAAAATACAGGCTTTTGTAGGGCCAAGTGGTTTATCATAAAAAACTAAACTTTATTCGTGTCTTACAACCTAAAACCTAAACAAAGACCACATATGCTAGTCCTAGATCAACATAAGTGTACTATTTTACCATCTCGAGACCAGTTACAATAAGTTTCAACAATAATATTTTTCCCTGCCCAACACATTTCGCCCCATGGGGCTACCTCAGGGGATCAGGAGATCGTAATAGGAGAGGAGGTGCTTGTTGTATGAGAGAAGAAGTAAAACCAAGTATTGTCACGGACTAGCTGAGAAAGTGGAGGTGGAATGTCCCCTTTGTGGACAGCTGCAATCGGTCCGCGCTATACTCTAATTCTGCACCATCAAAAATCAATTCTGATTCAAATATCCTTATCTCCCTAAATACCTGAATATAGTGTTCAACCTACCAGTTTATCATCACATTATATACTACGCATCTGCCTTTAGTTATCTTTTTCCCAGTAGTTAACCCTCCACACAAAAGAGTGTCCCACAAATCTTCCTGCAATTTCATCGGTCAGTTTTGAATCGGTCTTCCACTTTATCTCAGTCAGTCCATAACAATACTTGGTTTTACTTCTTCCCTCATACTTGAGGAACAACAGGCACCACTTTTTGCCTCCTTTGAGAGTTTAAAGTTTCAGCAATCCCATTACGATCTCCTAATCCCCTGAGGAAGCCCCACGGGGCGAAACGTGTCAAGCAGGGAAATCCAGCCATGATTCTACATTATTATTGTTGAAACTTATTGTAACTGATCTTTGATGGTTGAAAAGTACCTATGTTGAGCTAGGACCAGCATAGGTGGTCTTTGTTTAGATTTTAGGTTGTAAGACGTGAATAAAGTTTAGTTTTTTATGATAAACCACTTGGCCCTACAAAAGCATGTCTTTTTTCCTCTCCTCTCCCCTGGACTCTGACTTTCTATTTTTGAAGTGCATTGGAGTGCAGCGGGGGGCACCTGTTGTAATTGTGGTAATCACTGAGGTGCCATTCTTAATGACATACTACTTCATACAAAATGGGATGTGCATCTGACAGGGTTTTCACCCAGGTTTCACAGCTTGGCAGGACTCAATCTTTTAATTTAAAAATCTGGGACAAGGTCTGAGCACAGCTATCCCTTTAATAATAAAAGAGATGTTTACTATAATTGTAAAGTTTTGCTTTATCACGGTTACTTTCTTTAGCAGAAAGCTTTACCTGTACACTATAATACAATTAACATTTATATGTTTTTTCTTTTTATAAAGTTAAATCCATGACTGTTTCAGAGAAGCCTCTCTCTTTTCCTGCATGGTGAGCATTAACAATATGATTTGTACCAGTTTTATTATTTTTCATCTACAGCACTTCAATACCAATGTACATTTTTTCTGACAGGGTTAACAACTCTCAGAGGTTTGGCAGCTTGAAAAGGGTTAAGTCAATTCCATGTGGGTCCATGGCAGATTATAAAGAAGTGAATTAAGTTAGCAGGGACTGCTGATTGCCTTTGACCAGCACACTGCACCAAAGGTCATCCATCACTTTTCCTGACAGCACTCAAGACTGGCAGAAATAGCAGAGCAGTATCACTTAGATGGGACCTGCAGCAGCAATACTGCTTACAAAATGCTATTAGTAACCTATGTGCTAATACCACAAACTTTTAGCCTTGTTTCAAATGAGGAAGCCCTGTGGTAGAGATATTGAGAAGCAGCAAAAACAGACATTGCTTGTGTTGGGGAATGTGAAAAACCAATTTTCTTATGGTTTATTATTATTAAAACAGGATTTATTTAGTGCCAACATATTACACAGTGCTGTACATTAAATAGGGGTTGCAAATGACAGACAGATACAGACAGTGACAAAGGAGGAGGAAAGGACCCTGCCCAGAAGACCTTACATGAGGGAAGTATCACACAACAGGAGGGGAGATATGGAATGGTGGTAAGTAATGAGGGTTTTAAGAGAAAGAAGACGCGTAGGCAAGTTGGGTTTTGAATGCTCTTAAATTAGCAGAAAGTAGGAGCAAGTCAAAAAGGACGAAGAAGACCATTCCTCTTGAAAAGTCATGGAACCGCGTGTATGATGAGGTTATGAGTGAGGAAGTCAGTAGTAGGTAATTGGAGGAGCAAAGAGAGCGGCTAGGGGAGTATTTTTATATCAGGTCAGAAAGGTAAGTGGGACAAGAACTGTGGAGGGATTTGAAGGCAAAGCACAGGAGCTGGAATTTGATTCTAAGGTAAAATGGAGGCCAATGAAGGTGACTACAAAGAGATGCAGCAGAAGAAGAGCGGTGGGAAAGATGGATGAGTCTGGCTGCAGAATTCCTAATACTGCATCACAAAAAAAAAAAAGATTGTCTGCTACTTGGTTTAATCCATGTGTCCTATACTAAATCAAGTGTGCTGAATCTAAATCTTAAGTCCAATTCTGCCTAGGACATCAGGATCTTAAGTTAATTATGTGTTTAGACAGATTAGCTACATTCCCTCATTCCACAGTTACTTTGTAATCTCTTAATACATAACTAACTTTTGCCTCATAGTTCCATTACATTACAAAAACATAGTTTTATTTTGCAACAACAGTTACAATTACACATAACATACCTGAGTCCTTGTTCAACACACATGTACACTTCAGAAGTCTTTCAGGCACTTGCTTTTCCATTTGTGGTTCTCCGCTGTCTCCCATTGCAGAAACCAGCAGTAGTCGCCCAATATGTTGGGGTTGCACCGGCCTTCCATAACAGAAATGTCCTGGTGGAACCTCTCCCCTTGTTCATCACTCACATCACCCAAATTTTGTGGGAAGGAGTCCAGATGGGAATGTAACAAAAATTTTGTACAACTAGCACAAATGAATCCCAAGCAGCAAGTTCAAGTGGGTTGAGTTTGTCTCTGAATGTGGCATCGCGCATCAAATTGCGGATTTGGGGACCAACAAAATGCCTAATTTCAGTTTAGCATCTGTTATAACTTTTCATCCTTCAAACTGAAAAACCCATACCATCACGATCCATTGCAACGACAAAGTTTTTCATTATTACAAGTTTAATATGAAGTGGTGGAAGGTAAACTTTCTGTGGATTAATGAGTGATTCACGTTGTACAGGCCAACAATGTGTTCAGGTCTGGGTGGCCATTCTTTCACTGTGTAATGGTTGCTGTCATCACGACTGTTCCACAGACACAGAGAGCACATATAGTTTGTATATCCCAATTGCAGGCCAAGAAGGAGTGCCACCACCTTCAGGTCACTACAAACGTTCCACTTGTGTTTTGAATAGTTAATCAATTTCAAAATGACCTCCATGGATTCGTATGTCTCTTTCATTCCCTCGGGATGAGCAAGAGGAACAGAAGGTTTAGCATTACCTTTATGCAGCAATACCGCTTTCAAACTTGCTTTGCTCAAGTCTATGAACAATCTCCACTGCTCTGGTATTTATACACAACCTAACTCCATCATCAGACCACTCACATCGGTACAGAAGCAAATGTCATTTTCCAGCTTGTAATAACCTGCAAACTTTGTGTGATGATCACGAAAGTGTAAAGTTGTGGTTTCTTTTTGTAGCAATGTCCACTCCTTTAAACCGGAGGCAGTTCAGACTTCTCTTTTGACAAAGACAGGTCCCTTACTAGATCATCTAAATTGGCTTTTAAAATGTGGCTTACCCTCTTCAAATTGGGGTTCATACCATTCATTAACATCGACATCATCCTCCTGTTCCTCATCCGACATGTAACTGTCAGTAACAACAGATGTAGGAGGGATGGTACTGGATTCTCTGCGTCATGTGGCTCTGGCTTCAGAGCAGATTCACAGACAGGATGGACGATTTTAGACTTAGTCTTCATCGAAAACCCAGCAATTTTACTCATACAGAAGTACCAGAGTGATGGTCTTTTGGCTCACGCCAAACCAATTCCTTTTCCCATTCAACCATTGCGTTAGGCCAACATATCACACCTGACAGCAGATATGACGTGCCCAGCTTTTATCCTGATCTCCAATTTCACATCCAAAGTAATACTTGTAACCAAATCTCACCCTCTTGGTTAGGTTCTTGCGTTGATCACACGTGGTGTGATCATGCATGCCACCAGGGGACGTGAATCAGCTGAGGCGGCAGCAGGCATAGTGGTAGCTGCAACTGTTATAATGTTCCCATGTAAAAATACATTAGCCAATTGCCGACCATTTGAACAGCTATAGCATGCTTATACCATAAAATCTGTACGTGATAGGCAAATTCTGAGTTCAGATTTGGAATCAGCACACTTGATATCATGTAAATCACGTGTTATTCCCAGAAGCAAAATCGCTGTTGTGCAGTGATAAATTATAGTCGGGTTAGTGGAATACCAGAGAGGAGGATGTTACAGTAGTCCAGATGAGAGATAAGAACATGTACAAGGAGTTTGGTGGTCTCTGGGGAAAGGTAGGGGGCGGATTTTGGAGATGTTGTGCAGGTGAAAGTGACAGGACCTGGAATGTTCTGAATATGAGGGGTAAATGAGAGGGCAGAATCGAAGGCAACACCAAGACAACGTGCCTGAGGGGAGGGACGAATAACAATGTTGTCAACCGTTAGGAGTATGTCAGGGGGAGGTTTGGAATTTGAGGGGGGAAGATGAGTTCTGTTTTATCTATGCTGAGGTTCAGAAATCTGTCAGACAAACATCATGAGATGGCTGACAGGCAGCATGAAACCTTGTCCAGAACTGAGGGAGACAGGTCAGGGGTGGACAGATAGATTTGAGTGTCATCAGCATACAGATGGTAATGCAAGCCAAAGGAGGATATTGTTATTATTATTACACAGGATTTATTTAGCGCCAACATATTACGCAGCGCTGTACATTAAATAGGGATTGCAAATGACAGACTAATACAGACAGTGATACAGGAGGAGAGAACCCTGCCCCGAAGAGCTTACAATTTAGTAGGTGGGGGAATTTCACACACAATAGGATGGGAGATATGTAGTGGTGGGAAGTAGTGGTGGTTTCAAATGACAGAAGACGGGTAGGCAAGTTTGAAAAAATGGGTTTTGAGTTCTCTTTTAAATGAGCAGAAAGTAGGAGCAAGCTGAATAGGAGAAGGAAGACCATTTCAGAGAGCTGGGGCAGCTCTAGAGAAGTCTTGTATCCGTGCGTGCGATGAGGTTATGAGTGAGGAAGTCATTAGTAGGTCATTGAAGGAGCGGAGAGAGCGGCAGGGGGAGTATTTTTTTACCAGGTCAGAAATGTAAGTAGGACAATAACTGTATAGGGATTTGAAGGCAAAGCACAGGAGCTTAAATTGATATGAGACTACCGAGAGAAGAGGTGTACAAAGAAAAGAGGACCGGTCCAAGGACTGACCCTTGGGGAACAGGGAGGAGAGTGGGCGAGGAGGAAATACCATTGAAAGAAACTTGAAAAGAACGGTCAGACAGGTTGGAAGCGAATTAAAATCGTTCGCGATTGTCTTGTCTAACAATCTAATGCTGAATGGCAGACCACTAATGATCGCTACTTCCCAGTACGAGGAAACCCCCATAACTCTGGTGTCACATCATTGGAATGAGGTCCTCTCTCCAAAAGATGGCCACTGTTTGGGGCAGGTGGTGGTCTGACTTTTGCCACTAGGAAAGGGGACTACAAGCTTTTTGGCAAGCCAGATTTATACTACATCACATACATTTATTACTACATCAGGGCATTGCTTTTTTAAGATAGACATATTAAGCAGAGTGTTATTTCTTGTCACAGTGGATTTACATTTTTTTAAATCTTTAAATGAATTAGGCTGAATTGGTCATACAAAGTAGATGTAATATTAAATGTCTCTTGATTTAAAGAATATACCCAGGCATCTGTATTGAGTGAAGATGCTGATATGAAGCCAGTTTTGTAGTATCACTTACCTTACTACAAAAGTCTCATTGCTATGAAGTGTAATCCTATGCCAATCTCACTCACCCAAAACTGTCTCCTCCAAATCATTCCCTGGAATTCTTACGTAGAAATAGAACTAATAAGTAAAGGGAGCAAAAAACACAGAAATGGGTTAAACAGTCCCAAATGCAATTTATACTGACTACATTGGAGTGACATTACATAATGTGTGCAGAAAGTAGGGGCAGCACAAATCTCAAAGCAATTATATCATATAGATTGTATTAAACTGTAACAAATCTAGTATATCTAATATCCCAGTCCCATATGGCTGACTAAGTTATTACCAACTCAACTGCCCATAGATGTTACTAAGATACTTGTACCAGCAGAATTCTGCTACATTTTTAAAAGACAAAGCAGAAGTCTCCGAATTATATATCACATACATAGACTTCCAGGCAAACCCTGCAAATAAAGATACAGGAGGCAGTTTTACCTAATAAATTATTTCTAACAGCACATAGAACCTTGGCCTTTTAGGAAGGTGATCTCACCTTCCTAAACTAAAGTTTAAAGGTCTCTATCATGGGAAAAGTATATGACTGCCATTGCTAATCTGAAAATCTTAGTACCCAGGGCTGTAATATTGATGCTTTGGCTTCAATACTTTGGGGTCTTTTTATCAAGCGGTGAATCTAACATTCACAGAGCATTCCCTCTGGAAGATACTCCACCAGGGAATGTTTCAGTGAAAGTTAGATTCCTCACTTTATTAATAGACATCTTTGTGTTTCTGACCTGAAATAAGTAATGATAAAGGATTCTGGCACTTATTTACAGCATACTTGCTTTAAATAATAAAGCTAAGTAACAACCTATGCTAACCACATTACATTGTGCTTTTTAGTACAGGTTGACATTGAGAATTCCAGGAACCTCCGGACCTGAGGATTTTCGAAAATTCAGAATTTTTGAAGGTTATATATGCTGTATAGATTAAAATGAAATAATACTAAAAATTAAATTACACTAAATAAAAAGCAAACAAAATTTAATGTTAACCATCATTAACATTAACATCATGTATCGCTATCAAGTTTTTTTTTTTTTTAGCATTTCCACTTTCTCTGCGATCGACAACGAACGATGTAAATGTTTTACACCTCTTTTCTTTGCTGAATCCATAATGCATACAGCAGCAGATAATTAAGAAGTAAAGCACGTGCAAGCAAGACCTCAGCTGTACTGGAGTACAGAACCATCAAAACATAAACTGCGCCTTCGGAAAACAGTGTAAATTTGAAAAAGCATTTGGAAATCCATGACAGAAAACTGAAGGAACCGGATTATCGATGGCCAGATTTTTGAATGTCAACCTGTATTTGCGTAGAGATCAGCTCTAAAAGTTATACAAAAAATCTAAAACTTCCACTGTATTATTATTAAACAGTATTTGTATAGCTCCAAAGTATAAGGCAGCACTGTACATTAAATACCATGTAAAATTTCCACTGGATGCCGTAAAGGCTCCATTAGAAAAACATTAAGGTAGGTCCTGTGTCTGTAATCTCTATTTTATAGGTAACTTTTCTGAACAGAATACCAAATGTTTTCATTATATACAGGTTCCCAAACTCTGTATACATTTATTTACCAAAATGTATTTGCTGCAAGTTATTCCTACCTGCATGAAGCCACAGAGCCTCCTGTATTTATGGCCATTTAATAGTTAGGCGGTTTATATTACAAGCGTTACCACTGTGGTTCATTTCTATGGAACCAACTCTTGACTATTAATGAATGACAGCAGTTCCCCTTTTTCCACAGGCATTTGATTTCAGCAGCTCCTTGCAGCACCTTAGGTTTGTCTCCCAATAATAGGGCCATTGTGGACTTGAAACTGACACAGTAGCTGGTAGAAGTCTATTGCCACAAGCTGTTTTCTTCATTCATCATCCTTTGACACTAGTCCGAAAAAAGGACTAGGGCTATCTGATCTCCACCAGCAATTAATGACTTGGCCCTTTGCTACAGTGAAAATATTTTGATACCTGCCATGATTTAGATCCAGTACTACCACAATGGCTGTGCCATGGTAAAAGGGTCTAATGATATATCAGGATTGCTTCTCCCCTCCCTCCCTTTTTGGTCTTTACCCTTGAGTTTTACTATTTGGTCCTTGGATACATGATCCTCCTGTCCCCTGAAGAAGCAGATATTGCAAAACGAGTCAGAACCTCTAGGACACTATTGTAATCATTGTTCCAGTAAAAACACCTTATTACAAAATAATTTCTCTATTTTTATTTTTTTGTGTGAAACCTTTGTACACAATTTTAACAGTTGTTCATCAATTTTTGTATGATAGAATAAAACTGTTATACTGACATTTTTTCAATAGTACTTTTTGAACCCCAAAAATCCCCTTTTACTTGCTGTGTGAATAGACTTTTTTACACTGTTTCTTGTTTGTTTGATCTGCCAATAAATTGAATTGAATCACTTTTCAACTGCAGTAGCAAGCAAGGACAAAGCGGCTGAAAGTTTTCAGAACTTACTAACTTTACCAAATACATGTGGATGCATGTCAACATCTTCTTCTTGGCACTCAGTTTCTACTGTACAGGAGCAGCGACGAGGAATATTGAAATCAGGGAACTGTTATGTCTGTCTGTTGGCAAAAGCTTTTTTTTCAGTCAGTTCTCATCAGCAAAATTCCTTTTCTTCTGCAAACTATATTGTTGTTAATAATATTATTAAACATTACATATATAGTGCCAACATATTACGCAGCGCTGTTCATTAAATAGGGGGTTTCAAATGAAAGACGAATACAGACAGTGACACAAAAGGAGAGGACCCTGCCCCGAAGAGCTTACAATCTAGGAATAAGCATAAAACATTTTTCTATGGTTCACCTTGTTTCCACTGAGTTGTTTCAACATATCCAGAGACAAAAGAAAGACCAGACCAAAACATGTAGCAGTAAGGTTGAATTTATTTAAGCACAATATGGTTTAAACTGCGTATACATAGCTGTACCTACTACAAAGGGAATACATATACAATGGACAGTGTTATGCAATCCCAACATTATAATACAGAGCAAAGAGTGACATACCTTTAATTATTAATTTCCTGCTGTATGTCACAACTGGATCTTTTCTCTCTCTGAGAATATTTCTCCACACACACATTGATGTCAGATATATCACAAAAAAGGTACCAAAGACTTTATTAGGTGTCACCCAATCCAAGCGATTTCTTTTACATTCAGCATATCTATGACTGAAAAGTGATACACCCCCTGATTGTTCTTGAGGAAATAGTGATTGTCTGTATATAAAATTATTGGACAAACAATACAGATTCCTTTTGTGTACGGGAATTGTCTTTATATCATTTCCATAATTAAAAAAGAAGAAAATGTGCATATTTATTGAAATATTTTTTTTTAAGAAATGTAGTGTTGACATAAATACGTAGGCTGCTACTGTTGAATCATTATCTAAATACTGCTTGACTGGCTGTATCTAGAAACAATACCCTGACCCAACCCAGCAATTACTTCAGTTTTCCCAAATCAGCATACTTGATTAGCATTTTAATGAAGAATATTCCTCTAAACTAGTGTTTCCCAATCAGGATTCCTCGAGGTTGTTAGGGGTTCCTTGAGTAACGAGCACTTTGTTCCTCTCTGATATTAATGATATTTTGTACCTATCTGTAGGGGTGACATTCTTTCCATTGGTCAGCAATATAAGAGTTATTCTTCCCAATTACCAGCATGCTAATGTACAGTGAGCTGTGAAAATATAAAATATAGCAGGGGTTCTCCCATGTTAGAAAGGGCGAGGAAAGGCTGCTCTAAAGACAAGTTTCCTGTAAAAATTAAGTTATTCTATTTTGAAACTTCTGACCACAGCCAGCCAGTATAATGGATCTGCACTGGAACTGGAAAAATAAAAATCAGAAGGAAACCATGAAACTCTGCAAGCTAAACTCTGTATATTTAGTCAAGAAAACAAAAAATCCTCCTTAAGTATGATCTTTCGATATACCTGTACTGAGGTGCAAAATTACATTACCAGGGCATTACAAATTGTACATTTTTGCTTGACATAATTTACAATGGATTGTGTTGTCCTTCCCACACGGGGGGATGTACTAACCTTTAGCGTTAATGCAATGTAATACTGGATGCAGAATATTGTCAATCTGCAAAACATGTCAATACATCCACAGGCAAAATGCACAAAACTGGAAAACATCTATCCTTATGGCTTACAGGTTACCAAACTGTGTGCATCTGTGGTTCTCTATTACATACTAAGCAAGGTCCTAATGACCCAACATTTGTTTCAGAGGTTTGGCCATACATTACCAGACATATCGACTGTTTCTGCAAAGGTTATAAATACAGACAGAGCATCTTTTGTTGTACCAGAAATGTTCCATTGATGTCTCGCTTCAGTAACAGAAAAAATAAAACCTACCAAACATCACTTGAATGAGTATACGGCCATCTTTTAATATTTACATCAGATACAATAATTGACAACATAAAAATAGGGTTAGTATACTACTAGCAACTTGGTGCAAATAGCTATATTATAACCTACAGCATTGTTAATACACTAATTTTCGCCAATCTAGCATAAAAAAAAATTCTAATGAAAGCAGAATGAGCCTTGTAAGAAAAGTGCCTGAAAATGCTTTGCCTATAGCAATCAATCTTCCTTTTTTTTCCTAATAAATGAGAACTGGAATCCGATTAGAGGCTAATGACAGAGCAGTTCCTACCCTTTCAGACACTCTTCATACATGACACCCAATATTACTAGCTATTAAGGGGTTATAACACATTTCAGTACAAAGGATAACTATTTCTGAAGCTTTCACAATATACGTATGTAAGGCATTCAATATATAAACTGCATTCACCTAAAGACATGACATAAGGTTTTCAGGCTGCTATCAAAATAATCTGCCAGCGATCAGAAAAATAGAAAGCAGACTTCTGGCTTTTACAAAAATGCACAAGACTTTCTATACATACAGAACAGTTGATAGGTCCCTAGATAAAACACTGCATTTCTCCATAGAAGTTATCCTGCAATTCTGACAAATCGTCAAAGCGGCAGGAAGTTTGGGGCTCGGGATATCACTATTACTGTTCCTTTTAATTAGAAGAGCGTGGTTTAAATAAGCAATGAGGCTACTTTATTAGCACAATAAAACTCTGTCTGTGCCCCTTGCCTCGCTGCATCTTCCACACATCAATTAGACCTAACAAGCCGGCCACCTCATCTTGCTGCATTCCAGACTCTTCTTCTCCGCGCACATCACTTTCTAATACAGAAGATGCCAACAGCACTGCATATGGCAGCGACAGAGAGAAAATGCACCTGCTGTCAGTGAAGCAGTCTCTCTCACCACACAGCGGTGGCTTGTGAACCAGCAGAGGTGATGCTGTACAATTTGCAGGAAATCTACTTCTCACAGACATCAATGCTTATTGAAAACTTGATCACACAATGTTATTTTACAGTTCTGTGATCTGTGCCACATGAAGGAGTGAAAACTACATGCAATCAGTAGCTGTGGGGTCAATTTATCAACAAAGATTGTAGATGCAGGTATTAAACACACGTGCAGACATGTGCAGGGAAACGGATACAAATATAAGAAGGTATGCAGCTTTCTGCTGCCCCCAACACATATGGTAATGCTGAAGGAGCCGCTGCTAGGTAGGAATGCATTGTGTGCAATAGCTTATTATCTGAGAACACCCCACAGGAGCGGCACAACTTTAACACTGAACTAAAAAATATGAATAATTGTGTCCTCTGAATGGTGAACACAAGCACAATATGGATGTATGGGGTTTATTTAATGATGGCTCTTCACCTAGCAAATATTGAATTTGGAAAGTGTATGTTCATAATAAAATGAATCTTCATAAATAAGGTAAATCTGTCCACACACTGGGTCTGATTTAATAAAACCCCCCAAACTGGAGAAGATAGGTGATCCAGCAATGGAATGGATTTGGTCAAGGATTGAAAACATTTGCCAAATAATAAGAAATTAGTTTTAAGAAATCCATTCTAGGTTTGTGGGTTCATCCAGGTTCACCCATAATAGTCTTGGAAGGCTTATATAAATCAGACCCAATGAATACCCAATCATTTGCTAGGGTTATGTAAACAACACATGTGTGGATATTCAAAGTGAACACAGCTTCACCATATTTAGGAACATTCATTCTGCAAAGTGAACTTCACCAGTGTTACATTTTTCACTACATGCATGCTGTACAATGCAAATTTCCCTTTATCGCACATAGTCATAAAGTTATGTGTGATAAATATAACTTTTTAATTCTCCCCATAGCCTTCTTTCTTTTATAGCAGTCACCAAGGCTCATTTCCACTGGTTTTCAGCTATGATATAACGGAGCCTTCACCATTTGCCATACACCTTAAACGGAAATAAATCGATTTTCCTGCCAACTGCCAATTGCACAATGATCTTCCAAATAAAGAACAAAATCTCTTTTGGCTAACTTCATTCCTTTATATACACCCTTGTTGGTGGGGAACTTACAGAAGGCTTATCATTAACCATTGAAATTTCAGAATATGAAAAAAATAAAATAAACCCCAAACAAAACACTGTTCACAACAGCAAAGTTGCCAAAAAAAATGGAGACTAAACTAAAAACACAATGATATTGAAGTATAGGTTTGATCTAAAAGGCGCAATCTAGCACTAATACATATTTAAGGGTTAAACATAAAAAATAAATGTAAAGTCTGTAAACATAGCTGTCCTTCTAAATACAAAGCAAGCACACCGTCTAGCAGAGTGCACTGCAGATTTGTACTGAAGAGGCTGGAGGTCTGCAATAGTCTGCTATACCCAACAATAATGTGAAACTGCTCCTAAGTCAGTGGCCGGCACAGACTAATAACAAAGCAGTGACAGAAAATAACTGGGTGGGATATACACAGACAACTGCCCGTCTCTGCATAAACAATAAGCTTTATAATGCAAAAAAGGACAAGAACTGTATTCCTAGTATAAATAGTTACACAAAGCACTTACAAACTGGATGCACAGTTGGTCACTGAAGCAAAAAGGAATGGTTTTAGGTCTCTACTCACAAGTCCTTAAATGGCAAACTCCTTGGTCCTTGGATATGTCAAGCTGTGATGATATGATACAACATTTTATCATAAGACGATACTGTAACCTAGTGGAAGGATTTTCTTCTATATAAAATGTACCAGTTACAAGTTATTTTGTATGATGAACCAAAAAAAAAAACAATTATTCACTGTAAGACTAAGTCTGGAACATGACGGATATCACACCATGAGGAAACCGCTACATTGAAAAGACAAAGGAAACATGTGAAGTTGTTCATTGAGATAATACTACTAAGTTTTTACCTAGATGTAATATTGGTTACAAACTATTCTACATTATATTTTCTTCAACAATTCCTAAGATAAACAGCGAATGACCAGGAAAAATGAAGGAGACTTTTTTTTTCTACATTCATAACACCGATTCTTGATATTCACCAGTAGGGAATAACAAAATTGTGAGATAAAGTAGCCGATACCATCTACATAATGAAAATCTGTCCATAAAACCACAGGTGTGATTCTTGGGATTTGTTTTATACAACATGTGAAGGTCAGGCAGCAATACTTAATTGTATGAATGTTCCATCTGTCCTTCAATGTGTTCCAGCATCACTTGGCAATCCTGCACTGACATTTCTGAAAGGCTGTCTTCAGCGGAAAGTGCAGTGGCTGCTATGCAGTCATTTAGGAAATGTTCTTTGTTCTATGTTCAAAAGGATTCAAAATTTTTGTTAACGGTTTACTATATTCTACAGTATATAGAAGTGTTTTACATATTCCATGAATACAGTCCGTTCCATTTCACTGCATCGTTCATACAATTGTTGACTTTTGAACAAGGCATAGTGTGGTACAAACAATGAAGAAAGTGGAGTTATTGATGTAGTGTATCAGTAACCATGTAGTCTAATCATGAAAGGTCGGTCCTTTTATCATTCAAACAAACAGTGACAAAACTCCCAGGTCCTGGAGCTGTGTCCTTACCAAGCTGTCCCAACCTTTATTGGCCTGAGGGTTCCTGGGAGATGGGTGCATTATACCCGTCACTGTAACATCTGATCCTTCCCCAGCCAGAGCTTTTCTAGCCCTCTGCTCAGAAAACTTGCCCACTCCAACCACCAACTTAACCCCGAGTGCCTTGACAGCTTGGCATAAGGCTTCATCACAGATATCCAGGAGTACATCTCTCTGAGCTTTAGGAAGATCCATTGGGGTTAGGTTTTTACCTGCTTGGTTCATGAAGATGAGGGGGCAGTGGTTGTGAACATAGCAGTGCTGGAAAAAATGTTCAGGCTGCCCACAAAGGGATTTAATGAGACCCCAAAATCGAGCACCGCTGACTTCGCTATGGGGACATTCAAACCCACGAATGGGCCTTTTTGGGTGCTCAATTTCCGGCTTATAAACATGGCCCTCTATTTGAAGCCAGTCACGCACATGTTTAACTTCCCCAAAAGGAACCTAAGAAAGAAAAAGAAGAAAGTTAATGGCTGTCTGTAAGACTTACCATTAGTCAAATTGTGTAAAGTGTAAATTAGATTTTATGTTCCCCAAACTGGCCACAGTCTGGTTGTTATGCTGACTAGCTTTACGAAAAGATGAGTTACTACTCCTATACAAGTGAAAAGATCAGATTTTTTTCCATCTATTGCCACATACTTGTTCCATATCTGTTAATCAAAGTAATAAAGTCAGAGAAAGCCCAGCAACAATACTTTTGTCAATACTTTTGGTTTAGCAAAACACACACATATTGATGCTGCTAGTAAAATGTTTAGCTTGAAAGCTTCGAGATTGCAACTGGCCATACAAATAGATTTCTCCAATATGTTTCCAATAACATTGACACCTACAGTGAGGGAAAGAAGTATTTGATCCTCTGTTGATTTTATAGGTTTGCCCTCTGACAAAGAAATGACCAGTCTATAATTGTAATGGTAGGGTTATTGTAGCTGTGAGAGACAGAATAACAACAAAAGAACCCTCAAAAACCCAGTGTTCAAAAGTCAGCTTAATGTGCATTGTAATGAGTGAAATAAGTATTTGATCCCCTATCAGCCAGCAGGATGTCCTAGGTGTCTTCACTGTATGCAGGTAACGAGCTGAGATTAGGAGCACCCTGTGTAAGGGAGTGTACATAATCCAAGCTTGTTACAGTACCTGTATAAAGGACATCTGTCCACAGAAGCAATCAATCACATTCCAAACTTGCCACCATGGCCAAGACCAAGGAGCTGTCAGGGACAAGATTGTAGACCTACACAAGGCTGGACTGGGCTACCTCTCTCGCCAACCAGCTTGGTGAGAAGGTGACAACAGTTGGCGTGCTAATTGGCAAATGGAAGAAACACAAAATAATTGTCAATCCCCCTCGGTCTGAGGCTCCATGCAAGATTTCCCCTTGTGGAGTCGCAATGAAGGTGTCCTGTCCCCTTTGTCAGAGGGCAAACGTACATAAAACAGCAGGGGATCAAATACTTTTTTCCCTCACTGTACATTCTTGTATTTGTAATGGTTTTGTAAATACCATTCTGCATCCCCCACATACCCCTATGTTCCTATGGTCATTTCAGGTCTACTACCAGCAAGTAGATCTAGAGGAGTAAGCAACAGAAAGATCTGCCAAGCTGGGACTTGTCTGATTGCATTCTATACAATTTGGACCAACTTTTTGTGATGACTTATTTCTTGCAGATGTTAAATATCTATAGCTGGTCACCAGATATACAGTTAGGTCCATAAATATTTGGACAGAGACAACTTTTTTCTAATTTTCTGTTTTAATTCAGTGGGTTGAACAAAAAGATTGCATAAAAATGTGAAGAACTAAAGCTTTTTTAACACAATCCATTCATTTCAATGGATGGCTCAAAAATAATTTGACAAATTAAAAATCTGAAAATAAAATGTTCATTTCTAATACTTGGTTGAAAACCCTTTGCTGGCAATGACAGCCTGTAGTCTTGAACTCATGGGCATCACCAGATGCTGGGTTTGTTGGTGGGCCTTTCTGTCCGAAGTTTAGTCTTCAACAAGTGAAATGTTCCACTTCTTTGCTTTATTAAACTCCTGGGTTGCTTTGGCTCTATGTTTTGGGTCATTATCCATCTGTATTATGAAACGCCTCCCAATCAATGTGACTGCATTTAGCTGGATTTGAGCAGACAGTATGTCTCTGAACACCTCACAATCCATCTGCTTCTGTCCTGTGTCACATCATGGATAAACACTAATGTCCCAGTGCCACTGGCAGCCATGCACGCCCAAGCCATCACACTGCCTCCGCCATGTTTTACAGATGATGTGCTATGCTTTGGATCATGAGCTGTTCCATCCCTTCTCCATACTTTTTTCTTGCCATCATTCTGGTAAAGGTTGATCTTGGTTTCATCTGTCCAAAAAATGTTTTTCCAGAACTGTGCTGGCTTTTTTAGATGTTTTTGAGCAAAGTCCAATCTAGCCTTTCTATTCTTGAGGCTTATGAGTGGCTTGCACCTTGCAGTGCACCCTCTGTATTTACTTTCATGCAGTCTTCTCTTTATGGTAGACTTGGATATCTATACGCCTACTTCCTGGAGAGTGTTGTTCACTTGGTTGGCTGCTGTGAAGGGGTTTCTCTTCACCGTGGGAATGATTCTGCGATCATCCACCACTGTTGTCTTCCGTGGACGTCCAGGTCTTTTGGCGTTGCTGAGTTCACCAGTGCTTTATTTCTTTCTCATGACGTACCAAACTGTGGATTTTGCCACTCCTAATATTGTAGCAATTTCTCGGATGAGTTTTTTCTGTTTTAAAGATGGCTTGCAGCTTAAGGATGGCTTGTTTCACCTGCATGGAGAGCTCCTTTGACCACATGTTGTCTGTTCAGAGCAACATCTTCCACATACAAGCACCCCCCCTAAAACCAACTCTAGGCATTTTATCTGCTTAATTGATAATGACATAACGAAGCCTATGAAATTGCCTTTGAGTCAATTGTCCGATTACTTTTGAGCCCCTGAAATGAAGTGATTGTGTAAAAAAAGGCTTTAGATCCTCACATTTTTATGCAATCTTTTTGTTCAACCCACTGGATTAAAGCTGAAAGTCTGCAGATCAACTGCATCTGAGTTGTTTCGTTTACAGAACTATATATCTATTGCTACTAATTTTAGAACTGGGTGGAAAGAAATAAAAATCCTTTACCAGTTAAAACTTTAAATTAAACAGTATTTTGAGTCTAAGGTTATGTACACACGTCAGATGATTCTCAATAATCACCTCAGGGCTGATATTAGACGTGAATCTGGCGTGTGTACAGGGCTAGTCGTTCATGGAACCATCCTGGCAGATCCACAAACAATTGTAATGGAAGGGAAGGGGAGAGAGCACAGCAGAGTGCTGCTCCGTTGTTCTCCCCCTCTCCTCTCCATTAAGCAGAATGGTGCTCTATGTACAGAGCTCGTTCAGTCTTTTGACGTTGGAAAGGATCAGAATTAGGTTGTCACTGTAAAGAGAAATATCAAATTTAGGTTAGTAAAGAAAAAGTTAAACAATAAAGCCGAATCACAAAAAACAGTGGAAGGTAATACAGAGATCGCTACATGCGATGACGCTTTTTTCCGTGACACCAATCTGGCTAGCAGCTTGAAGCAACATGTAGCCACATAACTCTTTCCCTATGCTGAGGTATGACGCAGTTTGGCATGATCTCAAAATGATCACACAGCTTAATAAAGGAATGGGGCAGAGAGGTGTAACCAATTATCACAGCCAGCAAGACTGTCTGACCTTTTCATATAGTGTCACTCCACCCACTCCCAGTCAGTCTCTCCATCAGCCATTAACAGATTTTTTTTCCTCTTGAGTGGCAGTCTCCATGTCAGGCCTGGTATTTAATTGAGCTGCAGACACAAGTGAGTAGGTTGGTGTTGGCAGACCTGGTATATGGCAGGTATAATCTTAATGAAGTAAACCATGATAGATTTATTGCAGGAAAAAAAGGACGGATGAACAAATGCTTTACAAGTGTCTTTATCAGAGATGAGTTAATGGTACGAAATGTTGAGGACATCTTTAATTGAGCAATTTTATGCAGGTTAATATGGCACTGATGCAATTAAACTTGAAAAAAAAAATCAATCCCTACCCTTGGAAGAAAAATAACCTCATTTCATAAGATCTTACCCCTGTCTGAGCCATGCCGTATGGTCCCGGGTTCATTCCTAAAAAGAGCACTTCCTTTTTTGATTGGCAGTAGGTCCTCACAAACCTCTCATGTGGGTCCCAGGCATAGAGCAAAGGATTGTACACATACTTTACTGGGTCCTGAAATACGAGATTCCCCAGCTTTAGATTCAGCTCCAATTCCACTTGTAGGAAGTCATCTGCGGGATTTTCCTCATCAGAGTTGCTGGCATAGGCGCCAGACTGAGCCTGGGAAAGAATCATTCCTCTGCCTTTTCACTACCTGCAATGATGGAAGACACAGTTCTCTTCAATGAATGAATTCCTGACATCTTTTGAAAAAAATTAAATACAAGCACAAAAGTAATAAAGGCTTTATGAAAAAATTAAGGAAACCATCCACAACGGAGGCAAAGAGGGGCGAGCAACAGAAAGCTAGGAAATGCACAAACACCAGTGACAGAATCCATGTAGGAGCAGTGATCACATTGCTTTGTTTACCTTTAGCATGTCTGCAATATACAACATTACAATTTAAAGGGAACCTTTTACTCCCAGATTTCCCCGGCTTATGTTAATATGGCTTTATTGTAAAAAAAATGTGTTATTTTTCAATATATTCCATGTATCTGATGTGGTAGCCAGTGCCTTCTAGGAAGACTACATTACCAGTGCCTTCCAGGGAGAGCACTCATACCCAATAAGGGGATCTAGCAAAACATTATTAATAATAAACAGGATTTATATAGTGCCAACATATTACCCAGCTCTGTACATTAAATAGGGATTGCAAATGACAGACAGTGACACAGGAGATGGGGAGGATCCTGCTGCGAAGAGCTTAAAATCTATGAGGTGCATACAATTAGGGGGGATATGGAATGGAGGGTGAGTAGTGAGGGTTTAGGAGACAGAAGAAAACGGGTAGGCGAGTTTGAAAAAATGGGTTGTGAGTGCTCTTTTAAATGAGCAGAAAGTAGGAGCAAGCCAAATAGGCGAGGAAGACCATTCCAGAGAGTCAGGGCAGCTCTAGAGAAGTCTTGGAGCCGTGCGTGTGATGAGGTTATGAGAGAGGAAGTCATTAGTAGGTCATTAGAGTGTTGGCAAAAGTATGCAAGATATGGAGAAAAAGTTAATTCTTTGCAGCAGCACCTGGGGTGAGATGTGTGAATATGAGGGGTGGACTTTGGATTGGGACAATAAAACAAGCATTTAGACCAAATAATCATTCTGATCTGCAGAATGTTTATTGGGGCTGCTGGCTAATTGTAAGTGTGTAAGTGAGGAGTCAGGGTCGGCTTTAAAAAAACTGTTCATTGTCCTCCATACCAGTGGACATTTAACATTCATTTTATATTGCACATGTTTAATTACTGGAGAAATGTTAAAAAGCAGCTAGAAGCATGCTTTCCCTGTAAGGGTTTAACCAAGATCCTACCAATCCAACACCACATTTTCATTCCTGTTGGTTTAGAACAAATATTTGTAGTGAAATATTCGTTTTAAACCAACAGGAATGAAAATGGCTCATTAGTGCCCATCGTCCTATAAGGAGAAGTTCCAGATCCCTCCATTTTAATGACCATGAAAACAAAATATACTGGGATTTTATTAAGGAATTTTCTCCATTTTCACAATTACCTATAAAGACATAAATATATAAAAACCGGGAGCTTTATTTTTATTTAACGATTTAGATGTAACACAAAATACAACAATAAAAGGCAAAGATAGTGTTATAAAATTATCTGCCACCACCTAATTTCCTATATAAAGATAGCCGTCTGAAGTTCAATTTAACAATATAAATGTCAATTTATTTCATAATAGCAAAGAAGTGATAAGTTTGAAAAACTGTATGGGGTCTATTTTTTTTAAAGAACCTTAACCCAACATTCACCAAAACATTCCCTGGTGGAGAATCTTCCACGTCCATATGTGCTCAATGGCAGTAATTGAATAAGGGAATATTTTTGTAAATTTCAGATTCACTGCTTTATAAATTGAACCCTATGTGTTTTATAAAGATAATGATTAGGAGTGCAGAGACATAGAGTGTAATTTTATAAAGTTCTCAAAGACTGGTAAAGATTTTGTATGCGGCTTCTCCCACCTCTTAGATTGTAAGCTCTTCGGGGCAGGGTTCTCTCCTCCTCTTGTGTCCATATACGTGGGATTGACTTAATTTACACTTTAAGGAAACCTGCAATTTCTAGTGTGCGATCATCAATGAAATGCTGATTCCTAAAGACCTGCAAATATATCTGTTTTTTAAAGCAATGAATCTGACATGTACATAAACATTCCCTGGTAGAGAATATTCCTGACTAATATGCTTCAATTGCAGTAACTGGTTCTTCACAGGGGAATGTTTCAGTGAACGTCAGATTTACTACTTTAGAAAAAGACCAATTTCAATGAAATCCCAATTAAACAACTTCTACTTTAATATTTATTCTGCTATTGTTGACACATTGCTGCCTCAGGGGAGAGGCTACAAGTAGATGATAACTGCCGCAGCCCAATTGAGAATGAATGGGGGGGGGGGGGGGGCAGGGAGAGGTTTAGCACCGCTCAGTGCTGCTTACTGTCAAATCTGCTGCTTTTAATGCTGAAGTAAAAGTGGCCGAGCTTGGGATCCCCTTATCAATGCCCTTAATGATTGAGAATGCAGTCACTGACCCCAAAAAAATTCTGTCAGTTCATGATTTTATCAAGTGTTGGCTTCAAGTTTATTAAAGTAGGCCAGCATTTGCATTCTTGGTCTTCTCTCTTAACATGTGAACATAAAGCTGACATTTCAATACACAGAGCCTGATTTATTAAAGCCTCTTCAAGGCTGGAGAGAATACACTTTCATCATTGAACCTGGGTGATCCAGCAAACCTGGAAGGGATCTGGCCCAGGATTCAAAACATTTGCTAGCAAATGACTTTGAAGCAATCCATTCTAGGTTTGATGGACCACCCAGCTTCACTGATGAAAAATCTTCCATTAGGTGCGCGTCGTCCCGGCATCCATCTCCCAGCCGGCACCCCACCATCTTCATCTCTTCTTCCGGTTTGGCGGGAGATCGGGTAACGTAGGTTGGAAAAAAAATTCTGATCTCACTGCACATGCGTTTTACCTTTTCACAAAAAAGCTCCTTCTGCGCATGACTGGGATGCTCGGGCATGCGCAAAAGGAGCACTTAAGAGGTGACGTAGGTCTCCCGGGAGGCTCTGCGCTACAATTCATGTCTGATCGCCTAGGCGATCGGGAATTGGGGGGGTGCTGCACCCTTTAAAAATCAAAAACAAATCAGAATTTTTATCTTACATAAAAGAGTTGTCTACCTTTAGGCATACGCTTTAATAAATCACACAGGCACGGCTCACGGTTGCCATCACTAAGAATGAATGCCATTACCTCTGTGTGGACAGGAAGAAACTGCAAAAAGGATTCAGGAGATCAGCAGCACAGAGATAAAGAAATAATGATAAAGTGATAATGTAATTTTAATAATTGGTAAATTAGAATGACATTTAGTGACATAATGTGAAATGCTGTGTGTTGCAGGGATGTGATTGATTCCTCCACAGATGATATTGATGGTGGCAATGCATGCAATGTATGATTAGAATCCTATGGGACATCTCTGACATTGCTCATTCCATGCAGCAGCTGGATTTCTGTTTCCTATACAATTCCCTGCACATTTCCTCCCTATCCCAGCCATCAGCCTGCATTATGTGAAGGCAGCGCCTGTCAGACCGCCCTGGCCCCGGCATAGCGGAGATTTCTTAGTAAATGTGAACAATGCTGCTTTCCAGCCAGAGCTCCCACAATGCACTGCGGATAAACAATCCTGATAGAAAGGCACCTACAATACAATGGCAGTGCGGTCACCAGGGAGGTCTATAGAATACACAGGCGGTGATTGTATAAGGCTGACAGCTTCCTCCCCATCAGCCTCTCACAGTCAGCGCCGCTTCCTTGTCATTTATCTCTATGGCATTTACCTTGCACTTCGATAGCAGCCAGTTCCCAGTCAGCGAAAAGGGGCCTTGGTGATACCATAAAAAGGTTGTCCACCCTTTTATGTATCAAGTCTCCATTCTGCACAGGAGCGAGCAGGGAAGCCCTGTTCATATCTAGGAGACATCTGTATGTTGGATGTCCTTAATTCGGGGACTACCTGTAGAGTCTGAAGTATTCTCCATCACTGCTCTTTATCCTAAACCAGAATATTGCAATTGTTTTACATCACAATAAAAATATTTGTTAAAACTAAGTTTCCACCTTTTGCTTCTACATCATTGCTCTGAATTTAATTAAAGCAGAACTAAACCCAGCCGACTCACCTGTCTGTGTTTCAGCACTGGCTGCCACCATCTTCCTTCATTTCTTCTAGTTCCGGACAAGCTTTAGCCGATTGGCTGTGTTGGGATGATAAATTCCCGCTCAAGTAGTTCATTCATCCCGACATTAATATTATTAATATTACACAGTATTTATATAGCACCAACATATTACAGAGCGCTGTACAAAGTCCATAGTCATGATATATGAAAAGGAAGTTTGAATTGCCAGGTTTCCTTGTTAACCAAAGCTGGCGCTGAGGCTTTAAAGCTTTTATTCCGGAAACCCGTTGCAATCAGGCAGGTAGGAAGCTTTATTGAAGAAGAGACATCATCTGTACCTTTCTGCAATAATGACCTGCCTGGGCATGGAAACTTTTTCTAGGTAAATGTAGTGTTTAGAATATGGGGAGAGGTAACACAGAGTTTATGGTTCATGGCAGAGTTTCTTCTTTTAACATGGACGAACCCTTTAAAACCCTTCAGGTCCTCAGGGAACCCCCTGATAAAATTACTATTGTTGGGAAACACTGGTGTATGGGGAATGTGTTGACTCTCAATGATAAGCCTGAAACATTTTTATTGAAATATTTTCCTCAATTGCCACCAATGATTCAAATCTAATATGTGCGCACCAAATGCTTCTCAAACCTAGTATTGCAATATAAACAGCGACAACCTCCCAGCACAAAACCAGTGCAGAATGCAGGAGATGTGGGAGGCTCCCAGCAGGCCCGCACATTACAGGCTGTCTGTATAGAACTGTATGGGGGGGTGTATACAAGACCAGACAGCAGCAGTGACAGGTCTGTATTACAGGAAATGATTTACTCTGGTATACTACACTGATCAGAAAGAAGTAAAGCACACTAAGGTTCAAGGAGGAATACACACGATTATTGTACTTACATAATATATACATATCCAGTGTTGAGTACAAACTTTGTTTTAAGCCGGGTGGGAAGAATTTGTAGGCGGGTGGCAGTCTGTTTTGTAAACCAACTCTTCAGTAACCGCCCAAAAATAGCTGAAAAGTGCTGGGTGATGCATCCGGCTAAAAAAGGATAGGGGGAACACTGATATTGGATGTAAATGCTGTTTGTGAAATAATGCTCTTTTTTATCCTTGGAAATGTCTGAATATCCCCTCCTAACTGCTATCATTGTAGTTGTTAAAATGTTGTTAATAATGTTAAACTTCTATTTTAGAATAGTTTATATTTCTTAAAATGAAACCAAACCTATAATGTAGAGGGAGGTTACAGTTTTTGTCGGGTTTTTATTGCTTTCTTTGACTTTACTGGGTAGATTTACAGTTTTTTTTCATGTCTTGGTGACCATTTTTAAGAACTGAAGGTGAAAAAAAATTTGAAGTTGTCACCCTAATACTTGTCCCAGTCACAAATGTCTAAGAAGAGATTGCTCAGACTGTCTTCTCACTTCTCCTGCCCGCAGAACAGGAAATAAAAAAAATCCCTAATTGTAAAGATAACAAAACAAAGTAACAAGTTTTATCCAATTTCTATTGTATGTAAAACTAAAACTTTTTTTGGCTTTAGTTCTACTTTTATTTCTATATTGTAGAACGAGGCAGCTGCTGGTCAGATGAATGTGCCAGATAATTATTGAGATACTGATTATTCAGATGGTTCTTATGAGGTGTAATTGATCTCTGCATTTTACAACTACATTTTAAATTCATTTCTAATACTCCATCCTGAAAAATGAAAATTGAATTTTTTAATATTTAATTCACAATAGCAAGCTACAGAATAAGAAGAAACCATGGTTGAAGAATGTTTAACCTGAAGACTAAACTCACACATAAGTAGCAGAAGGTAAAATGATATTTCAATAAGATGTTCACTCAGAATTATCATCTATTGAAAAGAAATAAAAATGTATAATTTCTTTCATTTCCAATGATTACTTTTTGCCAGAAACCTAGTTTTAGTTTTAGAATTGGGCTTTCATTTCATAGATAGTAAAGCAGATCAGAGCCTTAAAACAGGAAGTATCTGGATGTACAATTTTATTACAAATCCTGAAGCGACTAGGTGCTAATATACTAAAGTTCCATGTTTGCAAACGCCTAATCAGGCAGGTCATGATTGCAGAAAACGGATAGGTGATGTTTATTTTATGATTATTATTTTTAACAGGATTTCAATAGCACTAACATATTATGCAGCGCTGTACATTAAAAAAGGTTGCAAATGACAGACAGATATAGACAGTGACACAGGAGGAGAGGACCCTGCCCTGAAGAGCTTACAAGAGGTGAGGGAAGTAACACACAATAAGAGGGGAGATATGTAGTGGTGGGAAGTAGTGAGGGTTTGAAAAGACAGAAGATGGGTAGGCAAGTTTGAAAAAAATGGGTTTTAAGTGCTCTTTTAACCTCCCTGGCGGTATGAATACTAATTATTTTTAAATGTAAATGCGGTACAAATGTTTAGGCGGTACATTTAAAAATAATGGCACACACTCGCAAACATGCCCGGCCGGCATCTGCTTCCCCTGGCCTTATGTCCCCAATGTTCACACGCCGGGGACGCACATGCCGGCTGGGCATCGCCAGGTTACACAGATGCCCAGCCGGCATCGCCTGGGGAAGAAGATGCCAGGGATCGCTGGAGGGCGCCGCTGGAATGTGAGAACTAAGTAGGACTTTTAAACTCCCTGGCAATTCCACCCTGAGTGTGGCTGGAGGTTACTGCTTTTGGTATGGAAAATTCACCACAAGCCACACTCGGGATTACCGCCAGGGAGGTTAAATGAGTAAAAGGTAGGACAAGCCAAAGAGGACGAGTGAGACCATTCCAGAAAGTTGGAGCAGCTCTAGAAAATTCTTGGAACTGTGCATGTGATGAGGTTATGAGTGAGGAAGTCATTAGTAGGTCAGTAGAGCGGCTGGGGGAGTATTTTTCTATCAGGTCAGAAAGTAAAGTGGGACAAGAACTGTCTGATTTGAAGGCAAAGTACAGGAGCTTAAATTTGATTTTTAGGTGAAATTGAAGCCAATGAAGAGAACTACAAAGAGATGCAGCAGAAGAAGAGCGGTGGGAAGGATGAATAGGACAGAAAGGAGAGGTGATTCACCTTTTTTTTTTAAAGGGTATTGCATTTATAAAAAATAATATTTTTTATTTTATATAAAAGGTAATTTATGTAAAAACTTTGAGTTTAGGTCCGCTTTATGTTTCAGGAATCCGGTCTTTTTCCATTGATTCAATTCAACAGTTGATTCTTCAGGACGACTATTTACATAGTCATTGCAACAGGTAATCAGTGTTTTCTAGTTGGATCTACTATCAGAATAAGTAGATGGCATGTGATCTCTTTGTAAACAAATATCCTCTTGCCTTCAGGTTCAATATTTAATGATATCGCAGAGCAGAGGAAACCAGATGACAAATGATAATAAATGCCTTCTAAGCCTAGCTGTTCTTTACTTCACTATTCAGTGACAGGCCTTGCTTTGTGTGTGACCATTGGTTTACATTTCTTTTTGATGATCCCATTTATTATTTCTACACAGAGTTCTGAGAAAGTCATGCTGCTGCAGGCATACCTGCTAAACATGGCCAAAAAATAAATGTCTATCCCTTATTCTACAGTGCAAATAGTGAGAAAGAAGAATCCTGGTTAAGACAAGTAGTTTGTTGGATTCTTTTGGGATTATTATTGTTACACAGTTTTTATATAGTGCCGACATATTACGCAGCACTGTACATAGTCATATCACTAGCTGTCCCTCAAATGGGGCTCACAATCGAATGTACCTACCTCAGTCATATATCTTTAATACAGTCTAAGGTCAATTTTGGAGGGAAGACATTTTACCTAATTGCATGTTTTTGAAATGTGGGAGGAAACCCACGCAAACACAGGGAGAACCTGCAAACTCCATGCAGATAGAGTCCTGGCCGAGGTTCCAACCTGGGACCCAGCGCTACAAAGGCCGGAGTGCTGACCTTTTAGCCACTGTGTTTATTTTATAGTTTAGTTTGTTACAAGGTTGATTGGATATGCAGTTTCATTTTGTGTTTTCTAATAATATGGATTTCAATTTGATTTTTATTTTGTCATTTGTTGTATTCCTTTGTCATGTGTTCCTGGATCACCACCTGTCCCTCCTCTGGCTAACCTCATGAAGTCTGGGAGGATTGACTGGGCATGTGATTTCCGATGCGGGATATGTGAAGTATTATACCTAGAAAGGTGGAGGGGTTTGGTAAATATTCTCCTTTTCTCTCAGATCTGTAAGTGCAGTTTGTGTGATAGACCAATGATCATGGACAAACGCTGGCACTTAAACATTAGGGGCTCTATTTATAAAACAGGGAATCAGACATTCCCTTATGGGAATGTTTTTTTTTTTTTCAAAACGGTGAATCTGGCATTCACTGAAACATTCCCTGGTGGAGAATCTTCTAGGACAATGTGTTTCAATGGCAGTAATTGTTTCCCACCAGGGGATGATTAAGACAATGTTTGATTTGGTTTTATAAATAGAGCCCTTTGTGTTTATATTGAAGCAAGGAACAAAGTGAGTATTCAAACTATTGTTCATATTGGATGGTTGTTGTGTACGCAATGTACAGCCAATAATTTTTTTTTTCACAGTCAGCATCCTTATTTCTGTAACTAAGAGGGGTAAATAAAAACATTGCTCTTTGTTACTAAACTGGTCCATTGCCTCTGTTTTCATCTGTTTGAGTGGTTATGGAAATAAAAAACACTTTTAGGCTTTTGTATGTCATTTTTTGTTACTTTAGCTGCATTTTTTAATTAGTGGCAGGATCTTTTCAAGTGATCCCATAGTACCCTTCAGTGTTCTGGCCAATTGAAACAGCACAGCCTACACTTCAAATGTTTAGTGGTCGTGGTCCTTCCACTAAGTGCAACACAAGTTTATTGTTTTTCTCTATTCAATGGCTGCCTAGTCAGGACTGACCTTTGGTTATTTTGTGCTTTGTCTTTGATGTTTTTTTGGCATTGGAACTCTATGAAACCTAAAGTAAAAACCACATGGCTTTCCATTCTTTTTCTCAGGATTCCTGTAGTGCAGGATATTTACTACTATTTTGCTACCTGCTCCCTTAAAGGGTCTCTCGCTTCACGTTTACCAACTTTCCTCTAGCAGTAGATGAGGTCCTTGTACTTCTAGGAACAAAGCTTGTACTGTAAGTTGAGTAGATCACCGGTCTGTAAGGTTTATAGGTATGAGACAACCTGTTACCCAAAGACCAGCTTTGCTTTTAGTCATTTCAGTGACAGCCTAGCAAAAATACTTGGTTATTCTACCATGAACAACATTGTTTATTCACTTTTGGTTATAGAATGTCCTTCCCTTGTCTCATAGTTGTGCCCCCTAATTATCACTATGTCACACAGCATGCAATGAACAGTTTTCTTCAAAATAACTTTATTTTTTATTTATTCATATTTTAAATCAGAAAAGGCTGATCTCATATACATAAATCTCATCATAAATACTTCTATTGGTGCAATACTATGGGGAATGAATTCACAGTACCGTCAAAAGACCGATAACAAACTACCAGTTGTACAACAGTTTCACTACCGACTTACCATGACTTGCTTTACACTTGGACATGAATTATTAAAGCTCTCCAAGACTGGAGAAGATTGACTATCATGGGAATACCAGAACCAGATTCATTCCAGGTTTGCTGGATTACCTAATTCTCCCATGATAGTCTATCTTCTTGTAAAAATCAGGCCTTTAGGTTTTTTTAGAGTGGCCACCTTGGTAGTGGAGCAGGTCCTTGCCTCCTGAAGTTGAGAGAAATCTTGTTTTTTTACTGCAGATTTGGGGTATACATGGCAAGTTATTTATATCACTGTACCACAAGATGTGCTTATGGCTGATAGTAGACATATAGCCCAACCCTTCTTTAGAAGATAAATGGGCAACCTGCACCCTCTGCAGCTCACTTTAAAGATGGAATTCCTTCATCAGGTCAGTGTGGGGGAAATAGGGTAAGGTGAGGGAAGAGCCCCATTTGGGATGAGGTACCCTGCCAGAAACAAAATTGGGTTTTATTAAAATATATATGTAAGCCTGTCTGTGTCTGTCTGACACTTGCAACCCCTATTTAATGTACAGTGCTGTGTATTATGTTGGCGCTATATAAATACTGTTTATTATTATTAATAATAATAATAAATATTAATGTGTACCATAATTCATTTTTTACCATAATTTTTAATTCATTCCAGTTGCCATTTTAGGATATTTCTTATTTAAAGATAACGCTGAAAAAATCAGTATTTAAAAATGTGTTCTTTTATGTGATTTCTTTCTGTTAAACTTCCAGATAATATAAACTCCCCTATACTTATATAAATATATAAAGAAAAGATGTAGCTATAGCAAAATCTTATTTAAAACATACTTCATACTTCTGAAAGATGATTGTACATACGTACACTGCTAAACACCACTCCATTTCTAAAAATAGTCCCCGAAGTCCTCTGGGAAACTGACTCCTCCACTAGCGTTGATCACCTTGGTTCCCTGCGGTTCTCAGTGGTTCCTCCCGCTAACATCCAACATCATTAGCAGAAGAATGTGAACTACCAGAAAAGCATTGGACTCCAATATAGTTTAAAGTACCCAAAACAGCGGACCTATTAAAAAGACATTAGATGTGGTCTCTTCAATAGGGCAAATGTAAACTAATATTTAGACATCAAGAACCGTTCTCCAGCTCCAGGTACCTCGTATACATAAACAGAGAAAATACATTTAGATATTGGTTTTCATAAAGGGAAAATAAACTATTATTAGGTATCATTACACCATTTTCCTAAAGGTATTTTTTTTTGTGACATTCACATTTGCAATATATTGTTATTCCATAATTTGAATATTAATTTTTGTATAAAGATTTGTAAATATCCCCTCTATAGTTAGGTGACTTCCATACAATGTAATTAGCACACCTGCCTAATGACTACTCAGATGTGTTTAGTTAAAGAACTGTAAAGCACACTTATGATGTAGTGCTTCTGATAGGAAAGCAAAGTCTGGACTGTATTTTTTTTTTTTTTTTTTATAATTATGTCATGGGGAGAGAAGTGGAGGCCATTTGAAGATTTTTTGATAAACCTGCCCATAGACAGGTAGAGGTCCCCCTCCTCATATCTACTTCAATCTGCCATTATATTCTGGACATCCCATCCAATTTGTAAATCAGATGGTTACCACTTTTTTCATTTTCTTTACCGAAAAGAAAAAGGATAGACTTTTCTTTTCAAGCAAGTAAATATCTCTGCATGTTGTAATGAGCATTTCCAACATGGTCCCCATGAAGTCTGAGCAACACTTGATTGGTATTACAAACAATGCTTGATTCGGGTTGTATACAGCCATGATATGGGCTGTGCAGTCACAGGAGGGTGCCATTTGTTTATATCTTGTGTGAGGGGTTAGCTCCAAATGTATTCCAGATACCATTGCACATTTCACAAAAGAAAAACTCTAGAGGGATCCTAAAGTTCAGCCACCTTCCTGGGTTTGAGATGATTTCAATCTGCCTTTTCTTGTCTGCTTGTTGAATCCCAGAGATTGACATCCCAGAGATTGACATACAAGTCTAGCGGACTTCAATATCAGCCCAGTTGGAGAAAAACATAGTCCATGGGATTGGGAATCCACCTCACCCTCCTAAAGCCATTCTCAGTTTTTTTCTGAATCACCTGGGTACAGATCTATGTTTCCTTACCCTAGAAACTTCCTGGATTCACTTTTGGCTGCTAATGTATTTATACAAACCCAAAAAATCAAATATTTTCAGTGCTTACTTGCAGTGTTTTTCCTTTCCAAAAATTAATTTATTCTCTTGTACAGGTATGCTTGCATAGACGTTATGAATAGCTGTTTCCCTGGCAAAGGTCTCTGCCTACTTCTCATAACCATAATTCTCTTCTTCTGGGGGGTCTCATTATCTTTTGTGCTGGCCTAACTTCTCTGTTGACCCCCTTTACCTACCAACATATTCATTTCTGTAGCTACCAGAGGGTGAGTGAAGATGAATGAGTGACAGATCCCATCCAAAAACAACAATTTTGAGAGCTTTTGTGTGGCTACACTAGGGAGGCAGTTTTAGTAAATAATTTGCCTAAAATATGTAAAATGCACATATAATAAAAGGATTTTTGTTGGAATGGTCTGGTAAGTGACTATCCTTATTCTACTCTCAAAGCTGAATTCAGGAAGCTGTGTGAATTTGCTTTTCTGTTTTCTTTCAGGTCTTCTATAAACTCCCTTTTTAGTTCTAATATTTTGCTCATACTCTTTATGAAAAAAAAAAAAAATGACAGTATAATGTTGTGCACAGTGTTATGACCTCTTAAAAAATGAGTGCAACTGAGCTGTAAAGTATATCCTACAGAAATGCCACTGGAGTAAAAGCCACTGTGCTCCCTAAACCTGTAGGTATGTTTGAAGTATCTTACAACACTGTGCTTAGTCTAGTCCTCTTTTATTACAATACCGTGTAATGGTTGATATAAATCACTGCATACCCACAACATATTGTGGGTGGACTTTTGGTTATCCTAAGTTTTAGGGCATCATGAAGGGAGGCTTGCTATTTTTATAGCATATATAAACTCATTCCAGTTATCAACATATAGATAAATCTGCGCCCTTGTTCAATATTTATTTACACAAAAATCATTTGTATTTCATTTATTAGATTTGATGGATGTTTCATATTCACTGGGTAGCAAAATAATTAACTAATCTGCTGTTTTCAGCTGCTACCAGTATCTCCTGGATGTCTATACCCAGCAGAGAGAACTAGGACCTGGCTGTGTTTTGTGGCAAGGATTCATTGGTAGAAAAACTGGCTTACTGGAATGATACACCATTTAGGAAATAAATTATTCCCTTACATAAAGTATGTGTTTTGGCTATGTAGTTGTTTGCCTAAGGTTTAGACTTTAAAGTATACTAGTTTACTAATGTAAACTCTGACCATGAATTTTGCTACCTTTAATCTGTTAAATATATGAATTAAAATGTTCAAATGTTATATCCATGAAATGTTATATCCATGAGAGCTAAAATAACTCAAGTACTAGGAACTATGTGGTATTATGACAAACATTGTTATCAGAGCTGCCCGGTATTCCTCTGTGACCTACAGAACACTTTCCCTATGTTATGGGTATGAGGGACAATTTTGTAGAAATAACAATTAACACCCAAATATGCAGCAGAATAAATGTTTCTGTTCAAGCACTGGATAACAGTAAAAACCTGGCAGAGCTTATACCTCTTCTCTCTCCTAAAGAAAAAACTGTTTTGGCTAGAAAAACATTCCAGTGTTTTGCCTGACTTTTCTTCCTATATCCATCACAGTATATTACTTTCTGCAACACAGATATACATTTTTTGTGACTAATAACTAAGAAATGTGTGGACTGTTGAGGAGTGCAGTGCTTAAAATATCTTAATACTAAAGAAGCTGCAACATTAATTTAAGTGTGGAAAAATACTTTTCTGTTTACCTGTGGAATCCCCCTTTAGAATGAGGTGTGAAGTGAACCTTCTGCTCTAGTTTATAGCAGAAAGTGCCACAAACAGGTATTTGAAATCCTGGTGGGATGCACAGCATGTACTGTGTATATACAGACTTACAGATCTATTATTTAAACCTTACTGCGAGGTAGTGGATACCTACAGAATTATTCTAATGAATTTTTACTATATTTATTCAGCTAATTGTGCCTTATGTAGCTGCCTAAAAATGTGGTGTGATCATTAAAAATAGGATTGTATGTTGTAATGAAAGGCATCCATCCAGTCACATTTTGTTTTTTTATTATTTTACAGAAGTTAAGGTACTGAAACCTGGTATGTGATTTGTAACTACAAGCAAACAGGAAATGAGATCTTCAATTCTTGGCCATTAAACATGTTGAGAAAAATGTATTCTTCCTGACAGCTACTAACAAATTTATAGCAGGTATGATAAGGTGACCATATACAGTACTATCGTTTATACTCGCGTGGCTCCAATAATATTCTAGAGCTGCTCCAACTCTCTGGAATGGTCTTCCTCATCCTATTCTGCTTGCTCCTACTTTCTGCTCATTTAAAAGAGCACTCAAACCCCATATTTCTAAACTTGCTTACCTGTCTTCTTTTGTCCCTTTAGCCTTCTGGCACTTGCAAAACTCAACCCAGCGGTCAATTGCAGAAGTATTGATTTATAAGGAGGCTGTAATGACCAGCATCCCTAGCATTCTCTAGTAACAAGTGACCAGTTTCTGACACTTGAATGCAGACTAACCCTAGGCTCTAAGCACAAGTATAGCATAACTACCTCCTGTTGTATGTCCACAGGTTCTGACGGTCTTCTGTAGATTATATAAAACATCATCTTCAGCCCTTTGCTGCAGTTGGGATTCTTTCAGCTGCAGTGGAGGTTCTCTATAAACCAACCACAATTGGTACATACTGTGATAGTTACAGGCTGCAGAATTTAGGGGGGATAGAGCATGTGATGTGGTATTTTCTTGCATCATTCCATCACAACCAGAGGGTGCCATGAATATAATTCTTGTAACAACTCAAAGTAAAAGTACTTGTCAAAGTAAAAAAAGGGACAACTGTGGAGCAAAAAGGGACTGAAGGGTTTTGTTCCAAAATAGGACAAGTCCCTCCAATTGGAAGACAGTTGGTAGCTATGTAACAAGGTGACATAACACAACAAAAAGGAATACGTCTAGCTAAAAAGAAAAAAAAGTTGATAAAATGCTTTTTGGGTGATAGTGTGACTGCAATATACCATTCTCTGTGAAGGTGTAGGACAGAGGAAGGGTTAACCCCTCCCCCTACGCTGTATACTTACAGATGCAGTATAACTGAGACCCTGTATTGTACTTAGAGCGCCATCTATTGACTCACACCGCAGAGCTGTTAAGAGCTGGCTGGGGCCAGGCATCTGTGTCATTTTCTGAGTATCTTGAAGAAGGCAATCATGTGTACCTGACAAAATCAGAACAAGTCAATAATGATTTTTAGAGTCTTCTTGCTAATAAAGCGATATTAGATGGAGTCTTTCTAAGTAGCATTTTAGAGTAGAGAATGACATAAACAAATGTTTTTATATGTATTAAACCATGTACCCAAAAACAAGTGTTTATCAGTATTGCCTGGTATGAGTCACTTTGCTCCTGGCATGCATTTTTTTTATTGTTATTGTTTGATTAAAAAAAAAGAAGAGTGGCGAGGTAGAGGTAGCCCCAAAAAAATTAATCTTTGTGGTATGCAATATAGAAATCTGTGTCATTCATTACAATGAACAAAAATACATTTTAGGATCTGCACAAGCTGCCTATTACTTCTTAAATGTGCAACTGAGTTCCAGTGTTTCCATAAAGTGACATGGTTAGATCTCCCAAGCATACATATTTGTTACGAGATAGGAAGTAGGATTGAGAGAAAGGATTGAGCACTAGAATACCCTATACAACATGGCAGAAGAAAGCCTGTTAGGAGGTGATAATAAATGCACTCGATAGGAAAATATTTCTAGGATGTCCACTTGAATGTTGTTGGTATGGAATATTAGTTACATTTTGTCATGGCACTACATGTACACTCCTATCTTCATCCTGAAAAAAGTACTGTTTGTGTTATGACTTCCCTTGTTCAGGTATGGCAGGCCTATTTGCTGATATCCCCATGTTCTGAGTTTCCACATTTTCAACTTTGCATGAAGTGTAAAATGTATTTCATTTCGGTTTTCTAATTCGCCCTCTCTGTGCCACCCCCAGAGGATGCGCCATGTGTAGTGATCAAGGTGGGTCATAGCTTAATGCCAGTCAGGAATGGAATCCAATAGCTATAAGGAGACAGAGAGGCTGAATAGAAGCTGGACCTTGTATGCCATCCTTAGGCAGCACTTCTTTTTCAAATATTTTGTGTTTTCCACAGTAACTTTGAAAGTTATTTAAATAATGGTGAGTAAATAGAATAAATGCAGCTGCACATAACAGCGAAATAGAAAGCTTAGTAAAAAATTTAGCAGCTAGGGAGCACCAAAACACAGAGATAGAAATACTCTAATATTATGTATGTAAATCATATTCAGATATGCAAATGAGTATGCTTTACATCTCCCTCATATTCTTATTCTCTCACTCCCTGCTAGTTAGCAGTAGGTCAGTGAGGATTAAACAATGAATCATCGTTACTGAAGAATGAAATGGCTTTAAATAATCAAAGTTTAAATGGACAAGGGTTGGACACATAGCTGCACTTATCACTAAATTTACTAAAGGCCTTAAAGACAGTCAATAGACTTCTTCTTGGCCTTTAAAGTTAATAATTAGTATTTAACATATGAATTGTTTACTGTAGGTGCGTATGCCCAAAATGAAGTGAATTGTGATTGTTAAATAAATAAGTTTAGTGTATAACATGATGCTTCAGTCTTTGACTGATCTATTAAATGTGTTGTGTTGAATATTTCGGAAGGACGTTGTTCTCTGATTTTTTTTTTTTTTTGTAGAGAGGAGTGACAGTTGTCTTGTGTGTATGTCAAGTACATGACAAGGTCGAGATGCATGCACCTGTTTCTGGGGGAATCAAGAAACAGAGGTACGTGGCATTTCTGATTGTTTGATGGGGTGTGAAGTATGTGCCCCTAGTGATTCTCAGCAAGGTATGTGTCCTTGATGAATCTCTATGATAGAAGTAAGAGAGATCTAAGCCTAATGAACGTGTAGGAGGAGAAGATTGAGTTCATTGTCCCTAGTGTGTCCTATGTGCGCACATATGATATACACCTGGAATTTCAAAGGGCGTGACTCATACAACGATGTGATGAGTTTAGGCTTTTCAGGTGCACTTTGGGTCTGTGCCCTTGTATCTTCAGAAGGCGGAATGAGAAGTTCGTGTCCATGACTTATCCAGAGTATAGGCCAGAGTCTGGAAATGTGTTTTGTGCTTCATAAAAAATGAAATGCATATGTATTGGATAACACACTGTACATATTTCATCCAAAGCTCCGAAGGGGGGACAGCAGACCATTTCACAGATAACCCATTTGCAGCAGAAACAATACAGAGCATCGCCTTGTGCATCTTTACTCATTTTGTTTCTCATTGATTGCTACCAAACCTTCATTGGAGTTGATTAGGAGGAAAAAAAAGACTAGGGAGGGTAGGAGTAGAAAATTGAGAAAGGGATGAGAAAATTAAGTTGGTAGAGGAAGAGATGAGCATAATGAAAAAATGAAGAGGAAAGCAGAAGAGGAGAAGTGAGAAGGAAAAGCAGAAGAGGTGGGGGTGAGCGCTGCAGGGAGAGCGGAAAGGAGATGGATAGCTTTGTCCTGCAGATGAACCCGCCCGGCAACACGGAGGAAGTTATGAAGGATTCATCAGTCAACACACGTCCCTGCGCTTCCCTGAGGTGCTGCTCCCCTACCTCCAAATCTCATTTATATCTCAGAGGGCGGAGGGAACAGATACGCTGCTCAGTCTACCCATGGACACCCTTTTGCATTTGGGGCACGCTACCCCCCTTTTTTTTTTTTCTTAGTATTTAAGCTTTGTTAGATTGTGAGGGTTTAAAGGCCATCAAGCACTAACCCACTAATTCCCTGAGTCAAGGCACTGTTAAGCAGATTTGTGACTAACACAGTACACAGAACTGAGGCACTGCAATGTTGGGTGTCCTCCCTAAAATCTGCTCAACAGCCCTGGGGTTCAGGACGTACGTAAGTGACTTCTTACCACTCCCAATTTGCCCTTTTCTTTTCCAAGTCTTAATATAAAACAAAAAATATTAGTCTGCAGGTGTTTTTGTGCCATATGTCTGTGGCTGAATATGTGTTAATTAGCAGATAGATGTGTGTTTTAAAGGCAGACCGATAACGCCTAGGTCTCCCTGTCTTAGACATGTTAGCTAAGCGTGCCTAGCCTTCCTAAATATCACACGGCTTCACTACTGCCATTATATTTTGGATAGCTGAACATGTAAGGATGAGGTCTAGCATCATACATATTCTTTTTTTATATAGACATCATTCTTAACCTTAACCTTATGACAGACGTCTTGGTTACGTAGACTTTTTTCGTCTCATAGTTTCTAATTTTTGGTGACATTTGTGAATGGTTAAAAACAGGCCTCAGTAATCTTTATATGTCATTTGTCTGTGAAGTTCAACTCTTCCTCTTCACCTTTTTTCCTTTGCTTCTGTACATACATTTGTAACAGTTCAAGTTTGCTGCCCTTTGATCTGCGGGAAACGGATTACTTTTATATAAGTTTATGAGTTGGCTTTAATCTTTGCTCCTCACAATGTAAATAACAATATTTAAAGTGCTGTTTGTGGCCTGGTGTACCTGCAAAATCTAGCTAAAAAAAAAATACCCCTTGAGTGTAATGCGGGTGAACTTTTGCACTATAAACAATAAAATAAGGTTATTACTCTCTATTGACTTCTTCCCCCTGCATTTACCAAGCAAGTCTTTCAGCTTTCATTGTCCCTGAATTATTTTGCCCCTTAGTTTTTGTATTTTTATGCCACAGTACGCATTGGCTATTTGCTATTTCCTTCTGATTTTACTATTTTGCAGCCACTCTGTACTGTAATTTAATTTCCTCTGCTTATGTTCTTAGCTCCCTAGAGTCTCAGGATATAAAATCTCTTTTTTCCCTCTTTGCCCTGTTTCCTATCCTGACATCAGTGCCCGTGTATCTGCCCATTGGAGAGGAATGGGTCTCTGCACTGAGGCCATGACTGAACTCTTGAACCGACGGAAGATAAGTGAGTGGTATAGGGACCCATCGCTCCTGCTTCTCTCTTCTGCTCATTTGTCTCTCACTTTGCCCCTGGAGGGGATTATTTCAGCTGAAAAGATGGGAGGGGAAGCAGAGAAACAAGTGTAAGGCTGCTGTGAACATCAGTTGGCAAATCTTATTGGAATGGGTTAATTGGTCACATGCATCCCGGCACCTAAGGGGTTATTTAGTCTTCTTTCCCCAGATTCATTAAACAGAGCCCTGCGGCATCCAGTCTAACTCCTGCTTTCTCTGTACAGTGTTTAATGTTTCTCTTTTTATAATATTGGTGATTTTTTAACCTTTGAATTGGCACCTGTGAAAGGTAGAGCTTTGCACAGTAATCAGATTTGAGTATCCAATGTGTTAAAGGTCTGATTCTCATTGCTGCCGTTGTTTGATTTCTCTCTGTCCAAAGCCTTTGTTTTAACCTTTCATTATTTAGGAAAAAGGAAAAAATCTTCCAATTACTTGTTTCTTAGTTGACAGGAAAATTTGTAAATTTAATCATTTCATCCCAGGATGGTCCTGCTTGGCTTGTGACTAAAATGTCAATTAATGTCAAATATCCACTCTTTGAAATGTCATGTGCACCTTTGACTTTTCCCATTCATTAGGTATGGTAAATAATAACTATTATTAGAAATAGTCTAATATTGAATAAAATGGGATTCGCATGTAGTATAGATAATACTTTACTGTTATCAGATGAACAATAACATTAACATCTGCTGCGATTAACTTACTATCCTCATAAAGGGGACAAAGTTGGTAAAACTTTATAGATGTGCATGCAGTACACAGTAGTAAGGCATAAGGATAGATGCATATTATATAGAATATATATATATATGTATAAAATAGTATTCTTTATAGTATTGAATACTCCTAGAAGTGACTTAACGATACGGTATGTTTGCTAATCCATTTTTTCATCATACAAATCATACAAAATCCATTGTGTGCATGAAGTACAGGAATAATACACAAGAAGGAACTCAAAGTTTAATGTTTTGTATTAAAAATAATTTAAATACTGAAATTCATTAGCGCTAACTTACTAACCTATTAAGATATTTGTATGAAAAATCCCACAATAGCCCTTGCTGTCTCTTCCCTAACTGCTAGTCATTTGGTGACACTTTCTTCCAGGTCATAGACCTGCTGGACATAGAACAAAGGCTTTTCTAGCAGCTATCAGTTTGCAGGACAGCTCCTCTTTGTCTGTATGCATTACCTCTAGAGCGCTACATGAAGTTACAGAACAAATATGATCTATGGTGACCATTGCACTTAGGAGGTCATTAGTGAATCTTTATAACATGGTCTCCATTGTTCAAATTGCTAAAAGATTTTTCAATGCCACTGTTCACAGGTATATTGGCTCTAAAAGGAATTATTTTATCACAAAATAGACAAGAAAGAAAAAGTTTTCTCATAAATTCAGTACCTTGTTAGAAAGTGTTCACCAAGAATCCTTTAATGACACATTTAGAATGAATTCTGTGCTATTAAGTCAATGTTATCACTTTGGTTTATTTGTTGGAGTGGAGACTGACCTGTTAGGCACTTAGGCATTACAGGTCAGAAGTAAGTGACTCTTCCGGCTAAATGTTGGGTTTAGTCTTTGGAACAGGTGTATGGTAAAATAGTATTTAGACATACATCAAGGCAGATTTCATGTAATCTAAATATTTGGCTCCCACTGTCACATTGTGACAGTTTTCTCTATTCTCTTCAATGTTAACATTAGCTTTTGATTTAGACAAATGTTCTGTTTAGAAGTCTTTACCAGGGCTTCTTAACTCTGGTCCCCAAGTACCCCTAACAAGTCATGTTTTGAGGATTTCCATCTGTGAGAACAGATAGGATAATTTCTGACCCAGTCAAACAGATTACTCCACCTGTGTATGATTAAAGATATCCGCCAAATCTGACCTGTTAGTGGTTTGTTAGCTCGAAGCTAAGGAACTGCCCAATACTTTTTCCATAACCATCAAGAAAGACTTTTTTTTGCAACCTTTAGCACTTCTAGCCTTCAAATTTTCAATATTTCTAGCTTATGGTGCAATGCTGTCATTCTGTTGTAACTATTATTTGTTTGTTCCCTGGTATTAAATACGGTAGTATATTACTTTTATAGTTAGATATAAAAAGCATAGGAATACCTAGATTGTACAATTTTGTGCTACAGTCCAACAGCAAAACACCCATTTGCTTCGTTCATACATATTTCCATGAATAAGGCTTTTAGGTGACCTTGAACATCTTGTTTTCTTAAGATCTGCCATTATTAGATTTCTAGTTTGGTTATATACGTCGGTAGAACATACTTTTAGGGAAGAGTAAATACATCATCATTTTAAATCAATTTCGCTAAGTGAATTTGTGTTTAGGATCAGAATCCCTAAATAAAATTTTTGGTATAAAACCCTGGATAATATTATTATTATTATTAACTTGCATTTCTATAGCGCTGACATATTACACAGCGCTTTACAAAACTGTCCCTCAGAGGGGCTCCCAATCTAAAAGCAGAATATGATATTACAAAGGACAGGTGTAAATTCTAGTTTTTATTTCACTATCTTAGATTAGTTATATTATTTTATTTTTAATCACGTGTAAAGCAGGTCAGTCATTGGTCATATAAAAACACAGCAGCTTCCTATGGAGTGGTTGTAAAGGTTTGGAGATACTTAAACCTGTGTGTGAAACAATTTTAGTACAATAATTGATAAAAATTCAATTGTTTCAACATGAAATGAACAGGAAATTCTGATATTTTTTTTTTCTTATATGTTTGGCTATTTATAGCAGTTGTCCTTATAATCACTTTTATTGGGTTATTATATTTTTTTGTTTCATTTATAAAATTTCTAGTTATTCCAGTGGCTGCTGGTACTTAAAACTGAAAATTAAAATCTTCTGTTGCTTTTATCTAGACACCAGCCCAATTAGGGTTGTGAGGAGATTTGCCACTTACAAGCTGTCAAGCTCTCAGTGAGATTTTGCACTTCTTGACCTGTAGAATTTGAACCCCATTGAAGTTGGTGTATGAGCCATGTCAGGAAGGAGAGTTCAACTACACAGATACTGCAACTGAATTTCTCAAATTCTGAGATTTCAGCTGCAGATAAACCAAAGCAACCCTATGCAGACTTTATGCTATTTTATGTTTTTAACAAAGTGGCTCCAATTATTCTCCATTTTTATCAGACTGTTTGAGAATTTCCTGCAGATCTGTGCACATACAAAAAGTCATTTTTAGACTGTGTCTACATTTTCTTACTGTTGTAGATAGCGCAAAATACCACTCGAACAATAAGCAAAAAAAGTGTATAAATTACCTTGAATTAGACTTATGTAAAAGAAAAGAAGTAACAGAACAATTTTGTTTTGCATGTGCAAAAAAACTAAATCAAATTCCTTTTGCAGTAGCTGTTCGACATCTTTCCTTGTCAAAAGACAACAGAATGTTACACCGCGATGAATACAGTTCACGAACTGCAGTTAAAAGAAGATCATTTATACATTTACGTAGATTTAAATTGTGTCTTAGTTTCTGTAATCAAATCTACCAATAAATGCTGTCAGTTTAACCCAATGCTGGATATGGGACACGTTTCGGAACCCTTAACCTAAAATCCATCTTTAGTACTTGGTAGGTGTTGCAATGCAAATAAAAACAAGCAGAAAAATGGAAGCTAATGAATAACAAAGGTTTATTCATGAAACCTAAACAAAAGAAGGCGTTTGTTTTTAGGTGACAATTTCTTGCAACCCTTAAAATAAACTAATAATTAGTCTTTGATCAAACCTTCTTCTTAAAGCCCTGACTTGAGCACAGTATCACTTCATTAACCCCGATCCAGCCAGAGACCTGCGCCGCAAAGAAATGGTAACTGGCTCTGCACGTGTCATGTCTCTGCACATCTCTCATGGATCCTCCCTCCGATGCTGACCTCTGAACTCAGGCCTGGGTTCACGGGAAGGTCAAAAAGAATGATCGAGACCTAATAGACAAGAGATGGAAGAGTTCACAATAGCCTAAGTGGAAAACAAGCAGACAGAGGAGAGAGACAAATATATAAGACTACTGGGTGAATGAGATATTGAGCAAACAAATAAACCAAGATGCTTATAGCGTTATTGTTGCAAATAGTACGTATCAGCGGCTGATTTATTTTTTAAATGGCCAATCAAGTAAACGGTCGTTAACGATAAACTTTGGCTATTACCGCGTAGGTAATATCTTACATAATGTGGTAACAAGCAAATATAATCTGTCAAGTAGCAGCCAACAAGTATGATGAGATATTATATTCCTTTATAATGTCATTGATTTCCACGTGGAAGTTTTAGGGCTATACGTTTTAAGTGTCTCAAACAGCATTGTGTGTAGAATGACCGCTATACCGCTTTTTCCATATCGGAGGCGAACCTTAAAAAATGTCCATACTACTTTACCGATTCAATACAAGCTGTCATAAAAGGCGCTTTTATTATTTTTTGCTTATTAGCTGTAATGAAATCTACTGAAAAGCAAACGCTCCTTTGAAATAAATGAAAAGGATAATTGGTATTTTTGCAAAATTCTTTTTTTTAGCATGGCAAAAATTAATTACTTATTAATAATGTTACCTCTTTAATAAAATTCCATTTAATACACTTTTTTGTTAGATGTTACTGTTAGGTGTTTGAATAGCTATAGTAGTCTTTGGGTGCAAATAATTAATATCTATGAAAAATGTGTAACTGACCCCACCATTTGTTAATTTATATATACATATATACGTGTCGTACTGCTTTGCAAAGGATACATTCGGAAATATATATATATATATATATATATATTTAGATAGTTATTCTATAGTGTATTTTAATTACAAATATTTTAAACACATCTTTAGATTTTATTCTCAGTCTTTTAATATTAACACAGCAATGGCCGAATTCTTAAAGGGTTAACGTTTGTTTTTTCGCTGAAACACTTCCCTCTACTGGCCAACGCAGAAATGGCACTGTTGTATTCTGCAGTGACATGTCATCCGCTGAACATGGTTTGATGTTTTGTGGCCATTGTATTTATATTGTGCTCCTTATAATCAACTCACTTTATTAACTCTTTACGGAATAAGTGTTGGTGTTTCTCAGCGCTGAGGTTTAAATACAAATCAGAAGATTTAATTGGGTTGAGGAAACATGTTGGACTTTGGGCATGGCATGTTGGGACTAGTAGTTCCTCCATGGGCACTGGCTGTCCAGGCATGACTATCAAAGGAATCTTTTAAAGGAATAATGAATGGCTATTTACACACGTGCTATGTCATCAGGAAATACTGAATATGATTTATTTGTGAAAAGAATCTGAAAATATATCTATATATAAAATAATTGAAGTGCAGTATTGTAAATGTATCATAAAAAAGCACTGAAGATATATTACATTTTGATATAATGGACTGTGTAGTTACATGTGGTCTGTTTTTTTTCTTTTTTCCTTTTTGTATATTAAAAGACAATTTAGGCTGTAAACACTTTGAGGAAAGTTACTCTGCAATATCATTATAGGACACAGGACTGGAATTGTTTGCATTTTTATGCAGGACAGCCCCCCCCCCCCCAAGCACCACTGTATTTTAAACTTTTTGGAAATATTGTGTGTTTTTTGGTATGTCATTATATACTTGTAATAGTTTTTTTTTCTTTATATAAGCCAGCTTGCATTTTAGGTTTATTGGTCCTATAAGCAAAATCTTATGCATCTCTACTTATTACCAGCATGTAACAAAGCCACTTTGGAAACATTTCTGTATTGTAAAGTGTAAATGTAAGGGTTTTGTTTTCTAGCACTTATTCCATACAGTCTGCGGAGGAATTGGCTGCAGCATTCATTGTTTTGTGCTGATGATACTGATAGCGTGGAACTGGAAGTACCAGTATGCCTTCTGGCCTGTAAAGAAGTACATAGGATACGTGAAAATCATTGACAATTTGCAAGATGGCTGATATTCCTCTTGGTCTTGTGTTTTAGCTTGATTTAGGAAAAAAACAAAGAGTTTTTGTGTGACTTTACAGGTGCATTTATATAGGTTTAAACAGACATTCACTTAATCTTTCCTTTGTAAATACAGCAAAGCCAATTATTTGCATCACAAAATCCGAGGCTTCCTGCGGTTTGGTATTTATTTTTAATTCCGTTTTCCATTTCCTCCAATTTACAATGTTTTGTTATGGTGCCCTAAAAACGCCTAAATGAGAGGTTATTTTCCAACAAAAAGTATCATAAAAAGGCTATGACCAGAAAAGAATAGAAAGGTTAACACTTGGCAGTTTGTTTGTTTTTTTGTCTAACAAAAGCTCTGACCATTCAAAGAAACCCTAAATGGTCAACACACATGAAATGTTTTTGTGTAATCCGCGTTCTATAAGAATGCTGTGATTGTCCGAAAAGCAACACACTTTTTATGTTATTAAACATCAAGGTCTTGAAACGCGTATAAAACATAAGACGTTCACTTTCTGTAAAATTTTGGTATGTGTGAATAATCTGTTTTGGTCATAACTACCACAAAAATTACCTAATAGTCAAAAACTCGTATAGTGTTTTTTTATCACAATGAACAGTATGTGAATGGTTTTATTCATTTTATATATTTTGTTTTATGGGATTCTGTTTAATTGCTTTACAATCACATTGTGTGCTGCTTTGCAGAGGATATATTCTGCATTACCAAAGAGCCAAAAAGCCGCGGCTTCTGTGTCTTACAAACCCACATTTAGCCACATTAGAAACTATTAGCTTAGTCAGTCCTAGAACATTGCAATCAAATGTTGCTATCACACTTTCTGATTTTCAATTTCTTTGCTTTCAGAATAGACGTTTTCCATTCTTATACTTACATGTTATTTGTTGTCTGGGTTGTGTTTTAAAGTACACGGCCACAGTTATGAAATATCTCCTGATTTGATATATTTTGTCCATATCAGACACTTATTTCCATTTTTTTAGAAACACATTTATATAGCAGCAAACACCCCCAATTAGCCATTTGTGAATGTAGTTGATCGCTTAGGTTGGACTTTCCTGGTTAATTTCTCTTATCCTCTCCTATTTCTCTTATCCTATTATCTTATATGTAAGATGAGTGTTATAAGTAATTGCTCAGAAATTCATCCTTCAGCTTTTGAGACCATTCCTATGATGTCTTTGATACGTTTTAATATAGACCTGCTAAACATTACCAATGTGCAATATCTGTTCAGCTTAATAGCATTTATTTGCTTTTCAGCTGTTTTTTTATACCCATCGTGCTTGTAAATTGTTTGTTATTTAATATTGTATTAAATAAATGTTAAATGTTGGTCTTGAATTCCAAAATTACAGCAGATATAAACACCTAAATACCTGACACAGTCATAGCCGCTTGCCATATCGTCATCACTAAAGTCTGGCGTTGTCCGAGTGTTGCTTGAGTGCTTTTATTTGTTTTTATGATCACATGCTGTTTATATCCAGACTGGCGATGATATAGTGATTCCGATTAGCTGTAACCCTGCACCAGTGCAAAATCCATGCAAATTGACAAGAGATAAATTGAGAATGAAAGAATTGCTTTTACTTCTTTAGAGAATAAAAATGACCAATGACATTGCATGACTAACTTCTGATCTGTACAGTTTGAACAGGTTGGGGTAGCTGTTAGGAGAATGTTTAACAAAACGTTTCTTTTTAGGATTGGAAATGTTTGAACTGTAACCAATCATTTTTACTTTGAGAGTAGTGAAAAGCAAGGTTACCTCCCCATATGGAATGAATTCTTTACTTTAAGAGCTGTAGTCTTCCACAATAGCTGGTTCTTGTGGTTCCAGTGAATTATTGAAAATTTGGGTATGTTTGGTACTAAGTGTACAAAATATATAAAAGTCTATATATGAATAAAACAATATTGCAGAATGGTGATCCAGGGAGTTAGTACTTCGCCTTTTTTTTAGAGCAAATTAGACCAGACTTTCTATGGGTTTTTCTATGGATCTGGATCATATGAAGCCTCATGGTTCTGAATATTTTTGTAACTTAGTTTGCATTTGTTTTATCATTTTTTTGGTATGTTGTATAACTATGTAACAGGAAGGGGAAAGCTGAAAGCTATTTAGTGGAAAAATAAACACACACGTGTCACAGGGCATGGATATTTATATGAGAAACAAAGGTCCAGTACTTATCAAGTGTTCGGTATCAATTTTTATTTATAAACTTTTTAAAACTAATTTAGAAAATTTATTTAGTACTTCTTGCAGGATAGAATTTAGTGTCTTGTAATTATTGACTTACAACCGGCTGTCATGTTTTGTGTATAGCTGGCTTCAATGTTGAATGTCAATTGCCAATATTTTCATTTTCCACATTCAGTCATTGTTCTTGTTAACTTTGAAAAGACCAGTTTATAAAGAGACACTGAGATCAAATAATGATGCAGTGTTAAGGCTGAGATTGATCTCATTTATTTATATATATATATATATATATATCCCATCAATAGGCTAAACTTAAGTAAAACTTTACTTTATTCTTCGTGGGATCATCACTTTGTTTCTGAGCTTCTCAGTGCAATGCAGGCAGATCATGTCTGATGGAAGGGGGCTGTAGGTTGCTGTACATTCCTCCTGGAAACATTACAGTACACTGCCCCAGGTAGCACTAACATGCTGAGCCTCCATGATTCAAAGAACAAAAATCAAAGGAATAAAAGTGGTGGGCTAGGAACAATTGGAGAAGGCTGGAAGGAATAGGGAAGTAGAGGGATAGATGACAATGGAACTTTTTCAATCAAGAAATAAGGTGAGGCTCTGACCTGCTGCAGGTTCTAAAGCACACCATGAGAAGCAGACTTTTTGCAGTGAAATTGGTGTAAGCAATTTCAATACAAGAAAGCAGCCTGTACAGCCGAGCATGACTGAAGGTGTAGTTGATGCCTAACTTTAAAACCTGTTGATCATGTTGGTGGAACACAGAAGCAAACACTTTACTAAGCGCATTTTGTATTGAGCCATTTAGGCCAACATGTACAGTACTTTTGCCTGTAAAGTTTGAGAAGTCCTAAGCAGACATGAGAAAGATGTGCCAGGCATCGTCTTCTGATGTATATTTGTACACGGACTGTATGAGGTATTTCTGAGAATTATCTTATGGTAATATCAAATAAAAGACTTCTTTGTGCATAATTCAAAGGAACAATCGGTTATGATAAACTAAGAGGAAAATAATGAGCAAAAGGAGAAAAGAGTTTAAGTAATGAGAGAACATTGGAAAGATGTGTGAAAGCTGACAGCCAGCAGTGAGCAGTGCATTAAGGTCGGAGGTGTCTAGGTGGAAGTGATACAGTTTGTGAGCACAAGATTGAAAAGGAGCAGTGAACACAAGCAGAGAGTGAGAAGAAGAGAGATGCCTGTATAAAAGCCTCATTCCTCATGCTGTTTCTGCTCTGCCGGTCAGACAAAAGATGTATTAAATGTCCTCATTAGCAGCATATTGAGTGCTGAAGTGGATACAAGTGCTGCTCCATCAGAAAGCCGTCGGCGAGTGCTGAGGGTGCCCAGGGAGTATATGCATGCAGAGGCAGAATGAAGCCTAAACTTACAGTCAAATGTGCCAGCGATAGTTTATGATTAGGATGATAACACAGAGTGGTCATGTTGTGCGCTTCTTGTTTTGTCTAATTTATACTTTTGCTAGGTAAAAGCAACATTAGAAAACACAAAACTTATCCACGTTCCCACTAAATGTTTTGAGGTTTTCTCTTTTTCTCTGCATGCAACCTGTTTGTCCATTTGTCTGCCCCTTCCACACACCTACCTGCTTTATTCTTTGTCATTTGTATATCTGTTTTATTTTGCATATATATCCGTTTTCCAACAGGGCTGCTTTTTAAAGCAAGAATGAGTGAATTAAAGCACCACTGCGATATTCAAGTCCAGATTCAAGTGTACTCCAATGTCTTTCTGGTTATACAGCCGACACACTGCAGCTCTAAAACTTCATCAAACCTTTAAAAAGTGAAACAATATATGTAGAATAAATAGTGTTTTTGTACAGCTGTGTCAACCCACAACATTGTTAAAAAAAACAACAATACTCTTACTACTAAGTCTGTTTACACTGTTTTACTTTCTTAACCATTGAACGGGGTGGAGATGCAGCTCAGAAAAGGCATTGTGTTTTCTAAACAACCTGTCCTTGGAAAAGGTGTATCTGGACTTGAATATCATGTGTTTAAAAGAATAATTTCATCCAAAGCTGATTCATCTATGTATTCAATTTCCGACCCACTACTTTAGGTGACTAAAGAGGTTTGACAACTGAGATTTCTGTACCAGGAATCTGCATTCTCTTGCAGAGTAAAACCTCCAGCAATACCCTTCCAGGTGTCAGGTGTGTCAGATTCCTACATCACAGTGGTGACAGAGACCAGCAGGGAGAACAAAAATGCATCAAATGTAAAGAATCCATCAGCAGCTTTGCTGTGCAAGGGAGAGAAGATTCCAGCAATGGATGACAGCACAGGTAAGTTACCAGTAGGGTAATTTTTTATTTTACATTTCACAATAGTAGCTTGAAAAATACTTTTCAAAAGATTAAGTAAGCATGAGTTTCCTTTTTGTTTTCTTTTTCACTAGGCCATAACAAAGACGTAACTGTTTTATTCACTTTTGTATTCCACGTTATGGGAAATTCTTTAGGAGTATTATTTGGCTTTGCAGTGACAAGGAAAGTTAGGTTATACTTTAACTATGAAGGAGACATCCCATGATCAGAAGTGAAATCCTAAAGTTCCACTTAAAAATATGTGTAATTCTATCAGGTCTTTAACGCAGAAAGGGACAGGTAATGTCCCTTCTGCAATAAGCATTTTTACCTTCCTGATCACTCACTCAAGCTGCCAAAATTTTTGTTGCCAGGATACCCGGCATATCTGGCTTCCCTTGTGGCGGCCGGGTCTCAATAAACTCCCACATATGTACATGGGAGTTATATCATCCCAAATTCAAATCAAGGAAGAGCAGAAGGAAGAAGATGATGACGGGACAGGTGAGTATACACTGGGCTTATTTCTGCAATACATACCAGGACATAATTCAACTTTCCAGCATCAACCCAAAACTAAGGCTGCTTATATGTTCAGTTTACTTCTAGTGAATTCTATTGTCCCCTTTAACAGATACCGTACCTTTGAAAATTTGTGTGAAAACATATCTTTGCCAAACAAAATAGTAATGGTTTGCTTTTCTTTGTAAATTGCAAGTTGGAACAGGGGTGTCACAGTAACTTGTCTCTTGCCTAAAAAGTTGTCCTGATTTTGAATCCCTCAAAACTGAGCTGTATGATACATAACTAAACAGAGTTTAAATTATGTAGAGTAACAGTGGATCGTTCCAGCAGAGGGCTCCAAACTTTCTCCCCCTGTGAGGCTCATTGAAATATAACAAGTGGCAATAAGCTATTTAACGCTGCAGGCAGCAAACTCACTAAATGCACATTTGTACTAAGCTATTCAGCTTAATACAGTTATATTGCATTGAATGTTTGGTGCAAGTATACACTGAATGCTCCCTTCTGGCACTTGTACAAAAAAGCACCTCCTTCCTAGAAGGGTAACTTCTTTCATAAATGTAAGTAACATTATACTGAGCAGAAATACTTTAATATAAATGCTTCACTTACTTCATGTACAATCATTTTCCTTTCTCTGTAGATGCATCACCACAATATGGTATACCAAGAGCATGGAAATGTATTCCCTTGCCAAAAAATCTTGTCGTCAGTGTGATGGAAATGTTTTCATTCCTCTCTTTTTATTCCACTACAACACTCGAGTTTCTGTATATTTGCCAGATTTCATTTTCCTGTGGCGTCATATGGAATTTCAGTGTGGAAATTCTTAATGTACAAATCTTAAACTGTTGGAATGAGGCTGAACAAATGACAGACCTAATACTAAAGAGGCTGATGAGGTTATGCCATCTCATCATAAAGCTATATGCTCACTGCGACTTGTATAAAATGAAGTTATTAGTGTTTTTCTTACATTCTGTTTCAATACTGAAATAGACCAATCTGTGCACTGCTCAGACACTTCTCAACAAATGCCATTGTTTGATGAAGCATGAGTAGAGGCCATGGGTTCGTGGTGCAATATTCTAACTGGGGACCTTACACAGCTTATTAGGTTGCTATCCCTACTGGCTGTAATGAGTTCACCAGAATTGTTTTCCTAGTTCTCACTGGCTTTTACTCATCTAAATTCAAACCAAGAAAATCTTACCCAAGCTTTACTATGGATGTTTGGTGCAAATGCACAGTGAGTCAAAATTAATGCTGCCAGGATACCCAGCACATCCCGCCTTTCCCTGCATTTGCAGCCACTGTATGAATTTCCAGACGCATGCAGGAGTTACGCCATCTTGGCCTAGTCAATCAAGATGGCCAAAGATCACAAGAAAAAAGAGAAGAAAGAAGAAAATGGCAATGTTCCGCAATGGAACAGGGACAGGTGAGTATCCCTGGGTATAGTTACAATTTAATTCCTGATCATCCTGCCATGAAGGTCCTCGCTCAGGCAGTTCATTGGGTATGAACTGTTTCTAAATAGTCATGTACATCCTTTGTTCAAGTGGCTAAAAGAGTACAGAGGAGATGAGCAGTACTGCGATGTGAAAAAGGTTACAAAAGGTGAAAACCCTTTTTCATGAACAAATAAACATGACATTTGTATCTGATACACTGTGCCTTATCAAACTTAATGTCATCCAGTTAGGTGCAAAACCCTTGCTAAATGGCATTTAGAACATGCTAAGTTGACATCATTTTAGTTAAGTGGCTCCCTTAGCACACCTTTAGGAGCTTTCAAAGTTGCCCAATTTCAGCTTGATGAAGCAAGGTTACTCTGTATATATGGAGAGACACTGACTCTTGGTGATTGGGAATTTCTAAAACCAGCCCCATGTGCAGTACATTAATGAGGAGCTGAGGCTCTTTAGTCACCCTTTTATTGATATACTGTAATTTCCACATACTTGATGAAGTACAACATCTTTAATCACAATGCCATTGGAATCAGTTTGTTAATTCAGAAATTGTCACACAGACCAATTTGTGGCTTTCTGCAGTCACCCTGCTGAGCGCAAACCAAAATAAACTTTCTGTAAATTATTTTTATGCTCTCAAATATTTCAGTTGTCTGTGTAATAACACATTACAGTGTTGTGTAACAAACACATTTACATGTTACAGAAAGAGAAAACTTTACCTTATAATGGAAGTAGTCCTTCCTACCTCAAGAGGTCCTTTACATGATACATGCTCATATTGATCACAGTACTAACGCTGGGTACTTAGGATCTTTTACGATCCTTTCCAACAACAAAAGACTGAAGAGCACTGTACATACTGCACTTTTCTGCTCTATGGGGGGGGGACAACAGAGGGGCACCCCGCTGCGCTCTCTTCACTTCATTTTCATTACGATCGTTGCATATTAATTGGATCTGCCATGAGCGATCCATTAACGACGAATGATGAGCGCTGTACACGGATTCTCGTCGGATACTAGCCCTGAGGCAATTATCAGACGAGAATCATCTGACGTGTACGTAGCCTGCCTAAAGAGAATCTGCCACAGTGCTAAAAACACTGAATTAGGTAGCTGTGTTTTCTCTGGTCTGGAAAGGGTTTAAAAACCAGATCAAGAAGATCTAGGTGCAAATTGTAAGTAGCAAGCTAACTGTTAACGCATGATGGGGGCAGAGCAGCTAAAAAGCAATCAACCTCTCTATGGACTAAATGACTAAATCAAAGTACAGTGTTGCTCACCACTATGGAACCTTTTTATGCACTTTAAACATCAGAGAAATAATTTCTTTTATTCTTTGTTACATATGGCCATATTTTGACACTATTTGGCCTATCACAATTTAAACTAAGAAAAGGAGCAATTATTTTAATCCCCGCTCCATCTAACCAAAACTTTTTTTTTTTTAATATATTTTTGACATTGGGGAAAGGATTAGATCCACTGTACGGTTGTTACTGCTATCCAGGGCTCTGTTATAGAGATTTCCCCTTCCAATGACAGTTGTTACACCAGAAAGGAAGTGTAAATAAATCTCTAAACGTGACCCAGAACGACTGTTTAGTAATAGAAAGCTAGAATCAAATTTTGTTTTCTTCCCTCTTTTCCCTCACTTCCTCAAAATCAGCAATAAAGACACAACAGAAGTTCTAATGCCTCCCCACTCTATTTAGGTAACAGAATACCACTAACCCCTTCTTCCCGCTTTTTTTGTTTCCTCAATGTCCTCTCCTTTATCCCCTCCTCTTCATCACCTGATTACAGAGCCCGACATCCCCTCACTATTTCTTCACTCTCTTCTTCTTCTATTCATGCCACCATTTTACATTAAAATCCTCCACCCTGTGAAGCATTTTTCTAGGTTGAAATCCTTTATATGTATTTTGGGTGATAACATAGTCCTGGTTCCAACCCCGGTATTATTTATGCTGTTTGAAGTTACTGAAATTACTTGAATCGCTAAACAAACATGTCATTGTAATGCCTTTATTGTCCCATATTCCAATAGAAATGTTTTTAATGTGTGCTTTATACAAATAAAGGAGAATAAAACTAAAAGAAATGAACAAAGCTTAGCACACATTTTTAAAGGTATTATTAACCTTTATTCCTGATTAAACCATGCCTGGGCACCCCAGGCCTTCATCAGAGGTCCTGGTTGAGTTAGGATTTTAACATCTAAAATTCTTCTTCTAATACTGGATTACACAGATTGTGTCCTCAGGGGCCGAATCTATAAACAGGAAAAGCCACCAAGTGATGGCTTACCCTTCCCCAATAATGGTGGCCAAATACATGAAATGTGAGCAGGCAAAGGAGCAGCTGTAGAATGCCTACTGTGAGCTCTATATCCTTCACAACTGACTTGTCTTGCACTGGTTTAAAGATAAGGTTGCCTCGAGTTTACACCATGCTTTAATTATACATAAATGGATTAAATGGTGTTGTTTTATAGCTGCCTAGAGTTAAGCTTTAAATGAACAGTTGCTGAGAAATGCCAGCACTGGGGATCTTAACTTGTGCTGGAGAGTCTGTGAACCCCCAGCTGTGCCAAATATACCAAATGTCATATCTGGTGATACATACAATGCAGCACTGTATATCATGATTTCATTTTTAGCTGTACACTCTCAGAAATCTGACGTTCAAGGGAAAGTGCAAAATTATTTTTTGACACAATATATTTTTCATTGCCAGGGTATCACTGTAGAGCTGCAGGTGGTCCATGGGCTGCATCTACATTGTAAAACACTGCAAAGGACACTTTCTAAATGGCATTATGCATTTGCTGTTTCAGCTACATAAACCAAAAAATGACATAAGAAAAAAAAATGGTATCAGCTAGTTAAAAATTTCAAAACATATTATGTATAATTTGGCACAGAAGGGTTAATATTTCTTGGATTTTTGACCCAGCTGCTTTTAGAAAATCTAAGGTATGTTAATTCACAAAAAACATGCAACGAAGTGCAAAAAGGAAGTGCTGTTTCACTTACAACTTGTAGCCTGCAGACCTAAATCAAACTTAATGAACTGTTACACATTTCTTACAATATTAATTCACTGTTAACTGCATTTTACCGTACTTCTCTCAGTGGGACATATTCCACAAATCTAAATCTGATTGAACATTTTCCTTTGCAGATCCCCATTGGTGGTTGAGAGTATACTGGTCTTTGCTTAATAAAATGACACCCAGGAAGGCATAGAGGATTTTATGCTGAGTAGCTTTATAGTTCTTATTATAAGAATTAGATTAAGAAGCCAGGATGAATATGAGAATCGGGTGTACTGGTTATTTTTAACATAAGAATCATGTGTGTCTTATTTTCAGATATCCAGAAAACAAGTAGGATTCAAGAAATTTACTCTATCCTTATGTTTGTCATATTACAATATCATTCTCATGTCACGTATGTGTGATATATGAGAAAATGAAGGTGAATGTGAAGGCAAAGTAGCAGAGACCTGGGCTATATTCAGGGCAATTATCTGCAAATTTTGAGATGATCTTGAACTACCTACACTAATTGGTCATTCAGACATGTAAAAAACATAAGGCCCATTCACACGTGTCTGTTGTGGTGCTCTGCATTGGCAAAAAAAGTCATGTTGGTTGGGGTTGCAGTTGTTTCTAGAGAACTGGCCCATATTCCCTTGTGGTGCACAAAGGGAACTGCACCTCAACAAGGCATTTAACAAACGCCTCCGCTGACTGCCTCCAGGCTCTTTTAGGAGTATAACATTGTATAGGCGTTTAGGAGCAGCTAACTACTTGGAAATAGCCCACACCTCTGAAAGAAACCATTGTGCCAAAAAGCTTTTAGAACCTATTTCCAGTGGAGTAAGAAAGGTTTTGAAGGTCTGTGTGGATTCCTTGCTGTTTTTAATTTCATTAGGGAAATTTAACTTCACTTCTTGTTCAGTTGAGGAGTCAGTGAGGAAAGAGAAGGGGAAATTTTCCTTTGTAAGGACATAGATAGTATTGAAAACCTGACAATAATTTTTAAAAGCATGTCTGCAAATTTTTAACACCTTTTTTTTTTTTTTTACTTTTATTGAAAGAGAAATTTTCCTAATTAAATCATAGTTAGGTAAATAAACAAGGTTTCTGGTCACCCACATGATTGCCAGCAGCAATAATTTAATTTATAGCAACAAATCGCGTGTTAGTGACAAAACGCTAGCAATTTTAGCAAGTAAATCTCTGTATAGATCAGGCAAATTGTGCCCAGGTCAGTTTAACTGACACCAATGATTTTGGCTATCATGACATTGGTCCCACTGGCCAGCAATGTCGGAGGTATTCTTCCTACTATCTACCACACTAATGTACTGTGAGCTGTGGATATAATAATTATAGCAGGGCTTCTGTGACGACCTGAAAGTTATTTCAAAGATTCCCCCATGTTAAAAAGGTAGAAAAACACTGATTCAGATGGATATTTATCACTGGACATAGTGATTTGTAGCAGAGAATATTTGCAGCTAACCCTTAGCTTTTACTTGAAAAAAATAGGTTGTAAGAATCTGACCTATTTTTTGAATCAGACTGTGGGTATAAAAAACAGATGGTCTTCATGTGTTTCTTTAGCTAAATTTCATGCAGCACAGAGAATGGTAAAGTCAGCCCCACCAAATCTGGATGAATCTGTACATATGGCGTATTGTGCACAATCTGTTACATAAATGTATTATTGATGCACGCTGTACTCTTCCTGAGACAATTCAACATTTCTGCCATGCACTGCTCAGATATACAATCCCATCATTTTTTTCTTTGCCATGTCATTTTTTTCTTTTCCTATGCAGAACAAATATAATAGATGGCAGAGATAGTTGCCAATGTGGCAAGTGGTACACAACACAACTGTGGCAAATCCTGCCTTTCCCCAAGCAAGGTTCTGTTAAACAAAATGAGGAAACCTACTGTCTTGCTGCAATTTCTAGAAATGCTCAGAAATGTATGTAGTCATAAAGGGATTCCATCTTACAAATAGTAATAGTTTTCGTCTAGATTTCTTCTAGGGTAGTTTTATGCTGCTGAGTACACACTATTATGTCATTATGTCCAGTTTCATCATCTGCATTTCACATTCTGTGAGCTCAGAAAGCGCCATCGAAGACCGAAGGAAATGTAATTTTGTTTGTGCCATATGCTCATATCATCTCCTTTAATATATGATTGTCATGTCAGGTTCCTACCTTACACAACCAATATCTTGCCGTCTCTTTCACAAGGAAAACTGGTAGAAATGTTTGCTTACTAGACAGCTACAACCTCCCTGCTGTTCTGTTAATGGGTGTTTAGGCCACAGTGGTATTGAGTGAATGACATGTTTTCTGGCAATGGTGACTGCTAGACATTATGTGGAGACAGCACAGTCAGTTGTAATTTGTTGACTACATAATCTATGTCAGTTCTAAATTCTGCTTCAGAAGTGAAAATGTACTGTCCTAGGCTGTCAGTGCCTTTTAAGCTTAGTTTTAGCATTTACTCTGTTATTTTTCCACAGCCCCCTTTTCCCCAACCGTCCATGCATGAAAAATGCATTGATAGCAATATGTTAGTATAGACGTAAGAAGATAGAAGGCAGCACCGTTGAGAATAACCAGAAAACAGCTCAAAGTAGTGTCTGGGGCAATAACTGTGTGGTGAAGCAGGGGGGTATTTTGCACATCCTTTGCATTTAGAGGGTGACAAAAGCCTAATTTAGCTGCTCGACAAATGCTATTTGATGTATCAAATCCACAGAAATTGCTGCATAACCAGTACAATAGTTGATGTGTTTATGGTCTAACTAATGTTTTATCTGAGGGAGTATAGCTCAGGAAAAGAAATATATTTGTGCTTTATGACTGATCAGAACTGCTGTTGTGTTGGGTAATATAATGCACATGGAGTAGTGATGAAAATGACTGCAAGTTGGCTGATACTAAAGGGTTTATTTATACACAATCTACATGGTGACATGCTCATGTATTCATATTGTGCATGATGAGATAGGTGTGTAAACGGACTTGAATAGTAATAAGTGTAACTACAGTCCCCCTTTGAACTTTGACAATTCAGGTGTATACAGAAAGGGACAGGCAATGTCCCTTCTGCAATAACTGTTCTTTCCTGCCTGTTTGCTGCCCAGCTCTCTGATTTTGCTGAGCCAAGATGGCCAAAGGTTGCCCACAGGAAGAAAAGAAGAAGGAAGATGGAGGCACCTTGTGACCGAAAGAGAATAGGTGAGTATCGCAAGTTTAGTTCCACTTTAGGTTGACATAACAGAATGTACTGAGAGGTGCTTCAACTACTAGCCAAAGGAAGTGTCCCCACTGTGTATATAATTCACAGGCCGAAAGCCCATGTGTACATTACACAGTTATTGTTCAAATTGTAAGCTCTTCGGAGCAGGGTCCTCTCCTCCTCCTGTGTTACTGTCTGTATTTGTCTGTCATTTGCAACCCCTATTTAATGTACAGCGCTGCATAATATGTTGGCGCTATATAAATAATGTTTAATAATAATATTCACCGCCTTCCGGACTTTATACAAAATAAACTCAGCAAACTCCATTCACAGGCAGCTTTGTCCCTCATTGCGATTACATTATCATAGCAAAAAAAATCTTGGCAATATGTGGACAGAAAATGGTGACAAATGGGCAACTGTGTCAATACAAAGGAAGGAAAGGAGTAAACATGATAATACCAGGGCCAATCTTCTTTTTTTCATTGTTAGCTCCTAATGTCTATAGTAATGCAGTGACTGACCATCAAATCACTGGGTTTTCCAACCATGTAAATGAACAATATAAATGTCTAAGGTAAGGTTAATAACTTAAAATGTTCTCACTATAAGTGGATCATAGTTTACCCTTTTTATACTATAGTAAGCACTACAATCCAATTACACCCATTTTTCTGGGGTGGTTTATAAAATGATGAATATTGTCAGCCCCACAGACATACTGCTGAAATCACCCATCTAAAATTGTAAGAGGAGATATGATCAGCAGCTCAGCTCCCTCCAGTCAAACCTCCTCCATGCTGCTATAGATGGCACAGCTCTTAGTAATCTACAGGAACTGGATTATCACCTGCTGCACGCTAATAGCATAGCGGTGTACTAGAACAGAACGGCAGAAACTGTAACACACCCCATAACAAATCATTTTAAAACAGTATAATTTTATTCACTCACATAAAAAGATGGTAAAACAGCACATGAAATGATAAATAAATCCCATAAGTCTTCCAAGAGAGGTATCAGAAATTCTTACAGTAAGAAATTGAAAAATGCAAAAGCTGGCAGTAGTCTTCATAATAAATAAAATTAGGAAATAAAAAACATTGGAAGATGAACAGACTTCACAAAGTACCATGTGCCTTTTCTTCATCAGAATCTTCCTTTTTTACTGTGCCTTGGAATTGTATTTTAAAGGGTATGTAAACCCAATCACTTGAATCTCATACATTTTTATTACTTTTCAATCTTCAGTGTTCATTATAATAATCACTGGTGGTACCACCAGGTCCTGGCACTTCCTGATATAGGGCAACAATACTTTGTCTGAGCCTCTAAACTGTGCTCCTGTGTTGTCACCCTTCACACAGACTTCTGATGAAGAATCCAACTGGCAGTTTCAACAAAGATTGTCAAGGTATTGTCCACTATGCTAAACAATCAGAAAGCCGATGATGAAAAAAGAAGCCATTGCTGGAGTGCATACACATAGAGAAGTGGCTGTATGAAATCAGCAGCACCAAAGATAAAAAAGTGAAAATATTTAAATTGTTTAGGATATGCAGTGGGTTAGCAGTGTCAATGCTAGTTATGGTTTATACCTACTTACACCATTGTCAATGTATTTTGAATGAAGTGTCAATGGTGCACAAAATGAAATTTGTCTTTGTCCCCAACAACCCATCTCATATTTTCTTCCATTTCATAGGTGCTAAGAAACAGCTGCCATTATATTGGTTGCTATGGATTTCATATCTCTGCATCACTTTTTTTAATCAACCCAATTTTTTCATAGAACATACAACTTAATTATTTATGGAAGAAGAACTCCTGTCTTATTTTCACAGTTTCTTTTAGAAGAATAATTTCGATCCATACATGTTTGTATTGTACCCGGAAGCTGAGAACACAGAAAATCTTGTAAACCAAACATCCACCATTATTTGTTGTCCGTGCCCATCCAGTATTGACATCATTGGCAGTGCATGGGAGGCACCCTGTCTGTGCCCACCCCTACTATTGCTCCTTACCAGTCCTTCGATATCGTAGCTGATTTGTTTTACTCTTTTGAAGCTTTTTTCTCTTTATTTCAACCTGGTAATCTTGCCAGTAATACACTTTCTAATCTGAGGTGTCAAGAATCACTTAATATATCAACTGAGGTTATTACCCCAGGACTGTAAGTTAATACGAATTACAAAAACACTTTCAACTCTTTTTTCTAATATATGTGGGAGGTGTCCGGTACTCAAAAACCGAGCACAAATAGGGCATTCTGAGGCTAGTGAATGTAGTTAAAAAATTTTGATCAAGCTGGTAAGTTTATTTTATTGCAGATGGAAAAATGTCTGTCTCTTATGAAATAAAGAACCTGCATGGTCACATTTTTTTAACAGGTTTAGTTTTGCTTTAAGTTTACATAGAAACTATAGCTTATATATGAGATGGCACTAGAACAGAGTACACAGAACACATGACTACACTGGACCAACAGGTTTTTTTTAAATTTTTTGCATTTATTGAACAGATGTAACAAACTTTCAATGGAACAGACCAAAAGGAGCAAATACAAGAAGAATAAAACAACTGAAGAATTATGGCACATTAGTACTAAAGCATGGGAACAGTGATCATTTTTGATGTATTTTAATTTAGTTCATGTATCTCTATAAAGGCTGCTGTAAAGGCAGTTAGTGTTAGTTTTTTTTATATTAGTACATATGTGCTCTCTGAAGTAAGAAAAGTAAATAGCTTGACATTGCCAACCATTCATTGCCTGATCTGCAAACAAATGTGCAGATAAGGCATTCTGACTTCACTGAGTACATATGTGATATCCGTGTGCAGCACCAGCCATGTAGAATATTGGATAAAAGTTACTCCAAATTGCAGATGTTGGTGAGGGGTGTTTGAAGCATTCAAGCTGTCCTTTGCACTTTACATACCCAGCACAACCCCATCGTTTTGCACACATGCAGATCACATTGTCTATGAGATCTTCACCCAGTTATGGTGGGCCATGTTTATTTTTTGTGTTAATTAATATGAACAGAAAGCAGATATATTTGACTAATTCTGTATATCAGCCTATGCCAGGCCCGCTCTTTGTATCTGCCGACATTTCCTCTGTACTTCAAGAATAAATCTCGTTTCCTTCCTTGTTATTATTGATAAGCCTCATAATAGATCTAATGTCAGAGAATCCATGTGACAGTCTGAAACTTGGGAATGCCAGAAATACTCCCACCATTCCATCTTTTTATTTGTGAGTGTAATTTCCAATGCCCAGAAATGTTATACAAAGCATTTAGCATGTGCTGCCCTTAGAGTCTCCCACACTCCCACAGCTGGAAACATCCCTCCTGTGCTGGCTGTCTGTAATAGCGGCTGTAATCATGGGCCACAAAGACACTGATCAAACAAATGTACTAGAGCCATTACAAGGAATGGTGGTCCAGATGGATGAGGAGAATATGCTGCTTGATCTCTTCCTGCAGCATCTGCATCCAAGAAAGTTCACAAGAGATATCAGGGCAAATGACCCATCTGTGGAACACAAGAATTTGCCTTTTGTAATAGGGATATCTATTGGAAAAAAAAGACTTTATCTGTCACATATTGTATGACAGATTCATACACTGCACCTGATTTAATAAAATAAAAAAGAAACGGAATCCTTAGATCTCAGGCCCACATCTATGTAAATGTTAGTGAACATGATCACTCAACTCATATACCTATGTATGTACTAATGTTTAATGGCCATGCTTGAAATAAAGACCTAAAGTCAGATAAAAAGGTTTCAAAATAAAATGGCAGACTTAATGGACCACTTGGTAGTTTTCTAATGCCATATGATTCCATATTATAAAAAATAATATTGGACTGGAAATAGGTGTGTGTGAGGTGGTGGGGGGAGATGTATCATCCAGGTTCTCTCATGATACTCTATATTCCCCAGTCTTGGAGAGCTTTATTTATTCAGGCCCAGTATATTGATAATGAAGAGTATTAGCAGGACTGAAATACCTACCTTTCCTGAAGGAGACAATATTCCAAGATCCCCTAAGTACCTTAAAATAACTAGATAAATAAAAAAAAATAATAAAACCCTACACATGTGGTCACAAAACCTCTAGGCAGCCAGTTTTAACTTTGATCCCCTTGTAGCATAGATCATGTGATCGGATGCCTAGACATCTGGTAACAAAAAGGAGCACCATTTTCTCCAAGAACAGTTTTTCAGCCTTGCTACTCTTTATTTACCTATTCCTGCAAGTCTGTTACCCTAGAACATCGTTAACAGAAATAAAGCAAAACACAAAAAAATATAACACTTTAATCCCGCATATGCCTCCATGGCACTGGACCTTTCCGGTCCTGTGCCATCCTGGAATTCTTTTTCATCCCAGGGAGGAAGAAGCGCCGGGTGCAACCATCTTTAGTCTTCTTCTTCCATCCTCTTGCTACATCACCCAATCTCACACTGAAAAGGTGATGTAGACCACTCTAAAAGAAAAAAAGAGCTGATCTCACGTGCATGCGTGAGATCGGCAACTCTTTTACCCTAGTGAAGAAAAAGTCACTTTTGTGCATGCCCAGGACTCAAAGGTGAAGTGCGGCATCCTTTTTTTTTTTTTTTTAAAGGATATTGCACTTAAAAAAAAATCAGATTTTTACTTTATATATATGTATAGGAGTTGTCTAACTACTAAAGTATTGAGTATTACTTATAGTAGCAATTTAAAAGATCTCTATTTGGTGCTGGGGTGGGGGATATCATAAACAGCATATAATGGATAAACAGGATATGGTGAGCTATACAAGCTGACAATTTATTATAGTTCATAAGTTTGGAATCTTTCACAGTAATTTTTTTTAGTAGGTTTTTATATATTGTGTAGATTTTGGTATGTTTTAGTCATGCTAGTTGCTATTGGGTGTATAAGCTATGCATTAAAAAAACACAAAAGCTTTGATTCAATTTGGGAAAAATATGTAAATAAAAATGATCAAGTCAGTGAATAACTGGCTGTTCCTCATTTGAAATTAATTAATTTTCTTAGCATTCACAAGTTACAGAAACTTTAAAAAGATTTTGCATGATATAGAAATGTTATGCAAATATGATTACAGTGTGTAGGTGGATCTCCCTTCAAATTACACCAATTTGCCATGCTATGTGGTTGAATCTCTCATTTCAGTTCAGCTAGTACGGTATTCATGTATGTGCCAGCGAGGAATGTCCTGACATCTGCATGTAATTGCTTGAAGGTTATGTAAAAAGTAAAATGGTCAACTACAGTGCTGAAATATTCATGTGTGTAAGTCCTGTGTGCAAAACGGGATAAAATCTCAGTGTGTTAAATATGACATGCAATTTTTTTGTTATATTAGTTCAGTAAATGCATAAAAAAGCTATTGATCTAGATGGAAAATAGTCCTGCGCTCTCTGCCTGTGCTGCACGGTTATCAGTAAGCAGTGTTATAAGCTTTCAACTACAGAACACCTCCTATGTTATGCAGATTGAATGTGTTTTATACATTCTTATACATATATTATTATTATTAATATTATTATTATCATTAATAATAGACTGTTAATTATGATTAAACTATTAAATTTGTAAAGGGCCAACATATTGTTAGAACTGTACAATAATTAGGGGTTACAAATGACAGACATAAACAAACAATGACACAGGAGGAAGAGAGGACCCTCCACAAAAGAGCTTAAGAATTCTTGGGGTCACATCAAATATATTAGTCTGTTGGTTTTTTTGGCATTCCAAAAGCATAGCAGACATACAGCTCAACTCTCTTTTTTAGGATATGGCTGTATAGCAGGAATGGATCCAATCTATATATGTAACACAAAATATGCTCTGGGCAGCAAAAAACGCAATATTACAATTACTGGGAAGGTGAATAAGAAGAATAAATCATCTTTTCCCATTTAAGATCAGAACAGATGGTCTTTTTCTCATATGGTTATTGGGCAGCAGACAGACCACCAGCAGGGTTGCATTTATCGGGATGGCACCCCTGGGCCAATGCATGGGCTAGACGGGGCAGCATCAAGTCTCAAAATAAGCAATCATTGATTTTTTTTATTATCATGTTGTCTCTTCTGGCAATGTCTGGGCAATTGTGAATATTTTCAGCAAGAGGGTTATTATAGGAGAAATGTATGCAGCAGTTTTTGAGTGATATCAGAGGAAGCCCATTTGTTTTAGGAAACCAGTAGTGGGGCTTAAATAGGGATTAACCAATTAAGTGTGTTGGGACAAATGATGTCTATGTATAGTCCTCACCACTAAGGACAATGCAAAATGGCCATGGCTGTGTAAATTACACCATATATCTTGCTACAGGGGCTGAATAGTGACCACAGGTTTGTCTGTTCCTTTTTTAGTATAGTTGGCATATCTATGAGTAGATATTGTGCAGTCTACATTGAGAATATTAGGACATGCCTTACAAATCATACAGCCAGATTGTGGTAGTAAGCCGCTGTATGAATTTCAGGACTGGGATCTGATTGGCTACTAGTATACCCAAGAAGCCTAGAACCCAAGAAGCCCTGCTGACGCCTGTGTACACCTGGTGTACATTAGCAGTCATTTTCCAGCATATTTTCCAATCTCGATATCACACTTTGATTCTCAACAACATTAAACTGTAGCATTACTGAAAGATTAAGAATTTCACAAAACTCATTGCTATGTTTACTAAATTGTCAACAGCACATAAGAATATTTTATAGAGATTAAATATGCTTTCTGATCTTAACATAGTGTGGAAAAAATAAATAAAAAATGTACATTGAAAACATTCTTCTTTATTTATAGGAGTGTGCAGCTTTACATCACAGCTGTGTATATATATATGTGTGTGTGTGTGTGTGTCACTTTAGGTGTTTAGCTCCCCCTTCTGGTGATCTTGTGATAGGTAAAAATGGAATGGATTGTAGATGACTTGCTCATTTATTGTATCATTTGTTATTTTCACATTGTTTGCTTTGGTAACAATGCCTTGTTGTTTTATATCCTATTATAAATATGTAGGTATTTTTCAATAATATCAAAATCTTTATTTGTAGCATTTTAGATGGTTTTTATTGTATAGAATGCAATTCAAAATGTTTTTTGCTTAGGCTTCTTGTCATGGGACATTGCACAATTAAAAAGCATTGGGCAGCATTTTATTTAGGCAAGATACTGTAGTCCTTGTATTAGCTATTCATGCCGGCTAGAGTGGTAAAATAACTTTGGGTTAAAATTTGAATATAAATATTTAGACTAAGGCACTGACAAATAGAATAGAATTTTTCCATTATCGCATCCTTTTTTTTAACCCTCCTCTCCCATTTAAACTGGGGTAAAAGTATGTGTGTGTTATCCAGGTCTGTACCATTGTTTTTCATATAAATAAGTTAAAACAGAGAAAAGGACACCTCATATGTGTTATATGGGTAACCAACCCCTATGAAATCCACGGAAAGAAAAAAGATGAGATAAACCTGAATTTCGTTTACCTAAGAGTGGGACCTTATGGTTAGTAAACATCAAAATGTTAAAAAGTAAGTTAAATTGTGTCTCGTATACAATGCAGAACAGTTATTAATGTACAAACAAGTGATTACATGAGTTCACATTGATACACAGGGCCTGATTTATGAAAGCTCTCCAAGGCTGGAGTAGATACACTTTCATCAGTGAATTTGGGTGATCCAGCAAACATAGAATGGATCTGGTTTGCTAGGAAATAGCAAATGACTTTGAAGAAATCCATTTCAGGTTTGCAGGATCACCCAGGTTCATTGAGGAAAGTCTATCTTTTACAGCCATGGAAAGCTTTATTAAATCAGGCCCATAGATTCAAGTCAGTCCTAAAACCCCAATGCGTTTCGCAACCCTTGGGGATGTAGGTTGTCAGGTAAAAATTTTTTAGTTAATTTTTCTAGTTAATTAATACCTGACTACTTCCATCACTGGTAACGACTCTTCCAAGTCCATGTGTTTTATTGCCAGTAATTGATTCTCCACCAGGAGTTGTTTTAGTGAATGTCAGATTCACTTCTTTATAAATAGAGTCCTTTAAATACATTATTAGTACAATGAATTTATAGATGTACTTTCAGCATTGCAACAGCTTTTGAAAGCAGTTCTTACAGCACTGGGACGTATTATAGCTGTCAGAAGAAAGCTTGCATGATTTCACTCCATGTGTGCCACAAATATTTGGAAAACGTGTATAAATAGTTTGTAATTCTTTAGAGTCCAGATTACAGAGAAAGATTCCATTTTTATAAAAGAGCCATTGTTCATGGTCCAGTTCAGTTTTTAGGAACTGGTGAAATTAATTAAACATTAGGCCCTTTATGTCTTTGCAATGGATTTTTAGCACAAATATAAAAAATATATTATTTATGCTTTTATATATTATTATTGATATTTGGGTGAAATGTTTTTCATATAGCATTGTAATCTAAATTCACCAACATAATTACTATTTTCAGTAGTTTCAATTCACAAATGAAGAGAATACATTCACTCTCGGAAGCGACACACAGTCAGGAATTCAGTTCAAGGCCTCCTTTCAATATTGTGAGAAGACAGGAGATGTAAATTTAACAATAAAATAATGGTTGTTCCCTTGAACAAAATTCAGTGGATTGTTAACTGTACATTACCTGGTGTGTGATTATTCCCCAGGTGCCAGTAGCTGTTACTACTCGCTAATGGAAAAGATAGTGAACATTGTTCAGTGGAGTCTTCCTATTAACATAATTTTCTTTTATTTTATGCCTCTGGTCGTGTCAGTTCTAGGAAGCATATTAATTGGGTCTGCTGACATTTAGTGCATGTCATTAGATTGGTTCTGGTAGAGGTTTTTGATTCAGACAAATGCTGGCAAATGTGATGGCAGGAGCCGTGATCAAATGCATCTCATTACACACCGCTTTCGAGGCCTTCTTACCACATTGCATTGAGACAATGGAAGGCGCTTACAATTTCCAAGCAAAAAAAATTGTGTGGTTTCTGATAGCAACAAGGTATTGGTTACTAATTTTATAAGACATTTAGAGGTTTTAAAGCTGCAATCTGATTGGCTGTTACCAATTTGCTTTTTTTCATTGTTTTTGCTTTAATTGTCTCTATTGTCCATTTTATGAAAACATTTTTTAAAAAGGAAAAGATATGATAGCCTTTTATTAAATGGACTTCTCCTTACCTTTGGTGGGAGAGTGTGTGGCCAGGGAAAAGCAGAGCGATATCAGTCAAATTAATTCTGCCTCAAAACTTGCAAATTAATATTTTGCAAGAATTTTCAGTTTCCCAGGGATTTGCTTTAAAAAAATAAATAAAAAACTTTTTTCTTTCTTTGGAAGTTTTTATTTTTTATTTTTATTAGGTAGTGTGGATGTGTTCTTATGTTTGATCATTATTTATATAGTGCTGATTGACTTTTTCTTTTTTCATTTATGAATGATAATTCCAACATAATAGAATAGCTTCAGGGACCCTTGGGAATGATTTACAGCCCATTGCACCTTTAAAAACCATAAAAAGCATTCACATTTTGCCTTCCGTAACTTTAACCATATAAGGCAAAATTCAACAAATTTCAACATATTATAAACTCTCGGCACACTATTTATAAAGCAGTGAATCTGACGTTCACTGAACCATTTCCTGGTAAAGAACCGTCCAAGTCTATTTGTTTCAGTGGCAGTAAATGATGCTCCACCAAGGGAATATTTCAGTGAATTTCAGATTCACTGAATTTTAAATAGACTACTTATTTGCACTCTTTTCTTTTTATGTTATATCAAAATACAAAATTTAGACCTGTTTAATATTTTAAGGAAAAACAATCTCATAAAGATTTATTGAACATTAAAATAATTGTCATTATTGTTAGAACCTGCATCTAGTATCCTTCCTTATGTGGATACAAACTCTAGTGGTGATTGGTCATTAAACGGACAGAACAAATGGCTGACTATAGTGTAAGCTACACAAGCAGTGAAGGGTTTAATCACATGTAATCATACAATGCTTTTGTCATGTGCGATTAATCACTACTACTTGCTAATTGTGTTGCTTACACTACAGGGAGAGATTTGTTCCACCTGTTTGGCGATTGATCGGTACTCTTGGTGAATAATCACTAGTGATTGTATGCCATGTTTAAGCTACTAAAAATCACCCAGGTATATCTAGCCTAAAGTATGAGAAAACAGCTGTTGTGGTTTTCCAATGCAATGGCATAAACAGGGGCTTGGGGTGTAAGAACTGGCACTTTAACATTTGGGACTTTATTTTGTGTTACTCTTTTACTGGATTTTGAAGTTTGGAAATGAAAAGGCCCTTCTAAGAGAAAACAGGAGACAATCTTTTGTGGGCTTCCTAAGTTTCCAATGATTGCTTAGCTTAGGACGTATCTAATGGAATTACCTTATTCCCTTGTCCTGCAGGCTTTCATCTTTAGTAGTTAACAACCAGTCCCATGAGGCATCAAGTCTTTTTCCAGGTTTATGGGGGAGACTCACCATTGTCATCATACACAGTGCAGAATTAGCAGCTTTTTTTTATAGCTGTCAGAATTTCATCTTTACCTTATTGGGATTGGCTGTCAGTGTTCCCATCACAATGTAATCAATGGAACCCGACTGTCAGCAGGTCCCACTCTACTAGGAGCTGCTGACACCTAATGTAACTGTGAAAACAAACTTAGGTCATTTTCATTTAACTTGGTATTAACCCCTAGTTAACCTAATTAGACCATAATGCTTGGCTCAACTACGCATCTCCATAATTAAGTCTGCTGCTGATCTTTTTTCTTCAGGAGCCTTTGCTGGAAGATGACAGCACCAACTTGCCAGCACTGAAAGGTTCTGATTCATTCAATCACACTGTAAGGCAAAACTCTGTTATGCATCTCATTGGGGAGACTTTACTTCTCGTCCTTTACATGCAACAGGAATTCATGTGAGAGATATTCTCCTTACACATTTGTTATGGAAAAAAATCCCCTTAGAAGATATTTTCTGTATTCATGTTCTAGAGCAGTGTTTCTCAACCAGAGTTCCTTCGGGAGTTGCTAGGGGTGTTTGAGCCATGGACAATGTATGCCTCTCGAGTCAGTTTACTGACACCAATAATCTCTTTGGCTATCTGTAATGGTGACATTCCTCCCAATTGCCAGCAATGTACGAGGCATTCTTCTTACTGATCCCCACACTAATATACTGTGAGCCTTGAATATAGTAATTATAGCAGGGGTTCCCTGAAGACCTGAAAGTTATTTTAAGGGTTCCCCCATGTTATAAAGATTGAGAAAGGCTAGAAACAGCTCAATATTTTGAATTTACCATAACTTACATTCTTGGTGACAATATTCAGAAGCACAGTTTACAAAGAGAGTAAATCTTTAGAATGGGACACAGATAGATATAAAAACCTGACACAGTTCTATCCACAACTAAAATGACATTTGTTTATATATTTAACAAAAACATTATAGGTAAAATAGTGTGGTTATCCTTTTGTAAAATATAATCAGATGTTTCTATTGTTATTATTATTACTACTATATTACGCAGCACTTTAAAAAGTCCATAGTCATATCACTACCGGTCCCTCAAAGAGGCTCACAATCTAATGTCCCTACCATAGTCATATGTCTTTTTTTACAGTCCAGGTAATTTTTTGGGGAAAGCCAATTAACCTATCTGCATGTTTTTGGAATGTGGGAGGAAACCGGAGTACCTGGAGGAAACCCACGCAAACACGGAAGAACCTGCAAACTCCATGCAGATATGGTCCTGGCTGAGATTCAAACCTGGGACATAGCGCTGCAAAGGCCACCATGCTGCCCTCCTTATTAGAAGATATATTCCAATACTTTTTTAAAAATTACATATAGGATCTTATTAGTGGTGGTCATACATATAAAAATTTGTGACTGATCAAAAACAAGTGCCTATCATTAATTAAAATATCTAATCATGCAATATACACAGCACTATCAGTCATAACTGCATACAATAATTTATTCAATCTGTAGTATTACTGATTCCCTGAGCAGATACTTATTTGTTCAGAAGTAAACAAATTCTGCAAAAGCTGATCAACCTAAACTAATCAAGAGCTCAAAAAAATCAACTAAAGTTTTTTTCCCTGCGCTTTTATGTATTCAGTTTGATTGCATTAAATGAATATATGAAGGTTCATGTCAATATGTAAGTAGCCACCATTTTATTTTTATTCATATAACTTGGGATAAATGAGACCCACTGTACAGGAGGACTACATTTCTGAAGAAGAAAAAAACCAAGCCAAAAAAGAGCCACCCATATATTTATATGAATATTTACAGAATGTACGAAGGTTTGGGAGGTCACATGTCTTTGTACAGAAGTCACAAGGAATGCAAATATGTTTTAATATTAAAGTATGCATGTAATGCACCACACTCCCATAACAGCCTAGTCATAGCAAGTAAAGAAAACAGTTTGGTGTCACACATATCAAAACCTCACTTTCATAATATTGACACCTGACCTGAGTGAAATTAAAACAATAGGATATAGTTTCAAACTCATAGCATAGTGTGTGCAGACATTGGACCATGTAGAAACGTATTTAGTGTCTCAAACAAAACAAGGATCACAAGATCCTTCCAATACAAGGGTGTTGTCAGGTTCTTATTTAATACATCAGACGACCTTCTGTAAATCAGCCGTAGTGACAGAGTGTATGGGATACTAATTGTGAATGCTTAGTTCAGAGCTTCTCATGTTTGTGGTATCCCATTCCAAAATCCGAACTGTCATTTCCAGCACCATTCATCTCTCTGAATTATGGCTTACATATATTAGACGGGGTTTGCATGTAAGCTAACAACATGCACCACTGAATTCAAACCATTCTAATACATGAAATGGGTATCTGAATGAAGAGTATTGGTGAAAACAAGAAAAGAATGTACAGAAGATTTAACATATGAGAAAATATGTAAAGAAAAATACATGTACATATATGATATATGTACTCTCCCTTCTATGGGAGATGCTGACAGAGCGCTACTACTCTTCATTCTAAACGTAGTCACCTGGCACCCTGTCTTTACAGGCAATTGCCAAAACTACCACCCCCCCAAAAAAAAACTGGTGGGGTGTACCAGCATATATTTATCATCCCATCCTGGAATATATCTTTTCTGGCATTGTACCTTGCAAGCGTGGCAATACCCCTGAGGAAGCCCAAAGTAGGTGAAACGTGGTGGTTAAAATCATACGTCACACGTATGGGAATGATAACTGTAAATTAAGGTTATGCTGGACGTTTTGGGGTATCTACTGGACCCCTAAAGATTACAAACAGCATTTAGTTGCCTGAATGTCTAAAACCAGTTATTGCCAGATATATGTGATTCTTTCTATTTACACTGACTACCTACTTGTTATTGTTCACAAAAACGAAAGTGAACAACATATACCGTTCTATGCCAAAAAAAAACTCTCTTTGCTTGTTTTTACATATTACTTCAAATGTCCAATTGGGGTTTGGCAACATGTCGGATAGATTTATTTTGAACACCATCTGTTCTCACTTTCCTTACTAAATTTTTTGATATATGATTTATAGCAGAAATAAAGAAAATTAAAGGAAAACAAATGTTATAGAATAAAGATATTTCTGAACAATATCGAAGTAGATATTCTACAACTCTTAGCCGATAACAAAGGACAGCAAAACAAAGTACATTAAAAACTCAGTAGAAAAGATATGGAAATTTGAACAATAGAAAACTATAGAGAAAGAAAGGACCCAGAAACTAAACTGTATTTCCTAAATCTGAATCCTGGCTTTACCTCATATTTCTGAAATGTTTCAAAAACATATGTTCACAAATCAATGTAGGGAGGTCACAGACATAGTAACTTCACAACTAAAAGGCAATAATCCCTGGAGATGGGGATATATTTATAGAGATAGAGAGAGGTATAGAAAGTGAAAGGAAGTGGTAAAAAGCAACATAAAAGGAGGGCAAGGATAAGAGAGAGAGACAGGAGGTAAGTACACAGGGACAGAAGGTCCATTCTACAGCATAACAAACAGCTATTGGTTATCATTTATGAAGTCAGATTACTAGGTAAGGTCCAGGAAAAGCCATCAATAACTTCCAAATGAACCACATTCTTATAAATGTATCATGGGCATTATGTAGACTAGATCTAGACAATCTAGACTAGACATATCTTCTATATTCATAATATCTTTCCTTCTGCTGAACTACAAATGAATAGATGTTTGACTTTATTTTATCTGCAGCAGAGAAATATAGAGAAAGCATATCGTGATGCAGGTAGAAAACTGAAGGGTGCTCCGGAACATGACAATCAGTGGCTTTCTGCGTGCATGTCTCAAACCTTTCATTATTACATTTTTTATGTTGTATTGCATTACTATTTATTCCTAGGTCCCCAAAATACACAAATTTATATGCAAGTACAGGTTGACATTCAAAAATCTGGCAACCGGACCTGAAAAGAGCCAGATTTTCGAAAATTCCGGATTTTTGAAGGTTATTTTTTGCAGTACCAGTAAACCCCCGATTCTCAAAAGAATCGTAAACCCAAGAATAGCAATCACTTGCAATCATGGATGGTGGAGCTTCCTGGGAAAGTTTCATTTAATTAAATAAATAATGTGCTTGCACTGTGGAGTGGAGAAGCTGCTGGCACTGTGGAGTAGAGCACACTGACTGAAAGTGTCACTTGCTGTTTTGTTTTGGCACGTTTACATGTCACCATGACAACTTTTTCAGCGGCAGTGACGTGCGCGCTTTAGGTGGCGGCGTTTGTGTTGCAGGTGGCGGTTGTGGTGCATGTGTGCGCAGGTTGGGTCCGTGCATAATTACATACTTCATATAGGATATTTTAAAATTAAATAACACTAAATGAAATGACACTAAATGAAAATCAAATGAAATGTTAATGTTCATTAAATAAAACAGTGCCTCGGAATTTTGATCATTACTGTACCCTTAAATAGAAGCTAAATATGGGCAGGTGGGCTGTCAGAATGATCATCTTCCTAACTGACAGTAACAGTATCCCCAGCAACAGGAACAGCTTCAATGTGTGGAGGAAAAGCAATACCCAACAGCTGATTCTGGAGTACAGCACCATCAAAACATAAACAGCATGTCAATTTAAAAATGCTCTCTGAAATCCATGCCGGAAAACTGAAGGATCCAGATTATCGATGACCGGATTTTTGAATGTCAACCTATAGTATTTTCCTTCTCTCACTGTTCTGCAGCGTGAAAACAGGAGCTGGTTGAATTCACTTTCATGACAATTCCATGTCTACTTTGGCTTTCCTGCAGTAGCCGACTGTGTTATAGGAATTTTTGCAGGCTGGTGTAAACTAATGTAGGCTACTTAAGCTCCATCGACCCTATTTTGTTTACGCACGTGCACACAATCCTGGCTTGCTTTCAACACTGTAGTGACTGTACACTATCACAAATAAAGGAACATTGTTGTTTTTTTGGTAATAAAAGCAATGCAAGCATACCCACATTAGACCTGGGAATCATCCACTTCCTTATGGAATGTGATCTGGCTTTATAAACACCTGTAGAACCTCACAGCAAATGTAATGTCTCTGGTTTCCAAGCAACAGACTCCCGCAGACTCTTCTCTGTGTGTCTTCATGTCATTTATATTTATTAATGGGAAACCTTTTTAAAATACATCACAGAGGCAGGAATACTGTTATTGTTTTGCATTAACACAAAGCACCTTGTGTAGTAGGCTGAAAAGAAAAATGACATAAATAATTCCATTGTGAGCTGCTTTGGCCTAGTAGAGTATTTCTAGCTCTATGTTTTGTTTATGTCATATGCAGAGGTGTAACCTAAAAAATAACACAGAGCACTTCAAATATTGGACGTTCGCTACCTAAATAACAAAGCCCCTATTCAGTCTGTAAAAAATTATATTTGGTTTTGCTTCTAAAGGACAAAATAAATGTATTTATTCGAATTCTAAGAAGGTACCGAATGAGCCGTTGCTTGGCTGGTACAGGTGACCAACACCATTGACATTAATTGGGCTTTATCAAGAGCCCGCTGAATTGGATATAAAGTTTTCCTTTTATGTTCTGGTATGTTGGTATGTAAGCGATGATTCATTTTTTAAATATTGATGTTTAGTAGTTGATATTTTTGATACTCAACTTGCATTTGGTTTTCAGGCCTACACAATTGTTTGGATAATTCTTATTGAGGCTGTTATACATGATTATCTGCTGCTCCTGGGTTTTTTTTCCTTTGATTGGTGAGTAGATAAATTGCCCCTAAACTTGTTCCTTTTAAGAAAGATGCTTTTTTGCTTTCATCTGACCATTCCACCCCAGAATCTCCAAGCCGAAAGCATAACTCAATTAGGATGACATCGGATGCTATAGAACTATGCCAGCTGTTTAGGCAAACCCAATTCTAAAGTACATGAAAGCAGAGAGAAGTTGGGGGTGTCTGTCCCCAACTGGTTTGGTGTCTCTTGGGCACCATAGATTCCCTTTGGCACACTTTGATGATGAGAGATCTGCCCATGCAATGGTGGATTTACTTTAAAATGCCAAACTTTCCCCTGATTATGGCTATCCTAAGTGATAAAGATGAGAAAGTACACTTTCACATTCTAGTATGAAAACTTTACTCTCAAAGATCAGTACAACTTCCTCACCAAAATAAAATGATCAATGGCATGTCATAGCGATACTACTGGAATTTCAGCAGGGTTACTCTTTACTAGCTACATCTGCCTATGTTAATAAATTCAAATGTCTAATGAAATATGGTCTTCTGTCTAGAATATTACATGTCGTATGTTTTACTGGACATTTATAGAAAAATAAAATGAAAATAAATGTTCGTTATAAATAGGATATATTTTTCCTTTACGACTAATGCAGCATGAACTGACAGTCCAGAATAGCAAAACATGATTGTCTCAGAGCACATTACATAGGTCATCTGGATTTCCCCTCTGCCCCCCTCTCGGATCTTTGTCGCTCTCTTGACTTTTGTTAAGCTGCAATTTATTCTTCTGCTCTGATCTTTAACCATAAACTGATGTTTAGTGTCTTCATAACACTTTATTGCTCTCTAAAATTTAACTGGTTTCCATTATCCAGCCAAGTGGGATCAGCGTATGGGCAGGAGGAGAGGAGGGTGGATTCTAGGTCTGCTCAGTGTCCATAGGAGTTATCTGTAGGCTGAACGTGAGAGGGCCTGGCAGATAGAATGTAAAAATACTTTCCACTCCCTGGACCTAAATTTATGGGAGGAAGAAGACTAAGTGATTTGGGTGTTAGCTCCCCAACTGCGTTTTTGTTTTTTAACTATGAGATTTGCCATTTATGAGATTACCAATGAGATAAAGAATCACAGTAGACCATATGATTCATGTGTGGAAATAGACACTGGAGTATTAGAAGGATTTTGCGTTTGATTTTTCTCTTGGAGGTGTGATGTCTGTGTTTACAGATGTATGTCTTCCATTATACAAGATTTCTGGAACAGTTTGTTGCACTTAAAGCCTCAAGTTATCATTATTTTGTGTTATCATTTTTTTTGTGTTAGAGAAGGAAAGGATTTCAATTTTATCATCTTTTTATTTCTATCTCTGACCCCATCGGCGAGATATTGCCTCATTTAATAAAATATTATATTTTTATAATAATAATATTTTATTAATATAAATTTCCTGTTTATGTGATGGCTGTACATGAATTTGGCGGCTGTTATTTGGAAAGCATGCCAGAACTTCTTATCATGTGTTTTTCTGCATTGTGTTCCTATTGGAGAGATTTCTCATTACATCCTGTACTGACAGGAAGTAAGAAGAAAGCTCCCCATCAAAGACACAGACAACAATAAAAACCTAGCTGAGGACCCATTCTTTTACTATGTTATCCAAACTGAAAATAAAATTATGATTGCAATTAGGCTTTAAAGATAATAGGGTAAAATGAAAAACTAACTTATTAGTGGGTCTTCCAATGCACTGTAAGTACTCAATTTTGTTTTGGTACCAGTAAAAGACACTTTTACTTACTGTATTTCCATGCTGCTTTAGACTCTTGCAGGACTGGTCCTCCAACGCCTCTTTCCTGCTACACTCTGTCTGCAGGTACTAACTTCATCCCCTACAAAAACGAGCCAATAGTCCTACATTATAAGTGAGGATGCCAATGGTCGACCTAAAACCCAGAGCATTGAAGGGAAGAGGACAAGAAAGCACTGGCTGCAGGGGGAGCAAATGATAATAGAGGTAAAAATGCATTTTTGGTACACTAGGCAAAAAAAACCTTGCATTGTAGTGGAGTATGTTTTCAATGTCCTTGCGGATCAGCTTTAAGGTTTCATGGGATACATTTGCTGTGTTGTTTCAATATTATTTAATAACTCTTCTTTTCTACTGTACTTGTTTTTTCAGTGGGATGTGTCCCGATCCACTAACTTTTATTTCTCTAGTTTTTGAGCTCACATAAAAATCACATAAAAACATTTCACACTAATTGTCATGCAAAGTAAATCTCACAGCTACCATAGCATTGGACGGAAGGGGAAGTATTGGGGCTGCCATTGCTGGCTTGTTTTACAAATTAAAGGTGCATGGCAAGCATACTGATCCTCCCTCTGTAATACTTTGAGCTGCATGCTTATTCCATTTCAATGTCTTTGATGGTAGTATAGTCAATTAATCAATGTAATAGCCGGGTAACTAGCATTTTCATAAACAATACAGTATTAGCAACACCAATTTTTCTCTGTGTAAGATTTAGGTGCAGAAGGATGTGCTGCAGGATATTAATATTATTAATATTATTAAAAAGTATTATGTAGGGCCAACATATTATGCAGCTTTGTACAATAAAAAGGAGTTGCAATGACAGATTGATACAAACCGTGACACAGGAGGAGGAAAGGTCCCTGGCCAGAAGAGCTTACAATCTAAGAGTTGAGGAACATGGTTGCCATTTTGTATTTCTTTACTTTTTTTATTTGAATTCCAAAATGCAAACTCCAGGCAAACAAAAATAATTTAGGTTGAGGCCTGTCCTATATATGTATTTAGCGTATATACCAGCGAGAACTGCTTCTAAGGTACAGTGAACCCTTCAAGCATCAGATGGGGACACTCCGGGTCCTGTTAGTAATTTATCGATGCAGGCAGGGCTCTGTCTAATTATTACAATTCATTGAATACAAAGTCCTATATGTTTTCTTCTATGTACTGTTTTGTATGTTAGCTAGTCCTGTTGACCCTTGTTCACCTTACTGTAACAGTACCGGCAACACCTTTGTCCACCTACCTATTACAGGTCAGATGCTCTTTGACCCAGCTAATGAAGTGAAGGCTCAATGTCCTTAGCATCTACCCATAGGCTGAATATCAATTTTGTAGATGTCTGTTTGTTGTATTTATGTGTAAGCAGGTGTGTATGTGTGTTGTTCATCATAACCCCTTCAGTAACCCCCTAGGATACAGAAAAAGTAGTGGGATAGTCTCTTCTACAGCCATAAAGTGATTAAGTGACTTTATATTACCCTCCTTCCCCTTTCATCTTCCCTTCTCCTGTCTCATACTTCCTCCTTCTCTTTCATCTCTGCAGTCCTTTCCCCAATTACCTCTCTCACTTCTACAGGAACAAGTCTGGACCTCTTTAACCCCTTGTTGCTGCACTGATTCTTGCATGACTGCGTTCACAGGGAGATTAATGTGGCCACAAAATCATTTTATATGTGTGGAGAGGACAGAGCTTCGGGCTTCACGGGCTGCTATAAATTGGTATGCCCTGAATGCCATGATGTAATTTACCAAAGTGTCTGACCCTGTGGCACTGTCTAAGAAATGTACCTTCACAATGACATTGTATACAAAAAGGGTTCCTGGTGCCACAAGCAAATCTATTTCTTCATATTGAAAAATAAATATGGCTTTATATTCACATAAGCAATGCAAATATCTGTCTGCAGTCAGACTGGAAATATATTCCAAGTTGGTATACGTGTTTCTCCATGTCTAGGACTGGTCACTGGGACATTTAGCATTCTTTAGGCCTCAGGGTCTCTGCAGAAGGTATTTTTATGGCTTCCACAATTCCCTTTGGCTCTATATAGCCCGTCTGCTACTGACCAGTCCAGTTGCCTCCTGTACCATCTGGGAGTGCAATATGGTTTTACTGCTGTCTAGTACATGTCTGCACGCCATGGGGGAAGGGAGACTTGAAAGAAGGAAACTAAGAATTAAATACAATAGGAAGTATAAGTGTGATGGGCACATAAAACTGACAAAATACTTTTGCTTTTAATGTGCATGAGGATGATTTGCTGGAGATTGTTAAAAATATTAACCACAACTGGATAACGGAAGTGAATATTAACTAATTTACTGTGTGAACATTTCATGATTGTTGTATATATTAGGACATTGGTCAAATTTCTGTCCTCGTTTTTTTTTCCCATCCTACCATTTCTATATGCAATACGAAGAAACATGGGATGCCTCAAAAGTAAGAGGAAACCTCCCACTGGTACCAAACATTTTTTCTCATTGGAAGGTTATCCCTGACATGTTCTGATGACAGGTAAAGCATTTTGGATATCCCTTATTTTTCTTTATAGAAGCCAACGATCACCATGACTAATAAATAAGGTGAAAGAAAACAAAATTTAAAAAACTCAATTGTTGGCTTTGCATATCTGAACATGGGAGTTGTACATGTGTGTTAGTGAGTAGACATGTACCATGAATGCTGGTCATAGAAAGGGACAATAGGAGGCAGCCAACACTCACACAGTAATACATGGATATCATTTACTAAAGGAATACAAACTGTTCATTGTGTTTTGTAAATAAGCTATGCTTAAAATAAATACTCACACATGTGAAAGGGATAGGAATGCATTATTGGGGGACTGCACTAAACACAGCTCCACATTTTCATTACATTTTGGGAACAGTTTATTTGCTAACAGAAGAGTCTCTAATTCTTTGGTAAATCAACCCATTTACTCCAACAAGCTGACATGAAAGCCTTTTTCATCCGCTAAGGCCAAAATTAATTTTAAACAGGCAAATTGATTTGGAGAAACATAACCAGTGGGGAAGAAGCATGCAATGCTTATGCTAAATAAATATTCATCCGCTATGCACCCCCCCCCCCTTTCCCCTCCAGGATAAACAAACATTTAACCCTCACTTTCTGGGGAAGGGGGGGGGGACACAAAACATTCCATAAGGATGACCAGACTGGTTACTTGCTGCACAGATAGTACTGCAGACAGGGCTGCATGTCTGGTGTATGTCTAGGGTAGCAAGGTGGCCGAGAGCAGCACATGGCCTCCACATTGCTGACAATCAGCAAACCATTTCCATTTCAGACTCCATACTTGGCCATGTGCAGTCCACCTGGATGCTCATTGTTGCTGCCTGTGAACTGTTTGTGATAAATGAATATGGTCATATGCAACAGTTCACAGCTCTGTACACTCATTGCTAGCAGATAGGAATAGTTTAACTTACTCTTGAAGTTGTTGGTTTCTAGGCGAAGTAGCCATAATATATCCTAAAGACCTATACCAGCCTCTGCATGTCTCAGGGGGCAATGAAGTCCCAATGTAATACCAATAGGACAAGACTGTTGACCTAGAAGGAAAGGAATATGATAGAGGCTATGGATCAGCATTGGTTTAATCACAGGAGAATGGAAAACAGAAATACCACACTTAATTATACCACATCTTAAATATATCGATTTCATTACTGCTATGGCACTTTCCCCAAGGACAGGAGCAGAATATCACCCCATGTTACAATGAACTTCTGCATTTAGGCTTGTATGAACGTACCCTAAAGGTGCCCATAGTTATAGGATCAGATCTCCAAATCCTACAGTTTGCCTAAAACAATGTCTATATAGCAGGGGTGTCAAAGTCAAATACACAGTGAACCAAAAGACAAAGTCGCGGGCCAAACTTGAAACTGAAATAGCACCGCTACTACAATTCCCTCCGTCTATAAAACAGTCCAATGCAGGGCCACGCATAGGCAGAGAGGCCGCTGGTCTGTAGAGGCGAGTTATGCTGCTACTACAATTCCCGGCATTACTTGTGCCTATAAAATAGTCCAATGCGGGGCTGCAAAAAGGCAGAGAGGCCGCTGGTTTTTAGATGTGATGCCAGAAATTGTAGTAGCAGCGCTATTTCAATGCAGCGGCGTGCCAGCTGCAATTCATATTTAGGATTCTTTTAGGGGCCAAAAAAAAGAACATTGTGGGCCAGAGTTTGACACCTCTGCTATATAGCATCCGAGGACAGCCCAAATGTTCAGGAGACACTGATTATCTCAGTTCTGTATTCCCCTATGTATGCCTGCAATGGGATTTTCTGCACCCTCTGTTTATGACCAGTTTGTAAGGCTGGAAAAATTGCCATGGCTTATTATAATTTCAGTACCTTAAGTAAAGAAAACAATAAAAATATAAATTAAGTTTCAATCACTCCTTTTCTGTAAATCTAAAGAAGATTGTACAATGACTGTTCAATCTGATTGCACTATTTGTAGTCAGCTTAAAAGTGCTTAGTTGCTAGAGGTTGAACTTTTGCACTTTTCATAGTTGAAAAAGTCCTATATTATTTGCTATGATAGAGATAGGGAACCAGTAACTGCTGCCACCTGCTGGACATTTTGGAAGCTAACACTTCTGCACTGCTGCATGTGCATCACCCATACAGAATTTTGGTTATTTTGCATGATTATCCTTTTTAAATACTGTTCTGCTTTTCTATATTATCCTTAGTATATCAAGCAAAAAATTTCACTAGTAATTATTTTTTTTTAATTTGTAATTTTTTTTTATCAAGTGATTTAAAATGAAAAAGAGCTAAATGCAAGCAAGCCTTTTTGTTTCCCATTATCAGCCCTCTCCTACAGCAAAGGGATTAATTATAACATCCCTATTATAAACCCATTAACATTTTGCTGGTGTTTATTTTAACCAGAAGCAAAAAGATAATACAACCCCCCACCCCCAGCCACACATGTTCTTGTCTGTTGAATAAAAGGAACGCGTTTTTCCCTTTTTTTTTGTGATGCCCAAGAGGCGCTAATATGCAGTATAATTATATGTGCGCAGCTTCTATTACTGAATTTTGAGAAGCCGAAAATGCAGCCGAGACAATGAACATCAAAAAGTAATTAGATGGTATGAAGAATAGGACACATAGAATACTACAAATTGCTTTTGTTTACCTCTTTGAAAACTAACCAGTGTGTGTATTAAGCTGGCATTAATTTATCATGGATTATAAGTGTTTTATAAAAGTGAGATTGATGGCTAATTAATATGTATAACAAATTTACACTATGGCTGTCATGTCTGACTGCCTTCTGGAAATGCTATTTGCTTGGCTGTCCCTGGATTTCATACTGTTAAATGATTGATCTGGCACTGAATACCTGAGCTGGGTTTCCTTATTTCATACTAATGACTATTGAATATTAAAGCCATAAGATTACCTTCACTCCCAGGCATTTTCAGAAATGGCCAATGTGTTTCCTTTAATATGAGTTTCTTTTAAAGTTGAACTCTGAGCAGTTAAATAATTCAGTTCTGTATTCATTATTACATTATTAATGTACCTTAATTTTATCCTTGTGCAGTCGCCTGTGGTAGAAGGATAGAAGGAGAAAGCAGAGTGACAAGGAGATGTGCTTATCAGTCTTCTGCTTACCATTTCTCTGCCCAGTCATAATCTGGAGGAGAAACAAGGCCTGTAGGTGTTACTGAACTGCAGTAATATGTATGTATATAAAGAAGTTAGATATACCCTTTGCATATACAATTGTGTGGTTGCTCAGTACAGCAAATGAATGCAGGTCTGTGTTTATTAATACATTAATAATGTACATGAGTTTTAGCCACTTGCAATCACGTGTACAACAATCCTGGCACTGTCCGAAGAAGAAGACACATAAGGAACCAGTACTAACAATAGATATGCTGATAGAAGCAGAGAACAAGGTAAGCTAATCAGTCTTCTATATAACCTTTCTTTCTGTTTATGGACCTGATTTATTAAAGCTCTTCAAGACTGGATAGGATACACTTTCATCAGTAAAGCTGGGTGATCAGAAAACCTGGAATGGATCTGGTCCAAGATTAAAAATATTTGCTAACAAATAGCAAATTACTTTTTGGAAAATCTTTTCCTTGTTTGCTGCATCACCCAGCAAAGTGTGTCTACTCCAGCCTTGGAGAGCTTTAATAAATCAGGCCCAATGTCTCTAATGCAGATTTTTCCTCACTTCCTATTTGGTAAAAGACTCAGAACGTGAGGCTATATCTCTGTAATGGGGTTCTGATTAGCAGTACAATTAGGCAATCTTTCCCTACTTTGTGCAAAATAATAAAAAAATGTTTTAGGCTGCACATACAAATTACACTTTTTAAAGAAATTACCTTATAGCTGTATTTACCCAAACTGCGTATGACTAGCTGAACCCAAGAACAAAAATGTAATATATTGTAGCTTATCAGTCCTTGTATTGGTTGGTGGTTGTATTTGTTGCACCTCTATGGCTTTTTTCCTTTATATTCACATGGTAATCTAGCCAGTAACATGTTTAATGTCTCAGGGTGGCTACATTCATCGTACTGTATTTATGGAGCAGAAATGTAGCCACCTTTGGACAGCAGCACCTGTGGATGGAAGGGTGCTGGATGGGCTGGTAGGTTTTTGATAAACTTTACATAAATGAGTTGCTAACTAAAGCTATAGCTAGCACTTTAAGCAACAGGTACAGCAACATTTTTTTTTCACCTTTTAAGGTGAAGCTTTTTACTATATGAGTAAAAGCTGAACATCAATAACACCCCCCAGCAGTGCTAAAAGATTCTCTCACCTATCTCACCTCCTAACAGCTACTTTGGTTAGACAGCTTGGCCTGTTTGAATCAGAACTAAATAATTAAAACAATGCAATCATGCAGGTTCTTTATTTCATATGGGGGCAGGCTATGTCCCTTCAGCAATAAAACAAACTTACCTGCCTGATCACAAAGTTCTCTAGAATGTACATTAGCTGCACATGTGCATTTCAGATCTTGACATACCCAGGAGCCCTGAAATGAATGACCTACTGGACATACTGCACATGGGGCAGTGGGTCGGATTTATAAAACCTCTCCAAGGCTGGAGAGGATACACTTTCATCAGTGAAGCTGGGTGATCCAGCAGACCTGGGAAGGATCTGTTCCAGGATTCAAAACGTTTGCTAGCAAACAGCAAATTAGTTTAAAGAAATCCATTCCAGGTTGGCTGGAACACCCAGCTTCCCTTTTGAAAGTGTATCCTCTCCAGCCTTGGAGAGGTTTAATAAATCTGATCCACTGCACGCACGTGCAGAAGTCACGTCATTCCAGTTTGGCCAATTAGGAATGTTGAAGATCCCAAACCCTGAAAGAGGTGAGGGCTGGTGAATTTAGTTAAATAATTGCAAACAAGCTACTTGTTTTGTTGCAGACATAGCCTCTCCCTTCAGCACTAAAAAACTTTTCTACTCATATTTTTTTTATTTCAGGTTTATTTCTGCTTCTAGGGGACACACAAAAAAACTGCTGTTAAGAGTCTGATTCCCTGATATGTGTGATTTTTTATTTTGCCTTTAGTTACACTTTTTAGGTACCATATTAGATTGTAAGAGGAAACCAAAGTATGTAGGAAGACCCACACAATAGAAAAAATAAACTGTACTACTTACTACTAATTTACCAAGGTTTTTTGATTTTCTAGGAAAAATCATTAGGAAAAGTGTCTGTTATTCCCATGGATTAATCACAGATAAATGTTATACTGCCTTACTAGTTACTTACAATGTGACACAGAACCTCAACAAGTGATACGGCACCCAAGGGAGGGGAGTCGCCCAGGCGCTGTGTCCTGATAGGAAGATAATTGGTACCTCTGGAATGGAAGTACCCTTGCCAACCCAATTTCTGCTGCCAGTGATTTCTCTGTAGAACATAAAATCAGATCAGATGGCGAGCTGGTACAGGGCAGAGCGTCACATTGCCAGTAAAGCTGTCTCCAGAGAACTGCATCCAGCCAGTGTCACCGACAGAAATGTAATCACTTTACACAGCACTCAGGAAGTAATGGCCAATCCTGCAATTCTTGCACTGCTTTACGGTGGCTGGAATTGAATTGTAGGTGATGATATCCTGAAGAATAGAGATATAATATTAAAATATAAAGCCGCCGCTCGTATAATTTAACAGTCCGAGGAAACATATTAATGTCTTAGTTTGGGCTTTTTTGGTCATAAAAGTATTCACAAGTACTTTCTCCATTCAGAATAATGAAATGTGCTGATCATATTCATTGAAGAACAAGTCTTTCCAAGTCGCCGTACGGTTTCCATGTTGTTTTATTATTTTACCCTTTAAAGTTGATGAGCAATAGTGGGTTGTTTATTGTATAATTTATATTCTATACTGCTCTATAATGCACTACTGCGTAGGTTTCTGTGTGAAATGGAATTGCTGTATAAGGCAGCATATATTACATTCCCTGGAATGCATTTTTGCTCACACAATAAAATATCAATGCATTGCTAGCTACAGATCTCACTAACGCACTGCCATTGATTTAGGAAAACTTTAACAAATGGAACGTGGAGATGCTGATATTCATAACTACCAATGCAATGGTTGCTTCATTTTGTAGTCTGCAGTAGAAAATTAGATCTAAAATCTGATTGGCTGTGATAGGTATTTACCTTCAGTTTGCATTCCTTTGTTTCTTTATTTAACACCTGCTGATTTTCATAAAGTGGCTCAGTGGTTATCATCTGTGCAGGGATCTTCTATTCAGGGCTCAGAAAGCATAAATGTGTATTCCCATGGTGTTAATTTTTCCAGTTTCTTGCTGCTGACTATTACTCCAGAAACAATGGGCCTGATTTAATAAAAATCTCCAAGGTTCGAGAGGATACATTTTCATCAGTGAAGCTGGGTGATCCAGCAAACTAGGAAAAGATTTCTTTAAAGTCATTTGCCTATTGATAGAAAATGTTTTGAATCCTGGACCAGTACATGTTTTCTGTATCACCCAGCTTCACTGATGAAAGTGTTTCCTTTAATAAATCAGGCTCAGTGTATCAGGTTATATTACTGTGAATTAAAGTGAGCCAAAGGGGGGCCCTCCTTAAAGCAACCACATGGACTGTCATACTCATGTTGCATCTATGCTCCATAATGTGATGCCATACTCCATGTAGAAGGGGGCCATGCAGCCATTGAAAAGATATCAAAAAAATAATGTTGAAATACCTTTAATGTTTTGATGGATTATAAAAGATATAAGTATGCACCTCTTACTGTGCTTTGCGGTGATTGGCTTTTCATCTAAAGTATAAATCCTACCTCCGGGGGAGAGATGACTGAATGCAAATTAACTTAGCAAATAATGTAACAAAAAATGAAAAAGCACCTTTCTTCATTTGTAACAGTTACATATTATTAAGACAACTTTATCCCATGATCTTACAAATAGAGAGAGTGAATCTCCCAGCCAAAGATACAGAACAATAAACACTTACCTTTGCAAACACAACTGCCTGATATATTATTACTGATAATGTAACATATTCCTTGTCCTAATGCATTACTGCCCATGCAGTACAGGATGCTCTCACTGTCAAGAAATGCATTGCTGCTCATGCAGTGAACTATATTTCAGTATCTGACTAGCCATACAATATGATGCTTGTACATTGTAGTATATTAGGAGTCCCCTGGTGTCAGAGTTTACTCAGAACAAAAAAAAAATTGTTGGGTTTATGTTTCCAGATAGGGTATGTACTATTTCTGGATGCAAAGGTCAAGTTGTAATGCATTTTTTAATTTCTAACTGGATGCGTTTTTTACTTTAATGTAGAATATGGGAGTCTGGTTATTAAGGAACTTATATGTACTCCCCCTTGTACTGCCAATAACAAATTATACTGCCTACAAAGCTACAGTATGACTCTGCAAATTGTCAAAGCAATGCAGGCCTTAGGAAGTACACATGTGCAATGACACATTAATGCATTTAGGCATGTAGACATTGACTAGACAATCTGCTGAAGTTTATCATAATGGGAAAGAAAAGAAAAGAAAGGTCATTTAGGATACTTTGAACGTGACTTTGAATATTTCAGAAACTGCTGATCTGCTGTAATTTTCACAACAGCCAACTTTAGGGTTTACAGAGAATGTTCAGAAAAATATCCAGTGAGTGTCAGTCAGAGGAAAATGGCCGGACTGGCTCGAACTGATAGAAAAGCAACATTAACTCAAACAACCAGTAGTTACAACCAAGATATACAGAATCTCTGAGCATCTCTAAATGCGCAACACATTGAAACTTAAGCAAATTGGCTACAGCAGCATGAATCCACACCAGGTGTCACTCTTCTCTTTTAGGAACAGGCACCTGAGGTTAGAATTTGTATGTGCTATATTCAGAACATCTCCAGGTCCTGTCACTTTCACCTACGCAACATTTCCAAATTCTGCCCCTACCTGTCCCCAGGGACCACCAAACTCCTGTACACGCTCTTATCATCTCTCGTCTGGACTACTGTAACATCCTCCTCTCTTATATTCCACTAACCCAACTCTCTCCTCTACAATCTATTATGAATGCTGCAGCCATACTCATCCATCCTTCCCACCACTCCTCTTCCGCTGCATCCCTTTCCAGTTCTCTTCATTGGCTTCCATTTCACCTTAGAATCAAATTCAAGCTCCTGTGCTTTGCCCTAAAATCCCTTTACAGTTCTTGTCCCAGTTACCTTTCTGACCTGGTAAAATACTCCCCCAGCCGCTCTCTTCACTCCTCCAATGACGTACTACTGACTTCCTTATTCATAACCTCATCACACGCACGGATACAAGACTTTTCTAGAGCTGCCCCAACTCTCTGGATTGGTATTCCTTGTCCTATTCCGCTTGCTCCTACGTTCTGCTCATTTTAAAGAGCACTTAAAACCCATTTTTTTCAAACTTGCCTACCTGTCTTTTGAAACCGTCACTATTTCCCACCACTACATAACTCCCATCCTATTGTGTGTAAATTCCCCCACCTACTAGATTGTAAGCTCCTCGGGGCAGGGTCTTCTCCTCCAGTGTCACTGTCTGCATTCGTTTGTCATTTGCCACCCCTATTAAATGTACAGCTCTGTGTAATATGTTGGTGCTATATAAATCTTGTTTATTATTATTATTATTATTAATAATAATAATAATAATAATAACATTAATGTGCTCACCAAAATTGGACAAGAAAAACAGAAAAACATTGCCTGATGAGTCTTGATTTCTGCTGCACTATTCAGATGGGAGGGTCAGAATTTGGCGCAGTCAACATGAAAGCATCTTGTAATGTATCAACAATGCAGACTACTAGTAGTGGTGTAATGGTGTGCGGGGTATTTTCCTATCATACTTTGGGCTCCCCAGCACCAATGGAGCAGCCATGTCCATCCAATTATGACTGCAGTGTACATATCTATCATATCATAAAGCTTAGATCATCCCAGACTGGTTTCTTGAACATGACAATGAGTTTACAGTACTCAAATAGCCTTCACTGTCACCAGATCTCAACCCAATAGAACATCTTTAGCATGGGGTGTAACAGTAAACTCACATCACAGATTTACAGCAAACAAATATGCAGCAAATGCATAATGATATCATGTCATGTCAAATGATCAATGGATCAAACTCCATAAGGAAATCCATCCAGCATCTTGGTAAATTTATGCCAGAAATAATTACAGATGGGTACTAGCAAGGTGTACCTAATAAAGTGGCTACTGAGTGTATATTGAATTTTATTTGCTTACAGCGTCCAAGTCCTGAGCCCAATGTGACTTTATTACCTTAACTATGGGGTAACTGTAGCCAGGAATATCTGTTATGAAAGGCTTTGGCAGCTAGGTTTGAGATGCCCGCCTCCCGATTAAATGATTTTCTGGCATTATTCATTTTATAGGCACTAAAGTCCAGTAAAAATTGTACATAAAATGTCACATTTAGGTTTACATTTGCCTTAGGCCTCTTATGTCATTGAGCTGGCCTCCAATACAATATAGCGGACTAAAGTGTACTGTATACTCATGATAACATGTAGAGAGTTGAAGCTATTTATCTCCAAGCGATGTTGCCATTGTCAGTTAGAGGTGCTTTAGTGGTATTACAGACAGATATATGTACAAGCCAGCTATGGTAAATTGTTGTTATCATTACTTTTGTTCGATGTCATGTCGAGTCACTTAACTACGGTACTTCAAAATATCCCCAAGTGTGTCTTCCTTGGGCTAATAATTCTTCCAGGGAATATAATGTCTTGATTTATTATTAAATCCTACTTTAATTAGCTTCACTGATGCTCTTTTGATTCTGGTTTCTAATTCAACCCTTAATATATTTGCAGACATCGATCAGCAGCTATTGTTATCCTTATGTGCAGCCAGATCAACTGGACATCTCTCTGTAATAATCCATAGCACTGTACTCCATAGGCTGCATTTTTTCATTCCGGAGGATGGCTGGACTTGTGTATAATAATATAAATAGAGAATCATTTGTAGGAAGCAAACAGGTTTGGTGAACCCTTGAAATGATTACAATGACAAGTGTGACTATATGATAGCCATGTGGCTGCATTAGGCTGCAGTGTCTGGGCTTTGCATGTAGCCAGTGTCTGTGTTGTCTGCATATTTCAATACACCACAATCTCCTTTCAAAAAAAATGTGTAGTGTTAATGTGGGCTGAAATGGCTGCTAGTGGATTGCAAATGTTAGTAACTTAGTGCATAACAATATCTCTATTGTTGGTGCTTTTTGGGATGAGCAAATAATATTAATATTTATTATTAATAATAATAAACAGGATTTATATAGCACCAACATATTACGCAGCGCTGTACATTAAATAGGGGTTGCAAATGACAGATACAGACAGTGACACAGGAGGAGTAGAATACCCTGCCCCAAACAGCTTACAATTTAGGAAGTGGGGGAAGTAACACACAATATTCAACAGTAATTCCAATATTTGGCTACCATTGCAAAGTTTACATAAAAGTTTAGACATAGAGTTTTATTTTGTTTGGAAGACATCATGCACCAACATACCTCAGCCTACCTATATGAAGAAAGATTTTTTCATGTTTTAGTACAGAATGCAACAGATTTCATAGGGCTGTACAGAGTATGGTAAACCATCCATCAAATGGCCCTCAAAGAGCTTACAAACTAATGTCCTTACAACGGTTATCACACGCACACATGTAGTATGGTTTAGGACTATAAACGTTAGGGACGGACACACAGAAAGCTATGCAATACCATTGGAGAATGTACAATCTCCACCCAGACAATGCTTGTCACAGAACTTTTTTGGCTGGTGTCAGCCACTGATCCAAGGCATACAAAATTGGTTCATTTGACTTTGATTAAGAATAATTCAGCATTTCCAAACCTAAAATTTGTTCCTTGACTGCTAAAATGAAAGCCTGAAATTGTTCAGTGTGGCTATGTTATCATTGCCGCTGATACAAGATTATTAGATTAGGTTTAAGGGTTAGGTTCAGGTTTTGTGGTCAACAGGTAGCAAAAAAGAACAGGTAGAATTTTGTGCCAAAAGATAATAGACTCAAAACAACTACCATCCTATTGTGTGTGAAATTCCCCCACCTACTAGATTGTAAGCTCTTCAGGCCAGGGTCCTCTCCTCCTGTATCACTATCTGTATTAGTCTGTCATTTGGAATCCCTATTTAATGTACAGCGCTGCATAATATGTTGGCGCTATATAAAATCCTGTTTATTAATAATAATAATAATAATAATAATAACTACAACAAAGTTTTATACCCAAACTAACACAATATTAGTCATTCCAATAATATATAGTATTAGCATAATAAAAGCACTTTAGAAGCATCAATCCGTTCACATCAGGCCCTGTCCCAAGTGTGCCAGCCACCTAAAACCTTTGGTCACCAGGCAGAGATACTAGATGCTGTTGTGATTTTGAAAAGCTAGTATAAAATGGGTTTAGTTAATTGTTTTTGTTTATAAGTTCTGCTCTTACTTTGTGCTTGTAGGTATTACTCTTTCCCACTGAAGAAAGTTTTATGTAGAATATATTCTGTTAATTGTATTGTAATATTTTGTATTTTGTAATATAGATTGTATTCCTTAATGCAATTAAGATTGCATTCTATAAAAATCCCAAAAAAAACAGCTCTGCACAGTGCTTGCGTGTTCCAAATGTTTTTATCTCGCATTTCACATTCTGAATATTTAAGGCATATTTTATTATAAGCACATTTATATATTTATCTTACATAGAAAAAAATAAAGACATTATTCTATAAAGCTAATGCATGGATGTAATGTTTTGTAAAATGACTAGAAATCCGGTACATCTATAATCTTAGATGAAGAAGCAGCTTTTGGCTCTTCCTGAGTGGAGCCCTGACACAGATCGCCATCTTGTGGTTATAAAATGACCGCTGTTGGCTTTGAAGTGGCAGATTGAAGCCCCGAATAACAGAAGGCGTAGGGAAAAATGTGGTTTCCATACCAACCATTCAGCTTTATTTAATTTCTTGTGTGCTCTCGTTCACATTTTCTGTATTTTGGCACGTAGAAAAGTATTTCTGCTGAAGATAACGTATTAGGGGGAATGTGTGTTGAGAAATTTGGAAATGCCCAGCCTAATTTAAATAATGTTTAATATTCTTTCTAAAGCTTTAAGACAAGTTACATGGTCCGTTATCCAGTCATATGTAAGTCATCTCATTTTTATGCTTTTTATTCACGTAATACCCATATGTTATATATTGTTTATTTTCTGGAACCCCAACGAACAGTTTGCCAGTGCACTTAGCACCCAATAATTTAAGTTCCCACTAATTTCCAGCAAAATTTTATGTAACCAAGTTGGAGTCAGATTCCAAAAATCTTCCTATGGGTGTGTAATATGTACAGCTGCAGCAGACCAAGCGCCTGCAATGGGGCCTGAGATGAGGCCCGTGGTTCAGACTCAGATAATCCAGCCAGAGACAGCATTTAGTGGATCATTTCTGATAAAATGAGCAGCAACTCTATTAGATCACTGTGAAAGCAATATGTAAGCTTAAAGAGGAACTAAACTCAAAAATGCCTAAGACAAAAAAAATCCACTTACTTTCTATCCTGCAGAGCAGTCGTTCGGTCCGAAAGTCTCTTCCATTGGGTCCCGCGTCGTCCCGGCATCCGTGCCCGAGACAGCGCGCCGCCATTTTCGCCTTTTCTTCCGAGTTCTTCTTCCTACCTCACCCTCTGTAGGTCGGAAAAAATACTTGCCAATCTCACTGCGCATGCCTGAGATCGGCAAATTTTTCTCTTCTCACGAAAAGGCTCCAGAAGGAGCACCCAAGATCCTCCCGGGATACGTGACATAGGTATCTTGGGAGGCTTTAGGCTCCCATTCATTCTCCATTCATTCCAGATTGAGAATTAGGGGGCAGAGCTGCACCCTTTTTAAAAAAAAAAAATAAAAATGAAGTGATTGTGTAAAATGAAGTGATTGTGTAAAAAAAGGCTTTAGTTCCTCACATTTTTTGCAATCTTTTTGTTCAACCCACTAAATTAAAGCTGAAAGTCTGCAGTTCAACTACATCTGAGTTGTTTAAAATTAATTGCGGTAATGTACAGAACCAATATTAGAAAAAAGTTGTTGCTGTCCAAATATTTATGGACCTAACTGTATTTCAGTAAACAACAGCTACTACTAGATTATGGGAAAATATACTGATTTTTGTTTGTTTTTTACTTTTATGAGCCAGTTATTGATGTTTGTTACTTTTTTTATTTACCTATTTTTATTGTTTTTACAAACAAGGTCAATCCATAACACAGGATTTACAGAGCTTCATGTTTTTTTTAAAGAGGGGGCACATCTAAGCTGTTTTACATTTCCTTTCCCTTTATTGAAAACATTTATACAGCCCTGTCTAAACAGATGGTGGAGAGGAAGAGTCACTCCAGTTGTGTGTGGACATTTTAACTTGAGCTACCGAGCTTTGTAAGAATCATATTTTTCCAGCAAAGCCTATAGGTATAGACAGGCCAAGCACAAGTAGCGAGAGCCTGAGAAAAGAGAATGCAACATTTGATATTTACCTGATAACTAATATTATAGAAAATGAAATCAGTTTGCTGTGGTAACATTCTGGACTATTACAATCAATGTGTGGGTGGTTTGTAAAGGGCTGTAAAGTATGCTGTATGCCCAGGTATGTGGATCTGATTAGAACAATATCATACAGTACAGTGTATAGAGGAAAGGGTGCTTGCCTGCTGGAACTGGAGATTCCTTCTGCAGGTCAGTGTTTATTAAACATGCAGTGCTGGTGTTCCCACATGTAAGCTATCCATAAAGCCTTAATGCCGGGACAGATTTGTAAATGTGAGTTATTGGTCCTGATTTATTAAAGCTCTCCAAGGATGGAGAGGATACACTTTCATCAGTGAAGCTGGGTGATCCAGCAAACCTAAAATGGATTTCTTAAAATTCATTTTCTATTTGTTAGTAAATGTTTTGAATCCAGGACCAGATCTATTCCAGGTTTTCTGGATCACCCAGCTTCACTTTTAAATGTGTATCCTCTCCAGGCTTGGAGAGGTTTAATAAATCCGACCCACTGCCCCATGATGATGATTAAAATGATTTATTAACCACTCACCAATGTGCAGCCTTACTAGACAATAATGACCAGAATTCAGGTAAGGGTTGGGTCAGAGGCTTACTTTTTTCAGACTGGCATATACCAATGTGAGTGCTGCGAGATTATGCGGGGTTTGCTTTAAGGTAGAGGCAGTCACAAAATACATCATGGCTTTTACTGTCTGAAGGTAAAACATCCAGTAATTTTTCTCTCTGATGCTACTTTTGGATCAGACAAACCAGAACTTACAGGACAGCCCTGTCCAATGACATCAGGGCTTCTTGGGATCCTCCAAACAGCCGGACTCAGAGCCAGAAGACCAGCATGGGGGTGCTGGGGAGAGCAGGTAAGTATAAAATGGCCATTTCATGGACACTGCTATCTTACCAACTGTAGGGTGTTGTGGCCAGGTCATGCTGGACTTCCTTTGGCTGCCATTGATTAATTATTCCTTTAAGTATATTAGTTGGCTAGTTGACATGCAAGGGTTTTGACTTCTATGTTTTCAGAGCCACACAAGTAAAAAAACAAAAACAAATTAATTACAGTACAGTTTTCTAATTCCAGCCCTCATTTACAGCCTGCCAGTTCCAGGACTATACCAAAGCCAGACACAGCCAGGCAAGGAGCATTCTGAAGGCATTCATGCTTCTTTCATGATAGAAGTTCTTCCAGATTCATCTTAATAGCATACATAATTGTTTCATGTTCTTTTTCATAAACACTTGAAACAGGCAAAGAACTTACATAACAGGAAAATATTGTCACATTTGGTTTGGAAATATTGTATACAAAAGAAAACATATTAACAATTAAATTCATAGTAGTTCTGGTGTGTGCACTATACATTCATATTGTAAAGGAAAGCAGAGTGAACCTTCTCCATTCTATTCTATTTAAACATGTCAGTAGTTATAGTTTCACCTAGTTGTTATTATTATTATAAATATTAATAATATTAATGAACAGTATTCATATTGCGCCAACATATTACGCAGTGCTGTACATTAAATAGGGGTTGCAAATGACAGACAGATACAGACAATGAAACAGGAGGAGGAGAGGACCCTGCTTAGAAGAGCTTAGTTATGGTTATTACACATCAAAAGACTGCCAATATATTACATTTTTTAAGTGTTTTCATGTGCCTTAGCAGTGAGGAATAAAAACAAACCTTTAGGGCCCATTGAGATCAATAGGTTGTGGTGATGTGTTTCCATTTATTTTGAGTTGGCGCCTCCTGGAATACATGACAATGTACAGTAGTGCTTTTTCTAGTATTAGGGTGCATAAGCAGACTATTTATTTTGCATAGATTGCCTCAATGCACTAAACATTAACTAGCAACATAGCACACATTAATGCATTAACACTCCACATAGATGTAAATGGGCACTTACTAAAAAAGGACAAAATCTGACATTGCAGAATGCACTTTTTTCTAGTTGCCTGGTTGTTATTCAGTACCAAAGGTTTTTACTAGACTGCTTTGGCTGCCACTTGTTCACTCTGTATTATCTATGAAGAAAAGAGAGAGAATGTCAATGCAATGAGAATGTGCTTTTACAGTAAATTGATTAAAACAGAAAAAGATGATTAAACCATTATTTAAAATAAATAATTACATGTTTTGTAATTTATTAAATAAATATGATACAGTTGAATCATAGTTTACTATGTTCTCCCAGTGTCATTGCTGGTCTAGGTATACAATTCCTTCTACAAATATTTTTTTTAACTCTATAAACAGCCAAACATTTTTTTGTGGAGGGGCAGATAACCAATATAATATCTACCACGTTTGTAATCAACGTTATGTCCTCACTGAGTAAATTCACTTTCTTACCAATAAACATAGGAATGAAGCATTCATATTGTTTGTTTAGCATATCATAAGATGTGTCCTAATATGCCTACAGATGGTAAGAAAAGTTGTTCTGATTTGGCTATTTATAAATAAATAAAAGAACACTCATATAGTATCTCCATGCACATGGAACTACCTGAACAAAAAGTTATCTTGCTGGAAGAAGTTTCCTAGCCAATCATCAGTATTTCTTGTCCTGCTTCTACTTTTACTGCCTGTTCACACTGTGGTGGACCAGAATGCCCTGAGGAAGTGGTTTAAATGAGAAATGAAGACACCTAGCACCAGTACTGCAGGGAAAACTGTGGATTGAATTTGAGTATTTCACCTGAGAATCAAATGTAACATTTTGTTGCTTTTGTATTGTTATTAGGAAATTATTATTATTAAACAGTATTTATATAGCACCAACATATTACGCAGCACTGTACATTAAATTGGGATTGTAAATGACAGACAGATAAAGACAATGACACAGGAGGAGTAGAGGACCCTGCCCCAAAGAGCTTACAATCTATGTATACCTATCTTTATACTACTCTCCCCCACATCTTATATTGTCACCTCATTTCCTTTCTGTGCACTAGTTATGTATGCAGATTTATATTTGTTTTGTGCATCACATGTTGACACTTTATGAATAAAAGATAACAAGATAAAATAACAATGCAAAACAGAATTTTTGTTACTGCCTATTTTAGTAGCAGTGCATTTTTATATTCCAGTTAGAGTTCTGCTTTAAAATCATTTATGTCCATTTGATTTCACTGAGTTGAACTTGGACAATTCCAGGTTTCCAATAAATCTGCCTCTTTGTCCCAGTAATTTACTGATATGGCACATCGGTTTTATTTAACCTGACAATATACCAGATTGCTAAATATGGTGGAGAAATTATTAGCTGCAATAAATGATACTATATAGTTAATGCATTATTTACATGTGAACATTTATAGGGCACTGTGTTTATGAGAACACACTTCTCCTTTCCACACTGCTGAGCCTTTGATGTGATTCTCCTTGGTGTCACAGTCAGTGCTTTATGAGAAGCCACATTAGCAAACTGTGAATTTTACATTGCTGCACATTAGCTGTACAGTATTGCAGAGGACTAATAAGTAAAAGAGTGTTTAGTGGCTGTCATCAGTGTGTTTTACTGTCCTGGAAACTGGAACTTTAGAAAATAACCTATTGACTGTTTTAGTGTTGCAGATGCAGGCAGTCTGTGATAGTGATGTATGGATCTTTGTATGTCTGTGTTGCTTTGTATATGTATCTGTCTGTGTGTCTGCATGTCTGTGTCTCACTCTGTGGGTCTGTTTATTTGTGTATGGGTTTTTTGCAGTGCCCTTGTCCTCAGACAGCCATAAATCCTGGTAGTTTTGCAGGTGTAATTGCAGAAGTCAAGGGTCAGCATTAGAGGCATTCCAGTACTGTTAACCTTATCCTGGCTGGAGAGCATTCCCCAAGCAGGATAAACCCACCCTTTACTATCCAGGAGAAATATGATCTACATAAATTGTGATAAGAAATTTCTTTCATTCACAGAAAGGACATGCCAACTACTGAGGAAGCATACTGTATAAAAATTGCATAGGAGTTTGGGTTTGGGGCATAGATTTGTGAAAAACAAACATTCAATTTCCCAAATCCTTTGAATTTCCCAATATCTTTTTAAGGAAGTTCAACTCCATTCACCTTTAGTTGTAAGTGCAATTTTTCCTCTATTATCACATATATGTCAGTGCAAATCCCTCTCTATTATGTTATAGTTGTCTGTGCAAGTCTCACTCTATTCACCTATAGTTATCCATGCAGTTCACACTCTATTATTCCATATTTGTTAGTGCAAGTCCATCTATTATCCTCTTAGATTGTAAGCTCTTCGGGGAAGGGTCCTCCCCTTCCCCTGTGTGACTGTCTGTGTCTGTCTATCATTTGCAACCCCTAATTAATGTACAGCGCTGCCTAATATGTTGCCGCTAAAAAAATACTGTTTATTAATATTAATAATAATACAGTTGTTAGTCCAAAAATCACTCCTTTTCCTTATAGTTGTCAGTGTGTGTCGGGCTCCCTTATCACCAGACATCTACCCATAAATGTTTATAGAATTCCAGCTCCATTAACCTATCATTGTCAGTGCCACTTCCTCTTCATTCACCTATAGTTGTTGAACAAGTCCCACTCTGTTCACCTAAAACTGTCATTGTAAATTATTTTCAAAGCACCTAAAGCAGTACAACCTAAATGTCATTGTAAGTAAAATTGCATTTACCTGAAACTAATATTCCAAGCGCTATTAGATTCACTTCCAGCTGTCAGGACATGACCCTTTCCTTTCACCTATAAGTGCATATTCCACTCACCTAGAGGTGCATTATAATATTAATATATTTTTATACTGTAGTACACAGCACTTTACAGAGTTCATAATGTTGACAGTTTAATGTCCTAGGCATTCATAAGATAAAGACTATTCTCCAGAGGGATGCAATTAAGCTACCAGTATGTTTTTTGAGTATGGTACAAACTGTAGCAACCAGGGAAGAACCATGCAAATATTGGAGGCATTCTATAGGAATGCATTGGGTTAAATAATTAATTAAAAAAATAATTCTAATGGTCAAATAAGTGATCTTAGAAACTTCTCCCCAAACCACCAGTTAGACTGCTCTGTCTTGCTTAGCCTCCAGCTGGTTAAAATAGGATAAGGAAAAAGGTAGCATAAAATGTTAATTGTGTGACCCTTAGGGTTTCCTTAGAACTGAATGAACTGTGTCTGGACCAGAACACACCCTGCAGGTCTCACTGGCAGAGCAAGGTTATAAAGCCCCAACCTACAGTGTGCTAAATTATTAGGGAAGGTGAACATTTGTCACTGTCCTCCATTCTTCCTGTCATCTAGCAGATGCAAAGACTTCAAGGTGCAGGTGTGATCTTAGTGAGGACTAAAATTACACAAGACCAGACAATTCAATATGTATCCTACATAAACATACTGACTGATTGCAGGTGATAATTTACCCCTAACTATAATCTCCATACTCCCCATTCATCAAACATGTTAGGTTTACAGATACCGCTGTGTTATAAAAATGAGGTGTAATATTTTCATTTAATGAAATATTATAGTAATATTTATAAATTCTAAATTTATATCTGAAATTGTGTAAATAAACATAAATATGTGTAAATACAAATGAGAATGTGGAACATAGAACTTATTACATATCTTCACTTCATATCTTCATAGTTTAATAGTATATTATTTTGCCTCATAACATATAACTGTGAGACAATATATTTGCATGGAGCTACAAATACCAGCATAAGCACAAGATTTTGATAAATAATTAGGCTTTGCATCCGTGTCAGTATGTTTATTTTATATGTTTATTTGTAAATCAACATTGCAAAAGTTTTTTTAGTGGGACTTTCAAGGCAGTACACATAAAACAGTGAATATATAAAAACCTTTTTATATATTCACTGTTTTATGTGTACTGCCTTGAATGTCCCTCTAAAAAAACTCTTGCAATGTGGATTTTTGAATATGGATGTTGGCAGTAAGTCATTACTGGTCTGATTTGACAAATATTACTCATTACTTTGTATATATGTTTATTTGTATTTATATAGCCCTGACATATTGGGCTTTACAACGTCCACTGTTATGTCACTAAGGAGCTCACAATCTTATGGGTACTTTCACATGTAGCCTTGTTGCAGTATTCCTGTTTGCAGAAAATGTGATGTTTTGTGTGTGAAATTAAATAAAATCAAATATATAATGTAGAGTCCAGTAGGCCATAGTTACAATTTGATTTTTTTGCTGTTGTTAGTGCAATGCCAGGTGGGTTCATATTGGTTGGTAGGTGTAGCTGCACTTTGTTCTTCATACTAAACAAGCCAAATGGCTGAGCCATGACCATTGAATTGCCACATGGTGGCGCTGTGTGTGTTTTTCCATTTTTTTGGGGAGTGGCTGATACTTCATCACATCTAAAGTGCATGCTTTCCATTCAAATATGTATTAGTAACATTCAAGACTTATTGCAGCACTAAGAAATATTTTTCCTTATATATATACATTTATATGTACATTTCTCATTAGAATAAGCTTAGCTACTTTTTACCTCCCATAATTTGTAGATCTGGCAATTCATATGTTTCCAGGAAGAGCACAAATGGGAACTGCTGCCCTATTCTGTACTAGGACTAAATTTGGAGTGAATTTGGTGCATAATAATTCTGCTGAAGAGAAAACGCTAAAAAAAAAAATCTGTATTCTTTATTTACATGGTTTGTTTATTTGTGAGTTTATTCAGTGTATTTTTGTAGTGATTGTATTTGCATTGTTTTCTCCTTTTTTGGGTATTTCATTGGTAATTGTTTGCTGTCAGTTTTCTTTTTTTCTGTCTTTGTTTTTGTAGAATAGGGGAGTTAAGCAAAGGTTAATCCCACCACCTCTTTCACTTTTTCAATTGCATTTAGTTAAAATAGTGCAGTTTCACTAAAAACTCCCAGTTGTTGCCATAATGTTGGGATAATGGAATAGTGCAATTGCTAAAAAAAATACATGAATAAATGAATAAAAGTATCTGCCATTCTTTGGTCTCCATTGCTTCTGGGTTTAGAAAACACTGTACTAAACCTACTAAGTATACCTTGCAAGAACTAGTTATTAGCCCACTGATATAGTGTTCATATTAGGAAGTGATTTTTAAAACAAAATTTAAACCAAGAACAAGATAAAATGAATTGCCAAAATAAAAAGTAACAAAATTTAGCCAGCTTAGTTGCAATATTAAACTTTCAATCATGTGACATCCTCGTCAGTACTTTTTCCTGCCACTAGATGTCCTCAGTCTGATGGCTGTCATTATTCAACTTCCGCTTTACTTTCTCTGAATCCAAGTCAGACTGGATAGAGAAAGAAGAAACAGCATAGTCTGCTTCCTCCTCCTATCAGCACATTAACTAATTACCGTCTTGTACCTTCTTTTTTTTACCTTCTTTTTCACATCATCCCAGCTTTATTGGGGGACTGTTTGAAGCTGTTACTTGCAAATTCTCTGACACCACAAAATCACTTTTACCCAAAGGTCCATCTGTAAAAGAAGAATACATTTTCTTATCCTTATTATTTTAGTAATTTAAGCCACAGCTTCACTGCTGTCCAGCTGCTGCAAGTATTCTACACTTCCAGGTGTTTACCATACTTGTCCCCCTTTGGCCACTGTGGTTCCTCCTGGGAACCCATTCATCACTGCAGGAAATACTCATTGTTGGGAGGAACCACAGCAACCTACAGGGGGAGCAAGTATATAAATCATCCAGCATTAGCAGATGGGCTGTGATAAGGTGGCTTTCCAGTACAAGGGCTGCTAGTAAGGTAAGTGCATTTGTGCTTCTTTCACAGGTGAGCTACCGAGTAATAAGTGAACTTCTGGTGACTTAAAATACAATATTATTAAATTAAGGATTACATAGCTGGATTGTTTTGTGAATGAATGTGTAATGTTCACTATAATTCATATAGAAGCAGAAGAATAAAGTATATGTATTTGTGGTGGGTCCAACAATATGTCATTGCTGCAGGGCACCATTCAGCTGGATAACTTTAGTAAGCTGCACATACAGGATCATTTGTTATCTCATTCTCAGTAATCTTCCTGGGTTTCCGTACACTCCTTCTGAAGCTGCCTTCCTTCATTATGTACACACCTGCGATGCTGGTGTTCTAGCCTTCAGGGATATGTTCCTCTTCCAAAAGCCATTTGTCCTGTACAGCCTGGGGCAGGGCAGCCTTCTCACATGTAGTTGGTTGTCTCTATTCAGTCTATACCATGATGGAGCGAGACGCTGACAGGAGGCAGAGGGACGACAGCTCATGTCATCCTGACTTCTACTAGACCCAGATAAATCAAACCAATTCCCCAACATTTGTGCTTTGTAATCAAGTGGTTTCAAGTGCTGCAATGTAATCTCTTTGGTTTCAAGTAGTATTGAGTGATGTCCGTGTGTCCCAGATTCAGTGTAACTCTAAAGACCCCTTATGTGTCTAATTTCACTGCTGGAAGAAAGTTTTTTTAGGTCATTGTCTCTCTGCAAGTATATGATTAATTGCATTGTATAAGGTATTACTTAATATTATTTTTTTATAATGATTAATGAATAGATGAAAATTGTAATCAGCAAATACACAATAAATCACCCTTCCTTTAAAAAAAAAAATAATACCTTTTTAATTTGTTTCTAGATTTTTTTGGTACATATCTGGAGAAATTGAAGACTCTATTAAATGGAATTGGAGTATTTTGCAACAAAAATCTGACTTTGTACTGAGTTGTACAAGTGGAAAAGGTTACCGTAAAGCAGTGGTAGTCAACTTACTTGACAGAAAGGGCTTTAAGTGCTGTGTCTAGCATCTACAAAGGGCCACACATACAATTTATTACATGTAAGGCTACGAAAAGCAGTCATAGACAGCAGACATGCTATTAGGAGTTGTTGGAGACATCCTATAGGATTTATTGGAGACTGGAGACAACCTATAGGAGGTGTTGGAGATTGGAGACATCCTATTAGAGTTGTTGGAGACTGGAGACATCCTATAGGCGTTGTTGGTGACTGGAGACATGCTATTGGAGTGGTTGGAGACTGGGTACATCCTGTAGGCGTTGTTGGCGACTGGAGACATCCTTATGGAGTTGTTGGTGACTGGAGACATCCTGTAGGTGTTGTTGGTTACTGGAGACATCCTATTAGAGTTGTTGGTGACTGGAGACATGCTATTGGAGTAGTTGGAGACTGGATACATCCTGTAGGCATTGTTGGGGACTGGAGAAATCCTATAAGAGGTGTTGGAGACTGGAGACATCTTAAAGGAGTTGTTGGAGACTGGAGACATCTTTTAGGAGTTGGTGACTGGAAACATGCTATTGGAGTTGTTGGTGACTGGAGACATGCTATTGGAGTGGTTGGGGACTGGATACATCCTATAGGCATTGTTGGTGACCAGAGACATCCTATTAGAGTGGTTTAAGACTGGAGACATCTAAAGGAGTTGTTGGAGAGTGAAGACATCCTATAGGCATTGTTGGGGACTGGAGACATCCTATTAGAGTTGTTGGAGACTGGGGAAATTATATAGGAGTTGTTAGAGACTGGAGACATCCTATTGGAGATATTGAAGACTGCAGACATCCTTTAGGCATTATTGGTAACTGGAGACATCCTATATGAGTTGTTGGAGACTGGAGACATCTTATAGGAGTTGTTGGAGACTGGAGACATCTTTTAGAAGGTGTTGGAGACTGGAGATGTCCTATAGGATTTGTTGGTGACTGGAAACATCCTATAGGAGGTGTTGGACACTGGAGATATGCTATAGAAGTTGTTGGTGACTAGAAACATTATAGGAATTGTTTGGGGACTGGAAACATGCTGATTTGTTGAGTTGTTGATTATTTGGAACATAGTATAAAAGTTGTTGTGACTAGGAATATTCTACAGGAGTGGTATAGGGAATAAGAAAATGCTATAGAAGTTGTTGGTAACTGGGAAACTGCCATAGGAGTCATTGGAGACTGGGGACATGTTAAAGGGGTTTTTGGAGACTGGGAACGGGCAATAGAAGTTGTCAATGACTCCTCATAACTTATAACTGCTTATAAGTATTAAAAATAACTCCTAATGATACTTTCAATTGCTTATCTTTCCAGAAAGCCATATTTTTTTTAGTTCAAGACATATCTAGGATTAGTATCTGCTTCCTCAAATAAGATTCTGGACCGTCATATGAATCTGGACAGTCATATAAATCTTCTAGCCTGTGCAGTGATTGGCTGTGTTCACAAATGTCTGGTACAGACCACCCCCTGCTGCAGCCTCTTACCCTGCGATTTGCTACAAATGTTTCAGTACATGGTCCAGTGGTACTTGGAAGAGAAGGGACTGAGAAAAGGCTTCCTTTAGCCTGCAGAAGAAAGATATAATCATCTGGGCCTAGGCAGACTCACTGATGAGAACTCAGAGAATGCTAATGGTAGTTAGTTTTATTAAAAAAAAGTTCTGTATAATGTAACATATCAGGAATGTATTCATAAAGAGAATTATAAAATAATGGAAAAGTCTACTTAAGACCTCAATTCAGCCATCTGATTTAGACTTCTGTTTGTTTGAGGTTTAAAATGTCTGAACTTGTAAAACAAACGGCCTTCATTAGCTTTATAGGTTTAAATGCCCAATTATTTATAATTTTGTACAGATATGGAAACTTTTCTCTTCTTATGTCAATTTTACCTAATGGATATAGAAAATTCCAATATTGCAATTCATCCAATTCTTAAATTTCATATCCATTCCTACTTCAATTACCTAACCTATTTCTTTCATGATTCCATTTACTAATACAAAGAATAACCCTTTATTGTTTTCCTTTATCCGTCCTCTGCTTAAGTGCAGTGCATGAGCCCATGCCTCTGGAGATCCAAAAGTGATAGGGATTTTATTTGTCTTGTATTGCGTGTTCTCACACTATAGCTAAACATGTAAGGTATATTCTACAAATTCATGTGTCACATCATAGCATAAATGCCTGAATGTCTGGAAAACTTGTCCTGCTAGGCCTTGTTCAGACATCCTAAACATTGTTCAAACATCCCTACCAACAGTACGGCATTTTCTATAATCATCCTCACCTAGGTGGGTCATTCCCAACATGCTACCAGGTTTTTAAGGGCTAGAAATACTTCCAAATTTTACAGGTTGTGATAACTTGTCTGAATTCTTTATCCCTCTTGGCTCTACATCTGGACATTTTTACCTATGTTCCAAGAACAGTACAGGGAATGTTGAGAGGAGTCAGAAAACTTTAATTGTGTAGAAAAACATTTTGGACTAGTTATACCCTCACCCTTCCTTCTTTCTATGCTGTATCCAGCCTAGGATGCTGGGTGTGTTTTTACAGTCAGCACCTTTATGGCCTTGGAGATTCTTCAAGCCCCAAACTGGAAATCGTAATTCGGGACAAATGGCAATAATCATTATTATACAATGAACACAGGTGGGGAGCATTTCACAAAACCACTGCCTCTAATTCCACCTGATATCTAGGCCTCTGTATATAGGATTAAAATGCAATTAAAGGAAATGTCCATTCAATATAATTATATTTTGTACCATTATGACAGTGTCACTTGGTGCTAATTGATAACTGTTTTTGTTGTTTGCAGACAGAGGCAACATTGCTATCAAAGTATGGAAATAAGAGAACATTTCTGGCAGAAAAGGATACCAGCAGTAAAGTTGCACGATATCGACTTACGTGTTCGAAATCCATTTCTGGCAGTCAATGGTAAGCTCTAACATTAGTTGGTTAGTATACAGCTCGATGGTGTAAAAGCTGGTTTATTACCAAAAATCTACAGCAGACACAATATGTGGTCATGGAGCCATTTTCATGCTGCTGTAGGAGTAAAATGTTCTTCTTTTTCTCTGATATACATTCTGAATGCAGCAACTCTGTTTCATAACAACTGGTAGTTGTTTTTTTTCTTATTATAAACCTGTAAATGTTTCAATACAATTATAGTGTACTTGCATTATATATAATATAAATATATGTTAAAAATTACCGTATTTTTCTGACCATAAGACGCACTTTTTTCCCCCCAGAAGTGGTCCAAATACAGCCTACACATAGGCTGTTAAAAAAAAGTTTCTTACCGTGCTCCTCTCCTGCGTGCTCCTCTCCTGTGTGTGTGTGTCTCCTTGATGCTGGCTGTGCAGCACGTGTCTGCTCCTGCTTGCAGTGCAGAATGAAACTGAAAGTAACAGCCGGCATTCTGCACCAGGAAGCAAGCTGCTGATCCCTGCCTAACAGAGATCCCTGCCCTAACGGAGATCCC
>NC_092858.1:34847487-34929044 GCF_032062135.1 Pyxicephalus adspersus
AGGGTTGATTACATGTGTTTATGACTGTGATGTTGGTTTTTAATGCACATAAAATATTTTAGGACTCTATTTGTTTCAGAATCTTTTTTTTCTTCATTTCCCTTCTCTAAAAACTGGTGCGTCTTATGGTCCGGTGCGTCTTATGGTCCGAAAAATACGGTACATGTAGGTCTATTTATTACCCCTCCCAGAGTTCACACTTCTTCTTTCATCTGCTTTTCACACCATTTTTTTTCAGGCACTAATGTCTACTTCATGGACTGAGATACTGGCTTAGAAATGGCTCAATCATGTAAATCCTGGTGCAGAGATTGCATCTGGCACCCATGTTTCTGTATGGAACATTTGGCATGGGTGGTGCAAACTATTAGACATAGGCATTGTTTTGAGCCTGGCATTAGGTGCAATGTTAGCACTGTCACAGTTATTGTCTCTGAGTACAGTCATGTTTATTGAGCTGTTCAGCTGCATTAAATATTTCCAGTCTTGTCTTTGGGTTTCAAATTCTGAAAATGATTTTTATTTGGCAGATTTATATAAAAACCATGCTATTATACACCTATATTCTAACAATTATTTTTTTTAAGTATTAAATAGTAGGTACACAAGTAGTGTTATTTTTATAATTATAATTTTAAAGTTTACTCAGACCTGATCTATTGTGTGTTATTCATTTTTCAGAAATTGCTAGGTTTGCCATCGAACTTGTTTTATATAAATGTTTTAAAATATAAGAATTAGTTATAGATAAGAAAAAGCAGAAACTAAAATAATATATCTGTAGAAATCACTATGCATAATCCTCCAGTTTGCTATTTGCACATCTGCCCTTTGTTTATATGCACTACAGCTCATCCAGCAATTAGAGCAATGGTCTTTGTGTCCTCCTGATATAGTAAGCTAAGCAAGAGATGCCCTCTGCTGTTCAATAGTGGTACTGCAGAGGCAATAAACATTTAGAAGCACAATTTATTAAATCTGACTACATTTCAAATGTCAGTCTACAGGATCTACAAGATGAGTTATTATTACAGGCAATATCTTAAATGGCTTATCAAATAAAATGTTTTCCATTTATTCATTTATTTTTATAGAACAACAATTTATCTGTGAAGTTCAAAATTCAGCTTGGATTTTAGGGTCATTCATGACACATGGAGATATGAAAATAAAAGCACATCTGCTGACATTTGTTTTCTTTTTTTTTAAATATTAAGGTAGTATGTACCTAGATAAAGGAGAACACTGTGCCTGTAGCCCACTATGCTGATACCAGCCCAATCTAGTGAACATTTAAAGAAAGGATTCCAGGAACAGGATCACACTGACCACACTACTAGTGTCCCAGGAGGAGGTGTATTGTAAGTGGTTTATGTGCAAGTGAGGTTGTCCTTGAACATTTCTTTCCCACCTATCTGAGTAGCAGCTTCTTTGTAAAATCCTTACTTCCATTCCTCTTTCTGGGATCTTCGTTGTGCCACGCTGCCCTTTGCTGCACAACATTTATTTCAGAAAATCCTAACTACATATTGATCTTGATGCGCATCTGTTCTGCTCATCCCACTCCTTCCTAAGGCTCGATTTATTTTCTAAAGCTCCCAACTGTTCTCATTTAAAAAAAACAAAATCTTCTCTCTGTTTCTACCTCGATTGTCCTTCTATTTGGGTTTTTGTACACATCTCTCAAATTTGTTATTATATATATATATATATATAATAAAAGGTGTTCTCTTTTCTCATGATGATACACAGTATATGCCATTGGATGACTGAGGGCTGCCATGAGCGTGGACCAGCTGTAGTAATAAATGGACTGAGTAGTGTGCATGTGCAGCAACAGTTTGTCATAGTGAACAGTTTTTGCAGCAAAAGCCATACAGGGCCAAGCAGGGGCACACAGGGATGGTCTCAAATATAAGTGGATGACTACCACTTAGGTGAAGATGTCCTTTAAAGTAAATACACACTGTAAAAATGTTTCTTTAGGAGAAACTACAAATTCTCCTTTCATTTCACCTTTTGCATATTTGTTTATAGAAAGCAATACAAGTTCCTTCAGGCTTTAAAGTCCTATACCAGAACATAGAAGAACATCAGGTCTTAAGGATTAGAACCTCTGTCTTTTTGTCTGAGGATAAATCTTTGTTTGTCCTATGCATGTTCTAATTCACTTTATGCCAATTGATACTTTTTAATATTACTCCTCCACTGTTCTGGGATTATGATCCCATTTTCTTGATCTCAGATTCATATTAAAGCACTGCCCTCCTGAACCTTCTGTACACCTTTAAAGGTTTCAGTTCTGTCTCTCATTTCCCTTTTTGCTCTGTACATAATAGGTTTCTGCATTCTCTCCTGATTTCTAGCTAAGTGACTGTTACACATATCAAATGGCCAACAGCACTCATATTCCACATTAACATATCTCCAAAAATATATACTTTGGATGGAAAACGAGACATGGCAGTCTGTGCACAAAAGGGAACTTCATGATATAAATATTTAATTAGATTTTTTTTTATTTGACAAAGCAGCGCAAACTAATTGTTTTGCGTGCCGTACTGTTAGGCATATGGTGATAATAAATGCTTCTAAGATAATTTATGTAAACAGAAAATCTGTGATGTTTTGTTTTTTAATGCGGATTGCAAACTGAAAGATGGCTGCGCAGATCTAAAGCTGCACAACTACAGATGCTTCAAAGGTGAATTGTTGGCCATTTAATTTTTTTGTAAGCTATGCCTGTGAAAGAGCAGCTTCATGTAAACAATATAATCTCTGTGTTAATGTATTAAAATGCTTGTGTTTTTTATTTTGCAATCTATGTACACCAGGCAACCATATTTGCTCATTACATATGCAAGCTCTGCTTTCTTTGTGCCCCTTTCATCCTCTTATCTCATTGCTGGTCTTCCAGGCTGAGTCTATGTGATCAAAAGCAACAGTTGTTGATGTTTGGTGGCCACAGGGCATGATATTTAGTCTATCCACACTGAAAGCTTAGTGACGAGTGTTTTTATTATATTTAGGTAAATAGAGTGGTTGGGTACTAAGCTTACCCCCCAACAACCCCAGTTTATGCAGGACTTTTAAGAGATTCAGCTTTCATAACTTAGGAACTGGGGTAAGAGAAATGTTAGGCTTGTTTACGTGGAGATGGGTGGTTCACTATGGAAAGTAAACTAGTCCTTTGTCAGTGTTTTTTTGTTGCTCCCATCTTAGTCAATGCATACTCACCCACATACTCACCTTCCCTCCATTCCCCACCAATTTTATTCAACCACCAAAATCAAATCAATTCCCTGGTACCTTTGAATATTTACTATCATGTAACAACCTCTCCATTCTTTCTCCTGACTACTTTGGTACTTGGCTGTAATATTGGAACAGAGAAAGTCCTCATGCTGATCCCAGAGCTTGCAAAAGGCTGTCTTTCCTTGCTTCCAGTGGCTGTATTTTGGTACTTATGTGCAGATTCAGGCATAGGAAAGAAAATGAGCACAAAACTACAACTGTTGCCAATAGTAGCCAATTATTCACCTTTTATTTATGGTAAACAAGAATTCTGACTGGCACTACATAACGAATGCTACAGGTAGGACAGAATTATATACAGGTAAAATTACAGTCATGTGATACAATCCAGTCTTGACTGACAATCTTTTAAGCAAATGCATCCCTTTTACCTCCAATCTATTAGTCATATAGGGTACCATTCCTTGATCAGGTAAATAACATGGCGTGTGTCTTGCCAAGGTAAATGAGAGTGGGATGGGACTTAAAAAGGTGTATACATAGTACACATATGCCACACTTGTATCTTGGCACAATTATTAGAATAGAAAAGATATTTTCCATTGAATATGTATTGCAGTTGTAGAGCCTGCACTTAGGGGTCTGTTTATAAGGAAGGAAATCTGGCATTCACTAAAAAATTCACTGGTGGAAAATTCATTGAAACACATGGACCATGTTTCAGTGATTGTCAGATTCACTGCTTTTTAAATGGACCCCTTTGTTTGCATATACTTTAAATGAAACTTCATTAACTAGCCAGGTACTACTTACTTTAATGCCTCTTCCTTCACCTAGCACTCCTCTTCACCTGGTCTCACTACTTTTCTCTTATCTCTATAGCAAACCTGATCTGTCCCCATAGTTCACTGGCTTTCTGGATGAATTCTATTTCCCCTATTCTTTGCATCACACTTCCTCTAATGTCCTGTCACTTCCTACCGCACTAATCTGCTCCTAGGCTTCCTTCAAGAGGTAGGGAGCAGTGCTACGGCAGACGTCTGCCTATGTGAACTCTCTTCTCTGCTGTGCTTTGCTAGGTGAGCAGAAGAAACGGACACCGAAAAAAAAATACTCTGCTCTTAGGTGTGCGACGGTTTGCCCTTTTTTAATGCTAATGTCTATGATATTGTCCATGGCTCCAGGTGTATCCCCTGGCAATTACCAGTATACCCCCCAAGAAACACTGCCCCACATTAACACCGAATTGTACTTAGAAATATTTAGCACATTTGCTTTAAGGAGAAGACACAAATGCTATAGACTAATGCCACTTTTTTGGCAGCTGGTCAGTAATAGTCCTTATGACCTAGAAAATAAATTAATTTTGAAACTTGTTTTGTTCAGATATCCTCTCTAAATATTTCATACACAGATTTCTGAGACAGTAGGGCTGGAGGTTAATTCAGATCCCCCATTGTCCTTACTTCGGGTTCATACTACTGCAGTGGCATTTGGCATGGTTGGGGGCTTGTGGTGAGTTTCACTGCTACTGTTTTATTGCACATGGAAGAAGGTCCTCAATCAAATGATGTTTAATTAGCAATTAGTAAAATATAAGTTTACCACTATTAATAATTGAAAAACATACTAATGGTATTTGGGGTAGTCTGTGACAAATGTTTGGGATTGCATTTAGGTCCTTTGATATTTTACTGGCTGCCAAACTTGTCAAGTGCAAGAATCCACTGAATACTGGCCTATGGGAATAGTGTTAAAGGCAGCAAAAGCAGTTTTATAACCTAGAGGGACTCAAAGGTAGAATTACAGTATTTGCCATGAAGACAGAAGTAACAGATTCAGATTTAAGTTTATTATTGTCTTGCAGGTGTGGTCTCTATTTTCTGATTAAAGGTAATCTGTATAATGGTTAGAAGGCCACTGATTGTTCTCCTGGGTCTCCTATTTCCCCTTCTATCGCAGACACCCAGCAATCACAAGTAGATTTATAGGGGAGTGACACCACCAGCAGTTACTGTCCCCAGAAAGATATATCTCCTACTTCCCGGACTACAGCAGGAGAGAGGACAGAGACAAAGGAATGAAAGCAGATCTGAGAAAGAATGAACAGAATGTTGGTAGGAAATAAAGTACATCTGTATGCTGATCACCTTGAGATTGAATAACATCACCTTGTCTGTGTGTTCAGCTCATCATGCCCTCCAACAAGTGAGGTAAAGGGCTAGAGTTCTTACAGGGTCTTCACAGTTAAAAGGGATGCTGAGAACTTTGGACAAAGCATCTCGCCACACACGAAACTTGGCAGCACTGCTGTGATTCCGAAAACGCATATTGCATCCCATAACCGTGGATGAGGTCATGGAAATTAATTGGGAATGTCAGCTGAGATGTAATGATAAAGCAGAAAGAAGCTGAATTATAGCTCCCCATTATGCTTCTCGGGAGCAGTTAATAATCACCGTGACTCCCACTTCAACGTCAGGAACTTCCATAACTCAGCCATCGCTACCTTTCGATTCTAGTGTGTTGGTGAGTGATCTCTGCCTATAAGCCATTGAGCCTCCATTAGTCTATAGATATAATATATAGTATTCAGCACTTTACAGCGAATGTTACAAGCATGATAGCTTATTTCATTACTGGCCCCAAGAGCAAACACCTACATGATGATGGGTACAAAGCACTGACGCTTGACACTGCACTGAAGTGGTGGACAAACGTGTCAAGAAGCAAATCTAAGATCAATAATGGACACCTGTTAGATATCAGGCACTTTATGTATGATTATCCACTACTATATTCAGCACAATATTTAAACTTCTATAAAACTACAAAAAAAAAACCTAAAGTCTACCCAAATATGTTAAAAATATCTCCAAGCAATCCTGGCTTGGTCTCCACAGCCACCTTACTTGACTTACATCTTCAATAAAATGTAATTAAGACCTACAGCTCAAGTTTAGTTCCACGAACAGCAGGAATTTTGGAAGCATGTAACTTGGCAAGTAATTTTCTGGGCCAAGTACTCTCCCTGCCAGGAATATTACATGAAACTGGCAGATGATTGAACAAGTCAACCTTGATAGATTTACCGGTGGTGGATGGTCATATGCTTATAGTAATTTAACCTGTATTTAATAGAGGTTTTCACTAGACATTTCTATAGCTGGAATCCTTTTACTGAGTATTATATGAACAAAAACACTAACAAATATCAATATATTCCACCAAGGGAATATATTACTAATAATATACTATTCCTATTCTGTTATATATATATATATAAAGATCAGAGGTCTGTCTGCTTTGTGTTTTTTTTTAATTCTGAGGATACTTTAAGTAAGCCTGGTAATATCAGAAGTTAATGGGTAACAGAATGTTAATGCCGGTTTGTGACCCAATTATGTCTTTTACTGCCTCACTAACTACTTTTCTTGGCCACTTTTATCTCTAGGCTCTCTGCTCTTCTTCAGAAAGCTTGAGTATAACTACTTTTATACCAAGACAAGGTAAATAAATCATTCTGGATCAGCTCAGCATCAGCTGGCTATAATGCTGACAGAAAGTGTTTGCGACTGAAGACTTTAGTGTCCATGGGGAAAATGATAATGCAAAGACATGAACTACTTTTCCCCAGAACTTCAGAACAAAATCATTGCAGAAAAGTTGAAGTCAGGTCAAAGTGGACAATTGCCCAGGTCCCCCAAGTTCCAGGTAGCTGGAATGCTATGTATTTAGGGCCCCCACTGAATTTTTTTGCCTAGTGCCCCATATGGGTGGAACAATACCGTTTATTGGCTAACTTATTTTTTTAAAGATGCAAGCTTTCAGCATGATTTAGGGCTCCCCAGCACTCCTTACAAAATTTTCTACAGGCTTTACTCATCTGAAGGGATCTAAGTTATTCTGAAAGTGTGCATTGTTAAAAACTTAGATTAGCTAATAATGCATATCACCAAAACTCCAAACTTTCTGCAGTAATCAATGGCTAACATGGTACAACACTCTACTATTGTTAAAATGAATAATAAAATATTTAGATTAGTAGCAGCATTAACATGGAAGAAGATGTATTATCCTTTAGTCTTTAGTTCCACAGAACAGACCCCTTTGGTAAAATAATTGTACATCCAAAACCTTGTCCAGGTAGGCCAAAGTAACCAGCTCACCTAAATGATGGCCCTGAGGCTGCTTATACTGACCTTCTCTTTACTTCTCCAGAGCTCTGCTCACCTGGAGAAACATGACAAATATGACCCAGTACCACTGGGTAGAAAGGAGTATGCAACTCACTCTCACTTTGGTCATGTGACAACAAATTTTTTTGGCAATTGAGACACCCAGCACTTTTACATGGGAATAGGATAAAATCACCCCTGTGCAACCTCTAAGTAGCAGCTGGAGCCTGCACAAGGCTAATTTTCATTCTTATGGGCAAACTGGGCAGCGAGGGATGGAAAGCAGGTACGTAAAAGCAGCAACGGGGCCCAGCAATAAAATGGACCTGTTGCTTTTACCCTCTACAAGCGTAAAGTGTATTTGACAAAACAGTTATTAGCAAGGTATACAAACTTCAATGTAAAGGCTGCATTACTAGTGTTCTGCCAGAGGCTTGGGAGTTTTGTAATTAATGTGTAATTAGGTAATTACAGCTTAATGATATATGTTGCAACATTAGTTGATTAATTACATCCAGAAGCATCACAGCATCCAGTCCAATTATTGAGTTCATTCTGTGCATTTCTGCTCCTGTGAAATAAGTGGAATTCATTAGCTATAATTGTTGTAAAATATTGGGAAATCATTTCAATAAATATCTATGTAGTAAAGTTTGAATTTTTCTAAATTGATATGTGTCAGGATAATATTTTAGAAAACATAACTCTTCTGAGTCTATTTGATGTTAAAGTGCTGTGATTTGTAAGTAGCTACACTTTATATTAAGTATCTTTTTTCTGTATATTATGGATCTGAAAACTTTACAATACAATTCCTTTTATGTAGATTTGCTTCTAGTATCAATAATAAATAGCCATAGTATGTTGTCATCACAAAAAATGTGCTGTATGACATTAAGTTATAAAGTTCTCTGCAGCCTTATGTTGCCTCCTTATCATTTTTGTACACATTTGCTTACAAATAAAAAGTATTGATATCCACAAAAAGGTTTAGTAGGGAGAAATCCCTAACCCACAATATCACCATTATTGTAAATCTTCTCTTTGGACTATTACCTTAAATGTTCCGATTATTTATCAGTAAATAATATTGAAGTTTTTGTCCATTAAACCAACTTGTGATTTAATTGACTTTTTGGCTTGCAGATGAGATTTACTTATTAGAGAAGTTTATAAGTGATAGGTAGGAAAAATTCTAAATATTTCTAAATAAATTTAAACAAAACAAGTACAATTTGTCCAAAACTATACAGGTACTGCTAATACATCATAAGGACTATAGCATGTTTCGATATTACAGAAATATCCAGTAGGTAATCGCTGTCATCTCAGTGATTTCTGACGTGTTTCTTCAGGGGTAGTATCGACATAAAATATCTGGATACTATTGTGAAATTAATTATGCTTCTGAAATAATTTAAAGGTTGCGGGAGTCCTAACATCAAGCAGTATGGCAATGTGTATAATAAGTATGAAGGTCTGTTCTCTGTGCAAAGGAATTGGATTATAGGCTGACTGTGTAAATATTCTGAGTCCTGGCAACTTGATGCTGGAGAATAAACTACTGTTTTTAACAAGAGGCAAACTAGTAAAACCAGATTTCTCATTGCCAAATTGCATTATATACTACCCTGCTTTACACAATGCACCCAGTTATGGTATAAGAAGCCATTTGTCTATAGCTGTTTATGTATGAATAATAGGCTTCCTACCTAATGAGGACCTGAACTGCAGAAGTTTTCCCCACAAATGGTTTACCATGCCTTATTTTGCTCTTTAACTCCCTGTGGTTTTGCTTTCTCATGTAAGAGCTTTCACTTGATTATCAATAATCTCAAAAAAGAAAGCTTGGTTTTACTTTGGATTTGAGGACTGAGGATGGTATTGAATTGAGGACAAACAAGGAGTTCCTTACCCTGCATTTTCTTCAGCAAGAAGAATAGCAACCAGCACAATACTGACATCACCAAATCTTGTAAGAATAGCAGTCAGGTAGCAGTGCCTCTCACACTGCAAATATATATTTATGAGGTAATTAGATGGAATGACAGGCAAAAAGGTTAATCCCAAAGTTAAACTATATATGGTGTGTACTGAGCTTCCACTATAATCAGCAAGTATGCACAGAATGCTTGCCGAATATGGCATAGACTTACCTGTGTGAACCCCCCTTGTAGTGATGACCGGTCCAGGATAATGTCATCACTGCATCCTAGAAAGGTGGCACCTTCATTGCCGACTTCATAATGAACCTCGGAGAGCATGCCAATACTCTTTGACCATTGGATGACTACTGATGATGTAATGAAAATACATTGTCCCTGGCTCTGAATGTGCCATCTTTGCATAGAAAGCCAAGGTTTACACTCCACGCTGCAGTGTAGCGCTAAAACAAAAAACCACGAGGGGACCACTTAGGGATTTATTTTTAACTACCTCCTGGTGATTTTTTGTTTTTTGACCTTAATATGAAATTGTTAAATTTAGTCCAAAATGTGGGTAGTAATTTAGAGATCTCTATTTTAGCCAGTAGAGGGAGGAAACACTTAGTTTGCAATTATAGTAGTACCCCGGTTATCCGGAATTCAGATAACTGGAAAACTCAGGTAACCGGCACCTGACAGAGCTGAGCAATCAGCAGAGCTCTGTTCTGCTCTCCTGACAGCTCCGCTTCTCTGATTGCTCCTGCAGCCCTAGCGGAGCTGTTCCATGTGTTCTGCATCCAAGAACACATACCACAGCTCAACTATTGCTGCGGGAGCAATCAAGAGAGCAGAGCAGAGCTCTGCTGATGGCTCCGCTCCGTGACTGGCTGAGAAAAGGGAAACGGCTCAAGTATGATCAGGGTTTCCCTTCTCTCAAGCCAATCACGGAGCAAGTCTCTCCATTCAAGTCTAGTGCTGAATGACTGAAAAACCTCAGATAATCAGAATCTACATTTATCCGGAATCGACCATTCCATGTGGGTTCCGGATAACCAAGTTTCCACTGTAAATACTATACACTACCACTCACACAGGGTGTGCATTTATTTCAGATGATTCATTGAAATCTACATATACATTTTTGCACTCAAGATTTACTTAACTTTTATCTAAAATAAACCTATTGTTCACACTGGATTCAACTAAAAAAAGTGTAAATCAACTTTTCCAAACAAATCCACGGTGAAAATTATATACATTTTGTGTAAAACTAGGGTGAATCTTATGTGAAATACATCACATCTTACACATACATCTTATGTGAAATACATCTATAAATATACTCTATTGACTTTTAATACGAGAAGGAGTGGTAAAGTACATCCAATGTGCAACAGATAAATGCAGAAAGTAGTGCCAACATATGTCAGTATGTCTGCCTTATGTACATATACCATTACAAGCTGTACACAAAGGTATTTTATAACATTACCCAAATTTATATTCATATTTACACATAGCTAGTCTCTTTCAAACACATTTCTTTTCCATGCCCACTAGGCAAGCACGACTTTTGGCATGAAACATGAAGCATTAAATTACATAGAAATCAGTGGTGCTTTGTGGTGTAACTGAAAGAAATATGTAATCAAGAATACAATAAAGAACAGAGTAAGAAGAGAAGGAATAAAAACATGGTTATTGTATATGCAGAGATAAATATTGGAAGTATTCTGATATTGATAGAATGGGAGTAGGTCCTCATGAAAACACAAAAACAAGGGAGTGAAGAGAAACTGGAGGAGTGAATGGGGGTAAGGAAGGAGTGAGAATATGGAGTGTAATAAAAATTCAGCAGTCTGATGCCACATGCTGTGTGCACCTGTCTGAGAGAAAGACAATGCCTTCATCGCCCTCCCCCTTCACTCTACAAAGAACAGTTCTGTGCATACAGTCCTCACAAATGGAGGAGGAACACATACAGCCCACATACAGAACTGTGCCATTATCCCAGACACTCATTTCCTTTCTACTTCTGCATTCCGTGCAGGGATCTATAGAATGCATAGCACTGCAATGCAAATCCAATTTCCAAGGTCTGGTAACAACCATGACATAAGACTATCAAATAAAAAAGCATTATAATGTGCAATAACTCATATCAATCAATCCGATATTAACAGACCATAGGAGTGACTGCTGGGAATTATTTAGCTCCATGCACCGATTTTTATTTTAAATTAATGAAGAAGTACACAAAAACCTTACTGATTTAGAACATTTACAAATACTTATCATTATATAGATGGCTTTGAATTGTAGATATAGTCCCTATGCTTCATATTATAGAATAAGACTGTAACTTTTTTGTAATACCAATACACTTTATAAACATGTCCATCAGCAAAAATGACAGTAGCATAATAACTAACTTTCAGCGACAATAATCACCCACAAAAGGTGTATAAGATTGCTTTAAAAGAATATTCAATTCATGATTAATTATTATTTATTAGTATCTAAATGGTGTAAATATACACATATAGTATTTTATATCCACAACCAAACTAGTGTACAATAAGACATAATGGGGCCTAATTTATTAAAGCTTTCCACGGCTGGGGAGCATTCACTTACATCAGTGAAGCTGAGTGATCCAGAAAACCTGGAATGGATCTGGTCCAGGACTAAAAACAATTGCTAAAATATAGCAAAATAATTTCAGGAAATCCATTCCAGGTTTGCTGGATTACCCAGCTTCACCAATTAAAGTGTATCTTTCCCAGTCTTGATGAGCTATAATAAATCAGGCCCAATGATTTACACCCTGGTCTTGAACTGTAGAATGTAAAGTACAAGCCTAGTTTATAAAGCAGATAAAAGTGCCAATCTAATTAAAAAATTTAATAAAATATTAGCATGAATCCATTTCAAACTCTGAATCAGCCCCACATAACCTCTAATAGACTGGGAGACCATGAATCATGGCTCTATTGCTTTGCACAACAAAAACAGCTTTGTTCTCCCTCTTGCATGTGTGTGCTGCTTCTCCTCCTGGGTTGGTCCTGGACCAGGCATATTATGTCACTGCTGTGTAGTCTACAGGAAGATCAGGCTTTACCTGTGAATTACAAGACCTGCAGAATAGAATTAGAATTCCAATGGTATTTAAAACAATTTACGTATATGTATCTCTGAGGATCAGATTTAATAGGTTATTTCTGAATGGCTGCTTTGAGATATTTTACTTGTAAAATATGCCACCAGCACACTTTTAACCTAATGTGTTAAAATGTCTTATATATTTAACTTTATTTACTTGACTTTATTGACTCCAAACCTCAACCTAAATGTTAGTCAATCAAGTCATGAAAATGACAACGTGCTATTGGCATATATTCTATTACTGCAGGTTGGTAGAGGGTACCATTCATCCACTGAGCCACCATGCTGCCCTAGTGCCAAGCAAATACCAAGACACCAGCGTAACACAAAATATTCCCTTTAGTTGTCCTATTAGAACTGGCTCATAGGTGCAGTCTCATCTAAATCATATTTAGAATGATAAGGGTAATCGTGCAAGTTTGAGAACTGTAGAGTATTTGTCTTAGCCAAATCACATAAAAAAGTTGTCATCTTTTTTACCTTTTTTCATCATAATTCTATTTTTGCTTAACGTATGGTCAGCCAGATGATGCCAGCATAATGGAGAGATCCACTGGCCAAATCTTCTGACTACATTCTCAACCACCTGGAAATAATTCCAACACCAAAGGTTGAGAAGAAATGTGTGTTCAGCACAGCTATACATACAGGTTTATTGATAGGGGGGAGGGGGGCAGGTACTCCTGATGCTATATACTTTGGGTTGGAAGGGGATACACAATATTACACTTGTTGGTCATCGGGTATCTGCTGCTCCTATCACCCTGTGATCCAGCCATAAAATCTGAACGATCTATATGAGTAGAGGAAGTCTATATCTGTGGTGGCTATTATTTTAGTAACATTATAACTGCTTTAATGAATCCCTCCATGAAATATTGTGCTTGGAAAGTTTTGGCACATGTAATGGAGCACAAGGTTAATCTCTGAATTGTACCATAAATCCAACCTGGTGGATTGGATATGGAAACACAATCCCTGCTATTGAGGATGTAAAAAGCATTTTCAAAGGCTCCAATGCCCACAACTTCAGATAACTGATCTCTTTCTGCATAACTCTGCAAAATGCCACCTCTCAGGGGCCCGGTGACTTAAATCCAGATTGTTTCCTCTTATATGTCCAAATGATCCCTCCACATGTGTGGCTTTATCTTTACTTTCTGGAACAAACTGTGACCATACGGTCCCTCTTGGCAGTTTGTTTTTCATTTTTACATTCACCCATGTTTTTGACATCATTGAAGTTCAGCTAAAGTCATGCGCACAAAACAGACATCTCCGACACTTATATGCAGCATGTTTATTCTGTATTTGTGACTCCCGGCAATTGATATGTTCGGGGGCAGGCAGGTAATGGCAGCTCCAATATTTTGCTGATGATTTGCATGTTTTAAAAGATATAAAATCTTCTCCATCTTTATGATTCTGATTAGGGAGGAATATATATTCATTCAACTGATGAAATGTTTAAGCAATGCTATTGTAAGGCTGCTCATGTGATACATCCATCTACAGCAAGTTTTACAGTGTCACTGAGCAATGAAGGGGAACTGCCACCCTCTGCTGCTGCCTGGCACAGAAAGATCTGAGTCACGCTTCTAGCACTCTGCTGGAACAGTGCTGCTGACCCCTAAAGATGAGGGCAAAGAAAATGAGCCAGATCAGTTTCACAGCCCTCTGAGAAAATCAGATCAGTGTCACAGGCCTGAGAGATTCACAACCTGCTGATAGATTGAATGTGATCACACCTTGGGCCCTCTGCTGGCTCCACCAGGGAATAGCACCCCATTGTAATCTGCTTGACTAGCAATGGCATTATAAAGTCCCTGTTGCCAGTGCTCTGTCTGCCCCAGCTGAATTATGGGAAACACAGCATGGCCCCATAAAATGTTATGAAGACATCTGTAAAGGCAGAGGGATTTTATGAGCCATGATCTGCAGAGTGTGCTGTAAACCCAACCTTGCATGCTTCAGAGACTACCAGCATCTGCTCTCATCCATTTCTTAAAGGAGCATAGTGTTCATTGTACAGGACAACCCTGGTGTCATAACCTTTCCGATCCTCTCCCTACTGTAGTGCATTGTGATTTGTAATAGTGCCAATTCCATATTCCTTTATGCTGCAACTCCCTGCACACATACGTCAGCTGATTTAGTAAGGCAAGGGGTTGACTAAGAGGGACACTCAGCAACCAATCAGAAATCATCTTTAAACTAATGTAATGCACTTTGTCGTTAGCTTCTATACTTTATATAGTAATTCTTTCCAGGCCCTACCCCAATTTAGATTGACATGATTATTAGGGATCTAGTTTCTGTGACTTCTTAGCCAAGCTGTGCCTACCTGATTTCATACCATTCAAATATAGTGCCAGGCAATAGAACAAGACAAGAAGTAGTCCTGCAGGTGCTAGATTTATGACAAGTTCTCTTGAAATAAAGGCTATTATGTTTTCCTTTTCTGTTCCACTACACAGTATATTGGTAATTACTCTATGACTATAGTGCTGATTCTAGTCACCTTGGTAGAATATAATGGGCACATCCAGCTTTATTTTCAAAGAGGGATCTATTCCAATCTGTGGAAATCTTAGAGATTGTCCTAAAACGTCAAATTAATTTATACATATTACCAACACTGATCAGTTTTGAATATCAGCTATGATGCAGATTATCTGTCCCATGCAAGGATCATCTTGTGTCCATAGTCAAGTTTATTCTTCATTGATAGCAACCAATAAGGCTTAATTATTGTATGGGTGGTTCTATAAATATTACTCTGTACTATACACTACCAGTAATAGGTATTAAACCATGGGGACACGAGGAAGTCATTTTCATTTACAATACCTTAACAAGGATGTATTCAGCACCCTTTGTAATGTTTATTTATTGATTTGTTGATGGTCATAATCTAATCTTTACCAAGGTCTGAGGACCAGTAACATACCAATATATTTTTTAAATGTGGAAGAAAACCAGAGTTTTATGGGGAAACTCAGGAAAATACTGGGAGATTATACAAGCTCACCTAACCAAAGTGGAAATACTCTATCTCTCTATCTACAGATAAATACATTTCGGCGACACAAGTTACAGGTGTTACCATGTATCAGATTTTGAATACATGCAGATTTGGTTGGAGTCATGAAATAGAACCAGTGTAGAGGGTTATGTTAATTTTTTAGGCTTGGAGTAAACTCAATAATTTGGGAGATCCCTTCTACTTCCCTGTGATGTCTAGCTAAAGCAGGGCAGTTTTAAAAGAAATATGGAGGCTGTTCTACTCTTCTGAAATACCAGTGGTCTTGCAGTGATGTTAACCCCTAGATTTCAGTACTGACCTAGGACATAGTGACAAAAGTTTCTAAAGCTCACCTCTCTCCTGTGTTCTGCTCTTGCAATATTGTTTTATGCTAGGATCATCATGCAGAATAAGACTGGAACCCTCCATGAGCAATGTTACCAATATTTGGGGAATCATGAATCATATCTAAAGTCATACCTCTGTTTTTGTTTTTTTAAATCATGTGTGGAGGTATAAATATCCTTGCCAGCTGACCCCACTGGGGAGATTCCCCCTCTGTATTTGTGCCGCTAGTAATTGTGACCTAAAAGTGATAGGAAATCCAAGATGTTACAGAAAATAAGATGAAGAAGATTATTAATATTTTTATTACTCAGTATTTGTAGCGCCGACATATTAAGCAGCTTTACAAAATCCATAGTCATTTCACTAACTGCTCACAATCTAATGTCATCTTCATTTGTCATTAACAAAGATTTTCTGTAACAACTGTCTCAAAAATGATGTCCCTGTTACCCTCTATTGTTTTTAGATCTAGACATAAATAAGTTTTCCAATTAGCAAACAAATAAATATATAGATATATATATACTAAAATGATGGCCATATATTAATAATGCTGGATGATATGTGGTCACAATTCATAATATTGGCAGTAACCTGGTGCAGGATGAATTATGGTTGCTATGAAATTTAATCTAAACTCTCACTTGTGTGCCCCTTGTATTGTCATGCCTAATAAACCTGTATTCAGCTGGTTATTGAACCCCTTTGTAATATTACTGTATCAGACATAGAGAAGCCAGCACAGCTGCCTCTGCAAAAGGAAAGCATAATACCCTGGATTATTTCTGTAATGTGCACTCTGAACCTACTCCAGATACCAATTTAATATTATACAGATTCCTCCCAACAAAAGACAGAAAAATACTGTTTAAAAAGTATTTATATTCAAAATCAGCAAAGAATAGGAAAATTATTATTGTAAAACTTTATAGTTAGAAGCACATAAATGAGAATCAGACGTTCAATTTCCTGCAGGCTGGTATAAACAGAAATTCTGTATTTATATGATGTAATCTGTTCTAGGTTTGCATTGAGTCTCTCCTAGAAAGCTGCATTTGTGGCTTCTCACTATTACAAAGCTGCCCTTATATTCTCTAAAGAGCATTCCTGAAACCCTTCCAGAACGGCTCCACCTGGTGGCCACAATGGGAATATTTCTGCACAAACATTTCTCTTTATTGGAAGAAGGATTGATCATTGTATCGAATTTTTAATATTTATTTAATTTAGTTGGCTACAGTATTGTTCATATTATATTTGTCCAGAAGTAGATTATATTAGATAATTAAATTAGTACCTTTTAGTACCTGTATCAGAATAATACTTATGTTTTTATTTGAAGGTAAAATAACAGAATGTATTATTAATGAACATTTTCAGTTGCATTAAATGTGCAAAATGACTCCTTCTCTCTCTCTTTATATATATATATATATATATATATATATATATATATATATATATACACATACATATATATATATATATATATGTGTGTGTGTGTGTGAGACTTTCTTTTTGTATGAGACAGTGAATAGAATGAGATATATAGATAATTTTTTTTAATGCAGTACATGTAGTATAGGTATGGATGATCATAAAAAAAATCTAGAATTTGAATTTAATCCTCAAAAATGAAATATAAAACTAAATCCATATATATATAATTACACTTAAAATATATATATTACATTTAAAAATAGAGATCAAGTAGTAAAAACAACATTCATTCTAAACCTACAGCTCTTTAATTTCTGGGAATTTGCACAATACAGAATTTCTGAAGAATATGTTTTAAATGTAACTGTATTTAGGAAAACATATTTTTGTATAGTAATGTATGTCTATTTATATCATATGTCATATATTGTATTATTGTTATAATAACATAACAAAAAGAAATAATTATCTTTCTTACAGAGCCAGAAGTTGGAGCCATTAATGAACGTCCACCATCATAATTGGAAGGATTGTATAAAGCTGAGAAATTGTCTGCTAAGTAAATAAGGTAATATTTGTTTGTGAACAGCACACAGAATTGGAGATATTCAGAATGAAAATATTTTACACAAAAGTGAACTTGTTTATCAGTGATTTTGTTCTATTTTGGCTATAAAGTCTGACAGTAATCAAGTAGCAGACTGCCATCATTCTATATCATAAATACATTTTATATGGCTAATATAATCATATTTTTGTTATTAGGAATTTGCTTCAATAATAATAACAACATTGAAAATGAAATAAAAAAATAATGAAAAAGTCAAAATGTTACTGATTTATAAATAGGTGAAATGACTTGTAATGACTGCAATGTGGGGTTATGAAAATATTAATAATAAAATATATATACACACAACTAAATACATAATATAACTAGCAGAAGGTAAGGAACACAGAGCAATCCACAGAACAATATTTTGATCAATTGAATGCACATAGTTTTTTACAATAACAATCCCCAGATTTTTGGTCCAGAACTTTTGTAAAAGAATTAGGGATCTTTTCAAGCCCATTTATTTAACAATGAATTTGTCTATTCTTTATCAGTATTTATTTTTCACTATAGCAGGAATTTGCTATCATTTTCCAGGCACACAATGCAGGGCTGGTACATTGGTAATATATACCAATGGTAGGTTGGATTTTTTGGATATGGATTTTCCTTGTTTTGTAAATGATGAGCTGCAACAATGATCTACATCATCAGCCAGGAAAATATTATTAGATAACAAAATCCACCAGGAAAGAAGGTAAATATTTGGCACAGGATGTCAGTATTATTTTAAATATTATTTTCCAATACTAAAGCTTTAGAATTTGGAGATAATGGCAGCCATGCATTGCTATCCATAAAATAGAAATGCGAGATTTCCTCATTGCCATGGACTTTGTAATAAAACACGGTCTGTTCTTGTTGACAGTGATATTTGGTATAAATGTGATCATAACAAATAGGCCAACAAGGCAAAGCCTAAAGATATTTTTTTATCCATGAGACCGGGAAAAGAGATTGCTGGGTCCAAAATAGAAGGAAATTCAGTTCTAGAATCTGCGCTAATACCATCAGAATGTGACTCGTCTGGTTTATGGCTGAGATATACTATTGTATCACTAGGTGGCGCTATGACACAAGCTACGAATTACTAGCAGGTGGTAAAAAATGACAAAATAGGTAAAATCTCATTTTTCTTTTATTCTGGGATTTTGTCATTTATTCACTGCTAAACCAATCAAAGAAATAATTTTTATACTTCTATCATGTATTGGGTTATATCTGAAGAACAGTTAGTATCTGGTAATGGTATATGATATATAGCTATCTGGTAATGTATATGAGCATGCCTTCCAGTTGTACACTAATGCAAATCCATATGGCTATGTGTGTTAAGAGCAGCCTTTCTCAACCTTCAATCCCTGAAATAAAACTTTTGTGTTTTCAGGGAACTCCTGCTATAATTACTATGTCCACAGCTCACAGTACATTATTGTGCTGGCCAGTGGGAAGAACGTCTCCCTTAAAGAAAGCCAAAAAGATCATTGGTGACATGTAAACTAACCTGAGAGGCACAAACTGCTCATTGCTCAAGGAACCCCCAGAAACCTCTGAAGGAACCCTGGGGTTACATAGAACCCTGGTTAAGAACACCGGTTTGGAATGAACCAGCATTAAATAGAATATTCTTCTTGCACAGATTCCCTGAAGCTTATTCAATAACCTGGAAGATTTTTTAGTAATATTGCAGTGCTGTAACCTCTTTTATTATTACAAAATCTAAATTACATCTATAATTGCTTTATATTAAAGAATTTTCTTGATTTACTTTCTGTCCAGCCAAATGCTATTCAGATATGTCACTATAGTTATAAAAGGAACATTTTGTACATTCCCTGGGTGGCCTATACTGCTGTTTGGCACACATCTTGGTTTTCTAGTAATTCAGGTTTTAATAATATGGGGAGTGTTTTTTTATATTTACCACTTACAGTTGTGAAATAATTGATTTGATCAGTGATTTCTCATTTTGATTGATTGATTGATTTATATAATTCTGCATTCTTATCTGCCAGACACGGATGCCCTGTAGCACTGTAGTCACACTGGGATTTGGGGTCTGAAATCTATTATTCTATATATTATTACTATATATTCTATTATTCTATTCCCTATTAGTATGGTATGTGTTTGTTTTTTTGTGATTCTAAGGATTTAGTTCCAAGTAATAGACCATAGGTGTATCCTAAAGGGTAAGTACCCAACAATAAACATTTCTTATTTTCACCCTTTTGATTGGCCTGTCAGAAATATGACAAAAATATTGGTACTGGATAAAGATTTTTTTTTTGTTGTTCCAACATTCTTTAGATGTTTGAGGTTCACAAATATGCTTTGAAAATGGTTAGCCAAAAGTCTTAAAGACAATTTCCATTGAGAAATGATCAGTATATATTTTTTGGGGGGTGGCAGAAGATGGCAGAACCAGCAGCAGCAATGACAGGTGCCAACGATGACAGTAAATATGCCCGTTTCTCCATGATTGCATTGATTGATTCCTATACCTGTCTGTCTGGTACCTGTAGTGGTGTCATTTGGCTTTGTAGGGACACATAGCGGGGTGAAGCAGTGCAGCTAAAAAGTGAAACTGAAAAGGCAGACAGGACAGAGGACTGGTCACCAGCATTGCCTGTGGTCTTCCTTTCCTAATTACTGGAATACCATGCTTTGTTTGGCACTGTAGAGGCAGCCATCATAGTACAGGAGCAGGGCTTTGCTTCCATGTTAGAGCAGCACTCACCCCCAAAAATAACTTGTAGTCTGAAGACTGATAAAGGAATATGCAGCAGCAGGAGAGAGCACAAATCTAAAAATTAAGCAGAAGCAAGGGGACCCTTGCTTTGCAGGTCCTCAGATATAGCTTCCTTTCCAGGAAGGAGAACAATGAGCAGCACAGTGGTCATAGAACTCAGGGCATATGAGAGACAAAGGATTTTGTAACAAATCGATTACAATATGAGATGTCTCTTTTCTCTTCCTAAAGCATTTACACTTCCTGGTAGAAATAAGTTACACATAGTTCAAGAAGCAAATGTGATTTCTGATTAAAAAAGAGATTATGAAGTGCTGATGAAGGATTGTGAATTCTGGTCCAGTAGAAACCTGCAGTAGTAAGTGATACACATCAATAGATTTAAATATTCACTCACAATTATTCATTGCACATTGGGTTATGGGCTATCCTGTTATAATTAATTTGATGCACTGTGCACATTTTATTTCTAACATGTTGTTATGTGCACGGATTAGTTGCTTACTTTCATTCAATTGCTCAGAAATGCTATAGACAACCATTTTATTCTGATAACCCAAGAGAAATCAACAGAGGAACGTATAAAGCACTCCTTAGTCATTTTCCCAACCTGTACATGGGTAATAATTGTATTCTCTACCAGCTTCATCTTCCTTGTCTTTCGCTCTCCTCTCCAACATGCCTCCAGTCTCCAACCAAACCTGTAGCTTTTCCACTTTCTGACCATATTTTATTCTAGCATGTCTGCAGTATTTGATCGTCTTCTCCAGCAGCACATATACTGAACATTATGTGCAGCTCTTTTGGTTAGAGGTCACAGGTAAGACCCCAGCTGCCTTGTTAGTTAACAACAACTGCTCCATAGCCTAAGCCGATAGCAGCAAGAGAACATTGTTATTGGAGCTGCACTGCTTCACACTCCCATTCGCAAGCTGAAATAATGCAAATACTCAGAAATACTCAACTGTAGTAAATATACAAAAAAAACTGTGTTCTGTGGTTTCAAGAAATTCAAGAGGGCATTGCATTAATTTATAGCAGCCATTATCAACCAGCATTCCTTTATTGGGTTTCTTGATCTGTGGTTGATTAGCCTTCCATTTGATGATGCCTACATATAAATCTGTGATTGTTTTAGCTGTCTGTAAGGATGGCACGGTCATTGTAAGGAGGGCTGTGGATTCTGCTGACCACCAATGAAGGAGCTCCTTTTCCCCAATGAATTTGTTTTAGCAGAGATTCTCTGAATACTGAAACAGTATATGATTTGTTAATGGTGTCACTTCCAGTTTATGTTTTTAATGCTTTGATTGCTCGAATCAATTGATAAAAAAAAACAGTAACTTCACTTCAAGTTATGGAAAGATCAACAAAAAAGAAAAAAAATCCTGTTGAAGTTAAGCCACATCCTGTTTCTTGTGTGTAACTCTGGGTGCCAAGTGACAGACCAGGGCACCTAAAGATCCCTTCTCAATGTGTCAAACACTGAAAAGAAATTGCAAACAGTTTCACATTACCAGTAGTAGAAGTACGTGTAACAGCAACCTTAATTTGATAGTGACATTATAAGTCATTGTACTTCGGGGTTAGACATCTGTTTCAGTTATACTTTGCCCAACAGAATAAATACCATTAAAGTGATTCATGATATACGAATCTTCACTGGCACATCTTAAAGCCTGTGGTATTTTCACACTATTTGAACACTTACATTTATGTGCAATACCTAAACTGTTATTTCCATAAGTGTTCCTAAACCTTATACTCTATACCAACCTTTCCAACAGTGGGGCCCGGCAACACACCACAAAATTTTGCCACAGCCCGGTACATGTACAGCCTACACCACTCTGCCACCCCCAGCAGCTTCGCCTCCTGCCAGCACACCAGTTGTGAACAGCAGAGCCGGATAAGAAAGCCGGCATGCCATCAAGTGGCAGAGGCCCTGGGAATGGCAGAGAAGTGCAAGCCTCACATACACCGCTCAGCCACTCACAGCCATGCAAGCAGTGCAGAGAGAGCCGCCTTTTGCCACCATCTCCAGAGCAGTGTAAGGAGGGCATCCGCCTCCCATCACTTACGGCCCCCAAACCACCGGTCTGTGGCCTGGGTGTTGGGGACCACTATACAATCTGCTCTGCTTAAAAACTGAAAGAACTTAAGTCACAGAGGCTAGAAAAGGTTCTTCTGAAAGACCAGTATGTAAAAGTTGGATAGTGTGGTATTTGTGTGTGTATATTGTTGGTTATAAAGGTCAGCTACCTTTTGAACAGGCATCAGGTTGGACAGGCCAATTGACTTTTATCAACATGTGACCCATAATATGAAGAAAGAACTCTTAGTTTAAGATAAAAGCTTGCATTGAAAAATACAGCAGGATCCTTGGTAATTGAATGAGCCTGAATCTACTACTAAGAAGATCCATTATGAATAAGTCATTGAATTGGGCCTGATTTATTAAAGCTCTCCAAAAGCTGGAGAGGATACACTTTCATCAGTGAAGCTGGGTGATTTAGCAAACCTGGAATAGATCTGGTCCAGGATTCAAAACATTTGCTAGCAACGTACTTTGTAGAAATCCATTCCATGTTTGCTGGATCACACAGCCTTGGAGAGCTTTAATAAATCAGGCCCAATATGTGCTGCTTATGTTGATGCTCTGAACTGAATACAACAAGCTTCAAGAAGTGGTAATATTCAACATTTTATCTAAACCCCAAATTGTATTGCAGAGTATAAATTCTTAGATGTGCAGGTCACAGGTACATAGTCGTTCCCTTGTGCTGTCTTCTCGAGCTTCTTATCCCCAGCGCTCCTGTTCATTTTTCAGTATCTTACCACAGCTCCAAGCCACCAGCACCTCTGAGCGCAGCTCCATCACTCTCCACCCCATGATCAGTCAACACATCGAGCATCAGAAATAGCAGGCAATGAATGGAAGATGGACGCATGTTGGACATCCCTGGCACAGTTGGGTTGGTATTAGTTACATTCAAAACAAAAACATGACATTTATTTGAAATGAGCTATCTGGATGAATGTCAAAAACTCCTCAACATTCAGAACAATGTAATCAGCCAAAAACTACCCAGGTGACAAGTACATATATATTAGAGAAGTAAAGTCATTAAATCCCATCAACACTTAGGTCTCTACTTATAAAACAGAGAATCTTCCAGGTCCATGTATTTTAATGGCAATTGATGACCAGGAAATGTTAGATTCTGTTTTATAAATTTAAGGCCTTTATTGTGTTATATGCACATAAAGCAGCTTTTTAAAAATAAATTGGAAATGGGGGGTTTCCTGCAAAACACTGAACTGGAGAACAACCTAAATCATACACAAGGTATTCTATTCAAGCATTTTATACAAGGTTGAGGATTGTCAGGATTGACCGAGACACCTCAGCTAGGAGGATGGCTTTTACCTTATTACTGTACAAATAAAGTGGATCTGAAATGAAAGTCGCAGATATTTTGTTTGTAGACTGTATTGCGTTTGGGAAATATTATGGCTGTGCACCACCTTCTGTACTGGAGCTTTTCCTTCGGTCTGATGCATTTAAGACCAGGAAAATTTGTCTTTTACCTGCAGTATTATAACATGGCCATGTATTAAGGCCAGGACACCTATAAACCATTAAGGCTTTGTACATTATTATTATTAAACAGGATATATATAGCACCAACATATTACGCAGCGCTGTACATTTAAGAGGGGTTGCAAATGACAGACTTTTACAGACAGTCACACAGGAGGAGAGGACCCTGCCACGATGAGCTTACTATCTAGGAGGTGGGGGAAGTAACACACAATAGGAGGGGGATATGTAGTGGTGGGAAGTAGTGACAGTTTCAAAAAACAGAAGATGAGTAGGCAAGTTTGAAAAAAAATAGGTTTTGAGTGCTCCTTTAAATGAGCAAAAATTAGGAGCAAGCCAAATAGGATGTGGAAGACAGAGTTGGGGAAGCTCTAGAAAAGTCTTGAAGCTGTGCGTGTGATGAGGTTATGAGTGAGGAAGTCTTTAGTAGGTCACTGGAGGAGCAAAGAGCAGCTGGGGGAGTATTTTTTTTTACCATGTCAGAAAGGTATGTGGGACAATAACTGTGGAGGAATTTGAAGGCAAAGCACAGGAGCTTGAATTTCATTCTGAAATGGAAGCCAATTAAGTTCAGAACTACAAAGAGATGCAGCGGAAGAGGAGCGGAGGGAAGGATGGATGAGTCTGGCTGCAGCATTCATAATAGTTTGTAGGGGGGAGAGTCGGGTTAGTGGAATACCAGAGAGGTGGAGGTTACAGTAGTCCAGACGAGAGATAAGAGAGGAGTTTGGGGGCCTCTGGGGACAGGTAGGGGCAGATTTTGGAGATGTTGCACAGGTGAAAGTGACAGGACCTGGAAATGTTCTGTAAATGGGAGGGGGAGTAAATGGGAGGGCAGATTTGAAGGTGATGCCAAGACAGCGTGCCTGAGGGGAGGGCCGAATAAGTGTTGTTAACAGTTAGATATATGTCGGGGGGAGATTTGGAGTTTAAGGGGGGGATGATGATGAGTTCTGTTTTATCCAGGTTGAGTTCAGGAATCGGTCAGACATCCATGAGGAGATGGCTGACAGGCAGCATGAGACCTTATCCAGGACTGAGGGAGACAGGTCAGGAGTGGACAGATAGATTTGAGTGTCATCAGCATACAGATGGTACTGTATGCCAAAGGAGGATATGAGACTACCGATAGAGGAGGTGTACAGAGAAAAGAGAACCGGTCCAAGGACTGACCCTTGGGGAACACTAACAAGGAGGAAAGTAGGAGAGGAGGAATTACCATTGAAAGAAACTTGAAAGGAGCGGTCAGACAGATAGGAAGCAAACCAAGAGAGAATGGTGTCACTGATACCAATGGAGCTCATGAATGTTTGGTGGTAGGAGCAACGTGTACAGCAAACTTTTAAAAAACTACTATGAAAAGGTAATAATCAACATACTGCAGTTTTGTTAAAGCTTGTAAAGCAAAATTCAGCACCAGATTGTGGATGTCAAAACCAGATAATGAAAACTGTTAAAATAAATAAACTGGTAGGCTTTCAGCATGTTTCAAGCGGAGTTGAAAGTCTATTTAATGTACAGCGCTGCATAATATGTTGGCACTATATAAATCCTGTTTATTATTAATAATATTAATATTAAAGTCTGCAATCCATTATAGTCTGTATTAAACTATTCATACTAGAGCTGCTGGTTATCGTTTTGCAAAGTCTTGCTATACACGTTGCTGTTGCAGAAGTTCAACCCCTTATGTACAAAGCTTAGATAATACTCAGAATTAGTTTTTTATTTTTTTTCTATATTAATTGAAGTTTACTTTGGAAAAAGATTCTGTCCATTAGCGCCTGCTAATAAAAAGACCAATACTGGCATACTGGGAAATGCTGCAGAGGTAAGGTGATGGTGGGTGTAAAAGAGACAGTGTGTACTACAGATGCCATTCGTATTTCATTGAAGAAGCACACCTACTGTCCATAATTGTTTAATAGGCAACAGGAAGAAAGAAACCAAAGTTTAGCTCAGCTAAGCCAATTGGACATCTGCCTACTTACATGTATATATACATACATATATGTATATCTGGAGTTTCAGCTCTTCTGAACAAATGCAGATCCCTAAGAGTGCAATTCATGCTTGCTGTCACTTTACCATCATTAAAATAAAGTCTGTAATTTAATATGATGTATGTTTTACTCTAAGAATACATAAAAGTAAGTTAATTAGAACAAAGTACACTATTGTATAAAATACAATGAAGCAGAATAAATGCAAGAAATTGATCTAATTCATTTAAAACCTTTCTGACTTAGGTTTTTGTTTTTATTCTTTTAGGATGTTATGTAATCAACATACTGTTTCAGCAGAGTAGACACAAATGATGAATTCAGGAGCAGGTACATTTTAGGGGAGCATAAAAATTTTAATAATATTCTTCCTATAATAGCACCAGGGGCCTTGCAGCCACGGACCGGTCCCATTCATTCATCTGTCTAAGGGCCTACAATGGGCATGTGAGTCAGAACTGGACCATGAACTAATGGAAGAAGGTTGCCTGATCTAATAAATCTTACTTTCAGATCATTAGAATGGGTGGGTGCATAGTTTATCTAGGGAAGAGGTGGCAGCAGAATGCACTGTGGTAGGAAAATATTTTTTTTCTATATTAATTGAAGTTTACTTTGGAAAAAGATTCTGTCCATAGCACAGATCATGTGATCAAATTGTCTGGCTGTACAGTCATGGGGTCTGCTGCTACATAAATCCATATCCTAATTTTTAGATGTACAGGAAAGTATTTAGGATCATAAAGGGAGCTGGTTACTTGGGATGTAGTCATGAAAGTTAGTTTTACATTACTAGGGCTTCACAAGCAGGATGTTCTGGGTAAATTTCTTACTGGTTACAATGCTCAGCTTCAGAACCAAACTTTGGGACACTGCTTCAAATTCTGCACCTGCTAATAAAAAGACCAATACTGGCATATTCTGTAGGAACCTCCACCCGTCATAGAAAAGTCAGCACCGCTAATGTGAATAAGGGCAATTAACAAAGTCTTACATTTTTGCATAGAGGGGCAACAGAACTGTGCCCATTCCAAAAAAAAAAATACAATTTGTAAAAGGTAACATATATGTATAAATTGCCTGCTTATGGATCAACTTTATTTAATGAATGATACATAACTGAGAAAAGTACATCATTTAAAAAAAAAAGTAACAGACAATAAACCTGTATTTTATTAAGATGAATACGCATCAAAAAAAGAACATTTATAAACTTTCTTTTTTAAATATATCCTAAATCAGTTTACAAAAAGCATCAGCATAAAACTAAGTTGTGCAAGCAGCCATGAGTTGTAGTGAGCTGAAATGTAGTGATGCCAGTAGGAAACCAAGGCTAGCAGATACACCAGCCATGAAAAGCAGATTGGCTCTATACATTACACAAACATCCATACTGTAAAATGGAAAAACAGAAAAGTATATTTTGCAAAAGTACACTTAATGATGTCTGCTGCAAATTTATCACCAAATAGGTTAGATTTTTACATTTTTGCTGTGCTGTTAAGTTATGTAAATACAGGCTAAAACAATGCTATACATTAAGTGACAGTATATAAAAACTTTAGCAAACTTTCAATAAACTTAAAAAGAGTAACGTGACAGCAAACATAATATACCTCTGTATACCTTTATTTTTCTGCACCCTGAAACCGTTGGCGTTTTCCTTTTTTGGTTTTTAATATTTAACCGCTTTAATAAAAACATTACATTTGAAAAAAACAATGCCTTGACCTTTTTTATTATATTGCATAACATTTGTGTACACAATGGCTTCACCTTTGTTCTTGTACACAATGGCTTCACCATTGGGTTTTCTCCCAAGTGCTCCATATTTTGCCAAACTTTTAAGTATGGTGGTTTCTTAGGTGATTTGTTTTACATGCCAGTGTTCAGCTCCAGAATTAAATCCCTGGTCCAGGCTCTGTTTTCAACTTCTGGTCTACCAAAGGTGCTGAATGAACATCATTCCTGGTTCAACTCTGGCTCCTATAAGCTCTGGCTCCTGTAAACTCTTATCTCTATGGATCAGAGCAATTTCTGTTATGGAACAATTTTTTTGTAACAGCTTTGGCATTACTTATGATAGCCAGTAAATACATTTTTGTGAGGAGCAACTTCTACAGCTGCTGTATTTAGAATATAAAATCCAGCCTGTCATATTAACTGGGAATTGCTGCAGAGGTAAGGTGATGGTGGGTGTAAAAGAGACAGTGTGTACTACAGATGCCATTCATATTTCATTGAAGAAGCACACCTACTGTCCATAATTGTTTAATAGGCAACAGGAAGAAAGAAACCAAAGTTTAGCTCTGCTAAGCCAATTGGACGTCTGCCTACTTACATGTATATATACATACATATATGTATATCTGGAGTTTCAGCTCTTCTGAACAAATGCAGATCCCTAAGAGTGCAATTCATGCTTGCTGTCACTTTACCATCATTAAAATAAAGTCTGTAATTTAATATGATGTATGTTTTACTCTAAGAATACATAAAAGTAAGTAAATTAGAACAAAGTACACTATTGTATAAAATACAATGAAGCAGAATAAATGCAAGAAAGTGATCTAATTCATTTAAAACCTTTCTGACTTAGGTTTTTGTTTTTATTCTTTTAGGATGTTATGTAATCAACATACTGTTTCAGCAGAGTAGACACAAATGATGAATTCAGGAGCAGGTACATTTTAGGGGAGCATAAAAATTTTAATAATATTCTTTCTATAATAGCCCCAGGGGCCTTGCAGCCACAGACCGGTCCCATTCATTCATCTGTCTAAGGGCCTACAATGGGCATGTGAGTCAGAACTGGACCATGAACTAATGGAAGAAGGTTGCCTGATCTAATAAATCTTACTTTTAGATCATTAGAATGGGTGGGTGCATAGTTTATCAAGGGAAGAGGTGGCAGCAGAATGCACTGTGGTAGGAAAACAGGCCGACATAGACAGCGTGACTTACAGGATCTGCTGCCAAGGTCACGGTACCAGGTATAACAGGACATCTTTTGATGTCTTGTGGAATCCATGCCTCAGTGAATCACAGCTTTGGTGTCAAAAGGGGAGGGGAGATTTACACAATATTAGCTGGGTGGTTTTATGGTTTTGGCTGTATGCTACAATTATCAGGCAAAGTTTCCTGATTATAGATTCTTTTTCAGACATTCAGGGCAATGTTCAGTGACCTGCATCAGATAATTGTTTTTCAAGCAGAACTAAAGTTCCACTTATACAAATGTGTGAATGTGGTCATTATTGCAGAAACAGACAGGCAATGTCCCTTCTGCAATTATCTCTCCAAACCTGCCTGACTGCTCAAGGTTTCTGGCAAAAAAAGCCGTTCATGTGCAGCCTCAGCTTTGGTTACCAGAAGATCGCAAGTGAAGAGAGATGGCGGTGCCTGCGAGAGAACGGGGACTGGTGAGTAACGTTGGGTTAATTTCTGCTTGGAGTGCTATATCAAAGATATGGGTAACTTGACATTGACAATGATTTTTGCAGGGCCCTACTTATTTTCATTTCGGGAATACCCTGTTTCACATGATTTGTTTCCTGATATAGCTAAAACATGTATTCATGTTCCTATACTACATAAATACCTGGATCATGAACTTCCCTGGCATCCACAGCAGCTGAAACAGATAATGAAGCATTTATGACACTTGTTTTAAACATTTAAAAATTGTACTTGTTACATATGAATCCTTATTCTTGTTTTGAAACATAATGGAAACATACTTCATATTTCCATGAATACTTTAAAACCGTATTTAAAAAAAACAAAACACAAGGAGTAGCAGGTTATGATAGATGAAACTATATCCATAAAAAGCCTAATAAATATCATTACATCTACATTGAAGTCAATACTTTGTGGCATTTTGTTCCCCCCAAACACAAGACTTTTAAAGGCATGATATCCAGTCACAATATATGGCACACTGAATGAAGCACACATACTAAAGCCACATGGTCACTCCACATTTGAGGTCTTCTTCGTGATGCAGGTTGAAGGACCTGCATACACGCTGCATTTTTTTCTCAAAGTGCTTGTCGCTGTCACTTTGGATATGTATATACAAAAAGTTTTCCACTGAGGGAAGCGGTTATTGGCCACTGTATTAAGCAAACATCTTCAGTTATAAAATACGAAAATGCAAGGACCCTACATCATAGTACAGAGATATTTAAAAATAATTCAGACATTTAATAAAAACAGTCTTCTCCCTCAGAGAACAAGCATTCGGAAATGCAAGCAAGCAGCAAGGTTCCCTTCACAGTACATGACTGATCAGTGGTAAGAGAGGGAGGCTCTTTCACATTTCATCCTGGAGGAACTGACCAAACACTGAGCACATTTAACCATTCACTATTACCTCCTTACCCACCCTTGAAGATATTTCTCATGTTCGTTTAAAAACTGGAGAAAGTGTAGCAGCTGGCAATGTCTACAATGCATCCTTCCCAGAGTGGTATAATGCCATGGCTGTTATCTCTTGGTATTCATGGCAGTCAGAATTTGTGCAAATGCCACCACTGGAGTGATTCAGGGTAAAAGGGTTATATGGAAAGGAAGAAAATAGAAAAAAAAAATCCTCCCCATCTTGAGAATGCTTGGATCAAGACAAGGAAGATGTGTAGGGTGATGGTATGTATGTATATGAAGGGAGGTATATTTTACACAGATATATTTATAAAAAAAGAAAGTTTAGCTTTTCACGGCCTCCTTTTCTTTGCTTTCTGTATCCTCTGGATAGGCGTGCCAGGTCAATCTCTCTTCATAAAATGCAATAACTATTTGTGGACATTTCACATTGGCTTCTTTCGCTAGCACCAAATCAGCTTCATCAGAATCTTTCCTAAAAGAAAAAATGATGTGCGTCACACTAGAAATACACAAACGGCATTTATCAAATCGTGAGGTCCTTTAGACAGCAATATGCAAAGCCATGTTACCCACAGTCCCCTTTTAGCAAAGTCAATAGTCTAATGACAATGTGAGGGATACCAATAAACCTACTACAGTAGAACCTTAGTTATCTGGCACGGGGAATGGCCGATTCCAGATAAGTGTATTTTCCAGTGAACTGAGGTTACTCAGCCATTCAGCACTAGACTTGAATGGGGAGACTTGTCTCTATACACCTCAGTGTATGGCTGTAGTTCTGAATGGCTGAGAAAAATGAAACCCTGATGACGCTTGAGCTGTCATCAGTGTTTCCCTTTTCTCATCCAATCACGGAGCGGAGCAATTAGTGGACCGCTCTGCTTTTCTAATTGATAATGCAGCCCCAGTGGAGCTGTGGTATGTGTTCTTGGATGCAGAACACATGCCACAGCTCCACTAGGGCTGCAGGAGCAATCAAGAAAGCGGAGCTTTTGTGGTAATCCCAGTTCTGGATAACCAGGATTTTACTGTACTTTGTTTCGGTATGTAGGAGGAAACTCCAGGGTCCAGAACAAAACGTGAACACAGAGAGAGTGCTGATCCAAGATTCAACCTTGGAACCCTGGAGTGCTGCAAGGCTTAAGTGCTGGCCACCATGCCGCCTGGTGGAATACTACTTCAGGGTGGTGGGGTGAAGAGTAAATAGATAAAGAATTATTTTTGCTAAAACTTGTACCACTCAGACCAGAATACTTACTTGTAATATCAATTGTACTACTTTCTAATGTTAATTTATCCCAAGCACCATAAACTAGCACCAACTAAAATAAAAAAAAATTGGTACCTACCATTTCATGAGGAACATAAGCTCTCCACAAGAATCTGTAGCGCCAATGATCTTCTCAGGCTCAAGACCCCTTTCAAAACCCCTGGCAATATCATTGCTCTGTGTATAAAAAAAAAAGGAAAAAAAATCAAACTTTGTATCATACTTTGTATCTTAAATGAAAACAGATGTTTTTATGATTGGAATAAGGTGCACGATCACCGTATCAGTTCATGTAAATTATGCACCAATGTGTCTGCACAATTTAGTAAGAAGGAAACCACTAAACAATAAAGGCCAAAACAAAAAAAAAAAAATACACTATATAAAGCAGCAGTTAAAAAAAGAAAATCAAACTGGTGCTTTTGCCATGCAGGACCTGCTTAGTGATTAGCCCAAAGCTGTCCACTAACCTGTGTAAGCTCTGCCTGGACTACATGTAACATATAAAGGCCTTAGGCACTCTGCTGGGAAAATAAAGAAAAGGTATACACAACTAGGAGGGTCAGAATTTACTAAGATAAAAAATATAGAAGCTGACATTTCTGAAGGTGTACAATCTGGGATTGCTGTCCTGGCCATAGCTTTACTACTTAATAAGCCACTTACCCAGAACATAAATGTTTAACTGTCCCCACACGTTATAGGACTGTGGATGTTAAAGATCAGTGAATCAAAAATAAAAGGATGATCACCATGACGCCTCTTCAATTTGAACCCTAAAAAGTTATCAATGGCAGTTCCAGTGTCTATTCCAATGGGTTCGTTTTATTTTGCAAGTCCCCAACTATGTTATAAATTTGGAATTTCTGGCAATTCACAAAGAGAGGGGTAATTACTGTGTTTAAAAAACAATTGTGTTTCTAAACACAGTAAGTACCACTATTTTTGTGATTATTATATTGAGGTTGTGTTTTTTTCCTTATCAGTATTGTTCACGTTGTTTAAACATGCCTTGGATTAATATTCTGCTCTATTTCATGTAGCTTATTATGTTACGAATTTCTACTGTTTTTTTTTTTAATCAAGTTGCTATATCGACACGTGATTGGTATACCATGTTTAATTCTGTTTGTTACAATGTATTACATTACTTTTGTTTTGGATACACTGTTTTGAAGCCACTAAAATGATTGACACTGTTTCTTTTGAATATTGACACCGAGTTCTTTTTTTTGTATATGCATGATACTGGTACTTATGCATGTTTGTTTTCCTTCTTTTCTCCCCCTTTGAGGCATCCTTTCTCCTTTTCTTTCCCACTCCTTCTCTTATTCAGCATATGAGGTAACCAGTACCGCTTTGTTTTGACAGGTGCATGATGCCGAGTGTGTGCACTTGGTAATCTTCTTTCCCCCATATGGCTGTCTCCAAGTTGGAAGACACTGCGCACAAGTACCTGGGGCAGAATCCAGCCCGGGTGTTGTGTGCCTGCGCTGTCTTGAGACGTCCAGGGAAGGGTGGAGACGGGTGGTGGGATATGGCAACCTACTGTTTCCTATTGTTCAGCTGAGGTATAGATACTTTATTCATATTGTAAATATGACAGCTTTAGGTGAACTAATCTTTTATTAAGCAACAACTCAGCCACCAAAACAGCTGGAATGCTTCTAGTGAAAATGGCAGAGGGTACAGGTATTAGACAAATCCTTGGGGAAGGATTCTCTGGCATGACAATAGAATATACAGTTACTCAGAGCTGATGATCTTACCTCTCTCCTTTTTTTTGCCTTAATTTCTTCATTTCCAGCTTTTCTTTTGGTGCTTTCTGTCTTGGGTTTGGGTTCACCTTCTTTGGGTTTCTTGTACTTTTTCATAAACTCTGCAATCAATTCAGGACAGTCCAGATTCCCTTCTGGCTCCCATGTATTGTGTTCTCTTCAACAGAGTACAGAAATGTTAAATATTTATATAGTAACTGCAATTTAGAAGGTAAAAAATATCATTAGGGACCAGCTTGTATTAGTAAATCTTCTAGTGCCACCTGCCCGATAACGCAGCTTTGTACGTTTGTTACCACTGACCAACAGTGTAAAGCACTGTGTGAATCAAAACAACCAAGACTCATCCAACCAAAACTTAACTTCGACGTGTCGAAAGATAAAATAAATGTTTAAGTGTCTTATCTTTTCTACACATATGGGAACAATTATGGATGAAACATGAACTATTTTCGTCAGAAACCGTGTGGGCACTTGATGTATTTTTGCAAATTCAGTAGTAACATATAGAGTGCTGCACAGAAAAAATAGCAGTGATAGGGACACAACAGGTCCACTGACCACTGGCTGTCTGTAGAAAACTAAAGGAGGGTAAGCAAATACAAAACCACTGCAGGAGGACAAAGCACAGCAGTGATGGGGATGCAAGAAGCTCCTGCAAAGATGTAAGGTTTTACACTAGATTGCCGCATAGATCTGGAAGAAATCCTCGATACACACCAAGATTTAAGAATCAACATTCCTGTTCTACTTACACAATGTTTGCTCATCCCAGGGTTCAGCATTTATTTGTACAAATGTGGAGAGAAAAGGGGGTTGAAATCCTGGCTAATCAGTGACCACTGATTTAGCGACTTACGATAACCATGTTATGCTCAACTGCTGTGTCCCCATTATTGGTGTTTCACTTTACTTCTTGTTCCGTTGTGTGTGGATGTGAGAGAATAACCCCCAAAAGGTGACACAGCAAACAACATAAATGTGTGAAGATTCTATCACCCCCCATGACCCAAAAAAAGTCTAGACCTCCACTTTAGTGTTCCCTTATAAATATTTTGAATCCCCAGCTTTAATTTAAATTAGGCACCAGTACTTGAGATATTTGGTCCAATATATTGGCAATTTATTTATAAATAAATGAATATGACTTACCTTTTTTGTTTAAACTATGCAGGTTTGGGGATTGTATGATCAACTGCCTGCTTTGTTAAGTTTCCAATATTAACCATCATTCCAAAATATCCAATCCAATGCAAATTACCATGAATAGATAAATCAACAAGATCTGTCATTTACTATCCAATACTGTATAAATGAACTGTAATGAGATGTATAAAGTATTATCATATTCCAAAATGCTGGCTAGCTCAGAAGTCCAGTACCGCCAATCTTGTAATTAAATGACATAGGGCCTACTGCAAATAATAAATTACACTGAAGGGATAAATAAAACTTGCTTACTCAGAAAAGCCTTTCCATTTAAGTAGGTATTCCACTTGTCCTTTCATCACTCTGCGATCAAGGACTTTCTCTACCACGTATTCTTCTTCCTCTGAAGAAGAGGATTCGTCAGATACCTTCTTGGTCTTCTTTCCCATCACAGTGCCTCTATTCGGCCTCACCCCTGCAGAAAATAAACCATGTTAGTGAAAAGATTGAACTGACTGATATTTCGGATGTTACCGATAATACACTCATTTACATTTATAATCAATTCCAGAAAGGAAAAAAATCAATGGAAATCTTTTACAAAACTCAAGGAAAAAAGTGAGGAACGGTCTGATTGTTGTGCATTTTCCAGCTTCAGCCCAACTGTTCATCATTACTTATTGTTACTTGAAAAGCAAATGAGATCTCCAACATAAAGTTAAATATTTGTGTTTGGCTTTTTAGAGACTGAAGGTCCTTCAATGTACCCAATGATGCTTATACAACTTTCGCCATCCCATATAACAGATCCTGTGCAGTATTGTAAGCTCTTTATGGTCCTTTTGTCAAAGCTCTCCTACAATCCCCTAAAAAAACAGCTGGGAAAACTCCAAATTGTGAAAGTTAAGTAGAATGTTGTCTAGTAGTTCTATATACAAAGCAATAATAGGGGGTTTCTTTCTCTACTCCCAAGGGTCATTTAATAGGAAATACAATAATGCAGTGCAAAATTATATATATTCTGACCAACGTAGGGACAATAAATTGTCAGCCCCTTTGAGGGACAGCTAGTGACATGACTATGTTCAGCGCTGCGTAATATGATGGCGTTATAAACACTTTGTAATATTATTAATAATAATATCTAGACAAAGTTGAAGTTGGGTGTCGGGTGAAATTTAGGCTCCGGGATTTTCCAAGCCTGTAGATTTACATTTTGTAAAATATAAAAACATGTAAATATCAAATATTTCTTTACTTATATGTCATTAACAATAGTGGGACCTTGAAAAGATTAGCTGTGAAGGAATATCTACTGCCATGGCTAATATACGCTCTGACAATTAAAAATGGTCTTTAAACTCAAGTTGGATGCTGCCTGATTGACTAGTTTTGGGGTAGCAAAGTGCTACTAACTGACAAGTTGGCAAACCTTGTTAATTCCCAAACGTCCACTCCCATAACTCCCATGATATTATTTAAACACGAGCACCTAGAGGTTACTGCACATACCCAAGAAAGCCACAAATTCGCTGACCCTATTATTATTGCTAAAACCAGTGCCAACTATGCCTAGGCAAACGTCTGTTCTTCCTGCACTTTCCAATTGAACACTATGGCAGCCAATTACAGTGATAAGGGGAAATAGGAATATGGGAGGGGGTGTTGGCACTATTGGGGGGGGGGGGGTAGATGGCTGAGCTTTTCTGATCACAGCGACTCAAGATTCATCTATAAATAAAATAAATGAATGAAATAAAAAATCTGGTCACACAGGTGAAAAAAATAGGAAAAGATCCAACTGTCTGGCTTTATTAGCTCCAGAATCAAAAACACCCAGTAAACTCCAATGAAAGCACCAAATTCACACTTACAGGGAGAGTATTACCTGTCTGATTTTTAAATAAGCTGCTTGAAAAAGGAATACAAATATCACTGTATCAAGAAAGCATGCAGCCTGTACCAAATGCGAACACATGCTTGGAAAGCCGGTGTCCTTATTGTGAAATTATTAGCCATTTATAAAAACAACTTAAAGCCATGATAAAAGCATTTGTCCATCATTGCGGTAGTCCTGCACCGGAAATAGAAAAATGCAGAACTAGAGTCAGTCTTTCAATGTTTTACTCCCAATCTTCATTCCAGGGTATTAAAGCTGCAACAGAAGACAAATAAGGCCTGTCTTATTGACCCTATTTAATGTACAGTGCTGCGTAATATGTTGGCGCTATAAAAATCGTGTTTAATAATAATACTAATAATAATAATAAATTGGTCTTGCAATGTTCAGCCATACTATCCAGTGTTCTTCCCAGCCCCCTTTAGCTGGGCGCACCAGCCACTTTTCAGTAACCCCCCAGCTGTTTTTCGTTTTTTAAGTGGAGTGACAATACACTGGCTGCCACCCCTCCATCCAGCATATCAAATTATCTGGGGGGAAAACTACTGTCACTATCCTACCCTACCTTTTATTATGACTTTCTGTCCTACAGAAGCTATGTACAGCACCCACTGTCATATGGGCTATTTTTTTTTTCACTAGGGATTTTAATCTGGAAAAATGCCAACAGACCAATTTTCTTTGTTTATTTTTGGGTTTATCCTACCTGGACTTCTCCTTTATTAAAGTTATAAGCAACCATCTTACAGATATGCTGCCATCACTACAATCCTCCTGCTGTTTCAAGCTCCATCGTGCTGCGTTATTGAGGCTGGAATGATGCAGACACAAGTAACGCTACGATATCTTTACCTATAATCATAGATAGAGATTTGTATCTGTAACCTGTCTTATGTCTTACCTGTCTGTCTTCTAAGCTTATGTAATATATGACAAATTCTGAGGTTTAACAAATTAAATAAACATGCAAATCTATTACACGCCATTTTTACGTATTTTCTGTAGAAGATTTTAAAATTACGACTATTCATTATCATCATTGCAATAACATTTCTCACATTTTTAGTTTAATTATTTTTCTAAAACCTTTTAAACCTTTTTCACATTAAAATTGAGAACCTATAGCTTTTTTTTTTTTTTTTTTTTTAATCTTTTTAACTAAAAGTGTATTTGCAATGGAGAGGGTTAATTCTGTGCTACCTCCATGTGGCTAGAAAAGAGCCTGGAAAATGGATTGGAAATAGAGAGTCTAGTGCCCCCTCCCCCCACAGACTGGGGGAGGGGAGAGGAAATCACATACAGCCTCTGTTGTGCACAGTGGAGCTACAGAGCTGTAGTCTGGCTCTGGGTTTCTGACATGCATACGGAAAAGTTGGCGCTTTGGTGACTACTATTCTGCCATGTGTTGTATTAAATCTCAGGGTGCATGTAAATGTTGCACCAAGAATGTAAATTATTGGCTCATTGTTACCCGGTTATCATTCTTCCAGAATATGCTACAATCTATGCACCTTAGCCGAAGATACATACAGCATACTGCATGATTATCATGCTGACCTTTTGGGTGGATGAGCAAAAAAAAAAAAAAAAGATATAGGGGCATATCAAACCTAGGGCAGGAGGACCACACAGTAATCATAATATTACCAGCAAACAGTTGTGTTGGTTCACTACAATTAAATAAATAATGATTTACTACATTGGTGCTAAATACTAAACTAATCCTTATTATTTTCACTTGTATTTATATAGCACCACCATATTATGCAGCGCTGTACATGGTCATGTCACTAATCATCATTTGCTATAGACTTTGAATACCTTGTTGTAAGGTGCTGGGCAGCATGCACTGGAGCTGCAAGTTGTAGAAAGGAAGGTGGTCCATGTGTTGCATAAACAGCCACAGGCCAGGCAATAGTCCATGTTGTTCCTAGTCTGTGACAAGTTAAATCTTTCAACCAAATTAGATATAAGGAAAAGCAAACATCTCTGTATAATGCAAGACAAATGTACCATTTTAAAAAGAAGCCAGATATTTATGGCCACATGCAGCTCCTTTTTTCTATTTCTAAATAAAAATATATTCTGGAATCTGGTGCAGTAGGAACAAAACCATTATTTAAAACATGCATGGCCTTCACTGCCTGGCAGACACAATAATGAACAATAGAAGAATTTGTTCAACAAAGAAGTTCAGGCCTGGTACACACAAGAAAAAACGCTACCATTTTTGTACTACACCAACTGTTTTTCCTAATGGTGAATGATCGATGAAAGGTCAGAATACAGTACACACATGTAGGATATTCTACCCTTCTGATCGTTGGGTAGGGTGGAGGAAATAACTGGACAAATGGGAGCTCTCGATTGGATTTGTATACTTTTTTCATACTTTTCACTAATAATAAACAATACATTCAAAAAGTCATTGGATGAATTATTTATTATTAAACAGGATCGATATAGCGCCAACATATTACAGAACGCTATAGGGGTTGCAAATGACAGACAGTGACACAGGAGGAAGGGAGGACCCTGCCCCAAAGAGCGTACAATCTAGGAATTAACCGTAGATTGTTACTTTATTATATTGGGATACTAGGCACAAGGTGATGCTATGCTCCTATATTTGTAGGGGAGACTATAATAACCCAATGTCCCTGTGGAAAAGAAAATCCATGAGCTATCAGTCTGTACATCTCTTGTACAACATATACAAGCATCATCAGAGCCTATATACTTAATACCAATCTTTGTGCAAAGGTTTAAGTACAACAAGCTCCACCCACCTTGCTCAGGCACCCAAAACAGAATTGTAGGATAGGGGTACTTACCTTCTCTTAACCTAAAGCTGGAATATTTGGGGACATTTGCATGGCTATGAGGATGTGTAATGTAACAGAAATTCTAGCATTTGGATTCCTAAGGTGACTACAATACAACAGGGAGCTTAGTTTATTACATTTATTACAGCTCTTGATTGATTTCTTAGCAAAGGATAGAACTGTGCATAAAATGTTCTGTACAGGCTGATAAGGTGAACACTCCGTCAGAAATAAAGCAAGTGAGCAAAGGGATTGTTAATAAACATGAACAAATGTGGGGAAATACACGTGTAGTACCTTTGCTACAGATCTCCATTGTCTCTTCTTTTGGCCCTATTAGTTTTAGCTTGTATACAAGTTCCTGGATTGACCACAGAGAAGGAGATACTCTAGTGGTTATTAAATTAAAAGTAACATATTCCTAGATAAATTGTAGCGGAATATATTGTGACTTATTTTCACAGCAGCTGGAGAGCCACTGGCTGGAATGACTGATCAAATGTACATTTTATACATTACCCAGCATATGTTAATTCATAATGATGAGGATTACAATGGTGATCAGCAACAAGAACTGAAAATAATCTATGCAACAGAAAAAATACATTTTACCATTTTCCAGAACCAAGTATCTATAACGCACACAAGAGAAAGTGTGGGTCAAACTACCTTTGTTTAGCAATGTTCTGTCCTAAGGTACACAGCTACTCCTACCAGGGAGTAATGAAGCAATTAAAAAAATCTAGTAATAAAAAATTGTAACTCCAAGCGGGTGACATTTGTTTTGCAATGTTGCTAAAATGACCATTGCAGCCACTCCAGTGGGGGATGCATGTTGAAGGTCATATTGCTGATGGCAATGATAGATACCCATGCATACAAAGAAGTGTGTAGACAATGGTAACACCACTTTGGCTTTCATCTAAATTGAAAGAGATATGTTAATAATACATGGAAACTGGAAGACAAATGTAACCCAAAAATGTCTCCTTCATGTTAGTGCACTGCTGAAACACAGACAGCAAGGAACAGCTCATGTGCTGGTTTACTGGAAATTCCTTTCCTTTTTCTGGCACCCAAATGTACCTTGAAAACACACCGCACCCCTCTGCATTTAAAAAAAAAAACTTGCATGTGTCATCTGCACAAAAAAAAAGGGCTGGCGAATGCAGCTCATTGCAACATGAATGACAATGTTTGGCCGTTTAGTAAACACATAAATATGCCCTAAAAGAACATGTCTAAATTTGGATTTCTATTGCCAGGTTACCGGTGTTTCCTATTAAAAAAAAGGAACTTTTCAAATTACTTTAACAGACAGACGAAACCTGTGATATTTTACCTATTGGGTTTACATCTAATCTAATATGCAAATGTTGGTCTACCAGCAATTGTTCAGCAGACTGGAGGTGTTTATGTTCACACAGCAGGTGTGGCTGAAATTTGTATTTGAATAAAAACTCAATCTGTGCACATTTCCACATCACAAACAAGCTGTACACACAATGTATTCCAAAACACAAAGCCATGTGGCAAATTTTACCTCCCCCTAATCTGAGTAAAGGTACTACAGAAAAATGGAGCCAGTTGGGCAACTTTGTTTCTAGTAACAAAGTATCTTTTATAAAAGTTACTTATAAGGACACTTGTGTTGCTCCTATTTAGATTCAACTGAATGCATTGCAACATGTACATGCATTGCAACATTATGTGTAAATGGAAATTTAAGAAGTCACCTAAACTATAACTGTAAAACAGATCCCAGCCATCTATAGTTTGCGTCAGTTGAACTGTACAGACTCTACTGTTATGCAAACCCAATAAGTGCTTAGGGGGGGAGGGTGTTACAGCCCCTGGCCAGCACATTTTTGCACACAAACGTATTTCATTGTGCTACACTCCAAAAAATGGGATTCCACCCAAAGTGTCTCTTCAAATGTTTAAATGTTAATAAAAGAATAGGAAATGCATTGTAACTTTATGCACTGAAAATTGGTACGTTTAAAGGTTTTTAAGATATTTAAATCTAAATTTCATTAGAATGAACATTCTAGCATGTGAATTCAAATGCAAAATGGTTGTAATTCTGATTGAAGGCCTGATTACTTGGGTCTTTGAATGGGTGTAGACAGAGCAAACATGGCGATTATCAAAGGTACACAAGTCGCTTCAAACCACACTGTGCCAGCACTGACCCTATTTTACATTTCAAGGTAAGAGTAATAATGTACCTTACTATGGATGATGTCCCACCCCCCCCCAATACCATGTACGTCAGTATTGCGCCCTGCAGTGACTGGGTTTTCACAGCAGCACACCAAGCCTGAAGAATCAATGCTGCACTGGAAGCTCTGCTAATCAAGTGAAGCTTTGGCAAATGATACGTAGAAAGCCACTTTCCATATGAAAATATGAAAGTTCCATTGTCATTCTAAAGACATTCAACAAATAAAATGTAATGTGTTATGGGTTACTGGTCTTTAGATGTAGTGGAAGCATTAGTTAGAATTTTTTCAGAACAAAAACATTTTCTGCAAGTACAGAAAGTCGCTGTTGTTGCTGCCAAAATTCCAGTGCCCTGGTCAGTTTGTGACCTGTGAGTTTTACTAAAGTTTTTCTTTATATAAACTTTTAATCTTCTCCATGTACTGCAGATTAGCAAAGGCAGGTAGGATATATGTCCAATCTGGGTGACAACCATGTACTTAGATACTAAAGTACAATTCACTTTGCCAAGCACAGTATTACAACGTATTATTTTCTCCTGAATCTTTTTTGTTTCAGGAGTGTGTTGGGAAGAAAACAAGAAATATTTAGAGAATTTAAACACAATAAATCTTGTGAAAATCTAAAAGAGAACAATAATTTACAGAACAATGACATTGTGTAGAGGTTTCTTGTACCTGTAGGTGCCTCAGTGGTGTCCATTATCTACGTCTGAATTGGGTGGAGCTGGAAAACATTTTGGAAAAAAAAAAAAGAGTTTTCACTGATACATGTGCAGGTTATACCAGAACAATCATTTCACTGATTATATAATGTAGGTAAATGAAGACATGTCTGCCATTAACACACTGCAAGACAACAACTTCAGACATTCAAGCTTTTGATAAGCATAAAAACATGTGGTATTGCGGGAGACATTCAACAACATGTAACTGAACAAGACCAATCACACTTCCCAAGCCATACTGCCGTAAAACAAATGAAAACCCAGTTACCACAGCTAGACCTCATTTATTCTGGTTTTACCAATTTAAACTTCGTCCAGCCATTCTAAAGCTATTGGCAGCTTTTACATCGCGTTCATGTGACAAATGTTTATAGCGTGTTCATGCGACATTAGCAAAACTTTTTCTACAGCTTTATAAACTCTATTTAGCAGCCTGGAAGGAGCAAATCAGCCACTAAAACTGTTTGGACATAACCAACATACTAACATTGTATACCAAGCTCAGATATGCCTGTATACGGTTTGTTATGTGTTTGGAGATACTCTATATAGCACGTATATTTAAAGCATACCTAAACTCAGATTTTTCACTTTACATAAAAGGGTAGACAGGTAAAAATTCATTTTTTTTTTTAAAGTGCAACGCCATTTTTATTAGGCAATCCAGAATAAATAGGAGCGCAGAGCCTCCCGGGATACCTACATCACGCATTCTGGGAGGCTCTTGGGTGCTCCTTCTGTGCATGCCCGAGCATTTCAGGCATGCAAAGAAGCAGCCCTTTCAAGAAAGGGAAAATAATTGCCGATTTCACGCATGCACAGTTTTTTTCCCAAACTGAGGCGCGAGATTGGGTGATGTAGGAAAAAGAACCTGGAAGAAGAAAAGATGATGGGCCTGGTGTGCCGGCTCGAAGACAGATAGTGGGAGGACACAGGACCGATAAAACCTCAGGACGGATCGACTGCTCTGCGGGATTGAAGGTAAGTGTAATTTTTTTGCTTTGGGTAGTTGGGAGTGTACTTCCTCTTCAAGAAACCATTAAAACTTATTTAAACACAAATGTTTATAGTTACCATAACTTCTGTTTAAAAATAAGTCTATATTTGCAAACAGTATTTGCTAAATAGCTTATCATTGTTTTGAAATTGGGGAAGAAACAGAGCATCTCTTTAGCTTCAGCCACAAGGTGTTTGCAAATAAATAACCATTATGGTAAGACAAAACCACCCAGCATCAACAATAAAGCAAAACCAGACCAATTGTGATACAAAAACAGGGATAGATAGATAGATAGATAGAGAGATAGAGAGATAGAGAGATAGAGAGATAGAGAGATAGAAAAAATAAGTCTATATTTGCAAACAGTATTTGCTAAATAGCTTATCATTGTTTTGAAATTGGGGAAGAAACAGAGCATCTCTTTAGCTTCAGCCAAAAGGTGTTTGCAAATAAATAACCATTTAATAACCAGTAAGACAAAACCACCCAGCATCAACAATAAAGCAAAACCAGACCAATTGTGATACAAAAACAGGTAGATGCGATTACGATAGATAGATAGATAGATAAAGATCTATGTGTGTGTATCTATGTATAAACAAATCTATACACTAACCAATATCACATATTTATATGCGGGTAAATGGCTCTTCCACAACACAAAAAAAATAGGTTGTCAACTGTGACTTTTTAACCAAGACCCAGAATACATGCAAATCCTATCAGAAGGGTAAGAAGGGGAAAAAACACGCTATGAACCTTGTTTTCTTTTAGTGGATTGTAAGACGATTCTAGATTTAGACAAACAGATGGGCAAATGTCTTGCTAAAACAATGGACAAAAGGGGACATATGTATGACCATTGTATAGCCAGGACCCATCACTGTTTCTTGTGCCTTTTTTTCATTGGGAGCAAGGATGATTCTATTCAGTCACACAGATTTTCAACCAAGTTAAACAAAATCTTAGAAAACACTTTTTTATACCTTAAAGACCTAATGTGGCTAAGTTAGCCCTATATTACCCTCTCTACAACCAAATGGTATCATGGATATTATGTATTGGGTAAGAGTTTTACGATCAATATAATTCAAAGTCTGCAAAAAACAGTAAAGTAAATAAGTAAATAGTATATACCATTTATATGATACTATAATCGGCTCCTCTCCAAGTTTTCTGTACAAAATGCAGACTTGCACCGTTAGAAAGTTCAGCTTAAAACATATGACAGCCCCTTTCACCCAAAAAACAAAATGGTGCCACGATGGGGGAAAAAAATGAAAAATGTTGTATTGTAAGTCCTTCCATACTGTAGGGGAGGGCATCACATTCTTTGTGGCAAGATCCCAGGGAAAGCAAGGTAACCCAAATAACCTATTTTCCCGAAAATAAGCCCTAGCATGATTTTTCCAAATTTTTTGAGGATGCTCGAAAAATAAGCCCTACCCCGAAAATAAACTACAATATATACAAATACATGGACAAGAGGTGCTCATTTAAGGAAAGTGCTATTGCTAGACATGAGAAATTGGGGCCAATGGTACTAAAGGAAATTGAAATCACAAGAACATCAAGATGGGATTCAGGGTTTGGAGAGTTATGATGATGTTCCAGAATGACATAACTATATTTGAATAAATGTTGATTTTTTGTTCAAGAATAAATGTAGATTGCTGTTCATGAAAAAATAAGACATCCCCCGAAAATAAGCCCTAGAGCAACAATTAATATATGGCACTGTCCTATTTTCAGGGAAACAGGGTATTGCAAACACAATACAGGAAGCCTCTTTTGGCTACTCAGTATTCCCCAGGACCTTGCTGTGTCAGGTCAACTACCTCTGGGCAGTGCAGGTATAATCCAAGGAAAAGGTGAGTATATTTACCATTTTTACAGTTTGTTACACTTTTACAGCAATGTCTGCTTGATTTTTTTTTTCTGCATTCATGATGAATTCCTTAGGCCAGTGTAAGCCAACCTTTTCAGTCCTGCGGACCACTAAAATTACTGGCTCCTGACCGCGCATGCGTGGGAACCCGTTTGTCAATCAAAGGGGGAGGGACCTGCCCCGTAGTGATGTCATTATGACATAACACCGCCCATTATCCTATCGCAGATCTGAGCCAGCGATGGGAAAGTGGGCAGGTTGTGTCCAGGGACACAGCCAGGTCACTTCCCTGAGCCTGCTATTTGTACAGAGGACGTGGTCCACCCGCCAGCAGGGCCCTCCCCTGACCCCACTCAGGGGTCACCGGCCAGAGCTGCTGACCACCGGTTGGCGAGCGCTGCCTTAGGCTACATAAACATGTGCAATAACTGTCATTGAAAAGGATCTTTCAGGATCCTTTCCAACGACAAAAGACTGAAAGATGCATGAACGAGCACTGTACACCATTCTGCTCTATGGAGAGGGGAGGCAGACCCTACTCACTTTCATTACAATCATTTGACCTTTGTGGATCCGCAAGGACAGATCCATAAACGACGAGTGCTGTACACACGTCTGATTTTCGTCCGATATCAGCGGACTCGACGTATGTACCTAGCCTTAGTATTATTCTTCTCTGATCAAGCAACTTCCAAGTCAACTTCCTTTCCTGAAACCAAGGTGCAATTTTTAATTTTGAGGAGTCTGATCACGAGCAGAGGTGAATCACTTACAACCAATCTAGACTCGGTCAGCACAGTCAGAGAAATAACCATAAAACAATAGGTGTAGCTTTATCTCAGAAATAATACAAAGGTATATTGGAATGAAGGAATGCCTATCTCACAATAATGCTCTTTTATTAGAATATGAACATTTTTGCAGTAAAATTATTTCTCCTTTTTGCCTGAAAACAAAACAGCTATGTAATATATTATTTAAATTCACCACAAGAAATTAGACACATTAAATACAAGGAATACAGTTGTTACTGAAGAGCTTAACCTGTTAGAACTACAAACTATTTTGGAAGGCCTAAACTTTTTATATTTATTTCAAAATTATAGTACATTGCCTTTGCCACTAGCGTAGTAACCAGAAGTGACATTCCTGCTCACCGATCTTCCTGGATTTGTCAGGACGTATGTGAAATATATGCAGAGTCCAGAAGCAGGATGGAGCACCAGGAGGTTATATGGAGATCTGAATGTTAAGCAGAAGAAACACCTTGACGTATTTCATGTAACAGCACTTGCTCATAAATTACTGTTGGACTTCTCCTTTACTGTAATGTGCGGATTTGTTTTTCGGTGTGCTCTCCTCCTTTTGGGCTTTTTCTGCACATATTTTTTTTCTAACATTACATATTGATATTCTATAACAAGAAAAGATAACGTATGTTGAACACCAAAATGTAAAGTGTTTCTTTAGGCAAAACTTTTTCTGTCTTGTTTTACCCAGTAGGAGTACTAGGAGTAGACCCTATGTAAGGTTTGTAACAGTGTTTGTGTTTCCATAGAGGTTCATCCCTTCTATTTGTTGTGGTGACCACCAGCCATCTGTTGCTAACAAACTTTTTTGTATTTGAGTATTGTATTTAATAATGCACAGCCATGAAGCTGGGACTCCTCAACAACCTTGGCATCTGTATCCACTCCTCAAACCAGGGAGTATCTAAACCTTTTACTGCACCTCATACCTACGGGATACGTCATTCTAATTCCACAGAAGAGGCGAAAGGGGCTCACCTTTTCTGGCTGACATCCCCTGAAGAAGCATGCCTGCTGGTATAATAGGGTTCCACCCTTACAGGAACTCCGCACACTACCTTATACTATAGTTGCTCTTGTTGTACCATAATATTGACGCACTTGTAAATAAAATCAGTTACAGATTGCACTTCATCTATGTGTTTACACTAATAAAAACCCTCTCCTATTTCTCTAATTTAACCTATTTTAGCAATATATTAAGCAAATAATTCTCCTGGATCTGGTATTCTAAGACAACCATTTATCTCTAGCAGAATGTACTTTTTTCCTGGAGTTTAGCTTTAATTACAGAAATTAATTAAAAAGGCCAAAATATTGGAGAACTGCCTTTGCTGATGTACTTAAAGGGTTGAAGCTGGCATTTTAAATATTTCTGAAACACCAGCCACAGCTTACCAGCTGTAAGGCTATGTACACACGTGCAATAACACAGGTCAACGTGTCATTTTCATCAGATATAATTTTGTGTGGGCTTTGTAGCATTTTTGATGCAGATTTTAAATCTGTGTTCAGTTCTTCTTTAACATGCCTAGTTTTTGTGATGTGGCTAATTTTATTTTGTGTGAAATTTGTTATAAATAGCATTAAAATATTACAACATTTAATGACAGTTTTCTTTTTTAAGGAGACCACATTAACTGCAATTGATTTCATTTGTCATCATGCCTAGAAATTGCCTTAATGATCCAGACAGTTTCTGTTACGTGCAAGGTTCATTCATGACGAAAGCACAACGTCGCCAAATTACCACAGAACCTAAAAAGATATACAAATTATATTTCGGCTGTCCACTTGGTGACCAGGATAAATCTTGGGCTCCACATGTCATCTGTACCAGTTGTTCCAACGGTACAGATGCATGACTGGCTAAATTGGCATAAAGCAGCAATGCCATTTTGCAATCCCAATTGTGTGGCGAGAACAGCGAGACCGTCTAATCGACTATTTTTGCCACGTCAACAAAAGTGGATTCTCAGGTAAAACTAAGCACACAATTGTATATCCCAGCCTCAATTCTGCAATTAAGCATGTTCCCCATGATGATTTATTGCCAGTTCCGGTACGGCCACATGATGGACTTGCTTCTGTAGAAGGTGATGGGGAGTGCGCTGGAGTTGCAGCCAGCTACAACCCCGAATCATGATACGGACTTCTTGGCCGATAAAGATTCAGAACCAGAGATCTTTACACAAGCAGAGCTGAGTGATCTTGTTTGTGATCTACAAAGCAGAACTTCTTGCTTCAAGGCTTAAACAGAAGCACTTGCTTGCAAAGGCTGTAACTGTAACTTACGACAGAAAACAAAATCATAACTTGATAATGTTCTTCACTAGTGATGGCTCACTGTGCTACTGTCATGATATAAATGCACTCTTTACCAGTTTGTCACAAGAGCATGTTCCATCTGAATGGGGTATCTTCATTGATTCCTCTAAAAGAAGCTTGAAAGCAGTCTTAGTATATAGTCTTAGCATAGTAGTAATTCCAAACCAAGTTTACTGATTGCCCATTCCGTTGACCTAAAGGAGTCCTATGACAACATGAAGTTACTACTTGAAGCAATCCAGTATAAAACATACCAGTTGATAATCTGTGGGGATCTAACGGTCATTGGCTTGCTGATGGGAATGCAAGGAGGATTCACAAAATACTGCTGTTTCCTTTGCCTGTAGGACAGCCGATCTACGGTAGACCAATATGTCAAGTGTGATTGGCTACCAAGAAATACCTATAAGCCCCGAACAAGCAGTGTCAAGTTGCTGCCTCTGATTGATCCGCATAAAATATTTTTGCCAACTCTGCATATCAAGTTAGGCTTTACAAAGAACCTTGTAAAGGCCATGGGTAAATCAAACTCCATGGGTTTTCAGTACCTTNTTAATAAGTTTCCAAACATAAGCACTGCAAATATGAAGGAAGGGATATTTATAGGGCCACAGATCAAGTCTGTTTTGCAGGATGATGTTTTCAAACAATCTCTCTCAGCAGCTGAGCTAGAAGCTTGGGATGCATTGAGGTGGCTGTGTGAAAATTTCCTGGGCAACCCTTAAGCTGCGTACACACGTCAGATTTTTCTCGCCCGATAATCGGCATCGGCCAGATATCGGGCGAAAATCTGGCATGTGTAGTCGGCGGCGTCCATCATCTGAACAACTGTCCTGGCGGATCCACGGACGATGAACGACGACTGATCCTAATGCAAGGGAAGCGCGCAGTAGGGTGCCGCTCCGTCGCTCTCCCCCTCCCCTCTCCATGGAGCAGAACGGTGCTGTATGTACAGCATCGTTCATGCATCGTGTAGTCCTTTGTCGTTGGAAAGGATCGTGAAAGATCCTTTCCAATGACAAAAATTGCACGTGTGTACGCAGCTTAAGTCTTGTGCATACAAGGAAGGAGTTCAGAATCTGCTTGATTCATACCAGAAACTGGGTTGTCGCATGTCATTAAAAATTTCTTGCACTCCAACTGAAATTCATGCCGGAAAATCTTGATATGGTGAGTGAACAAGGTGAACGCTTTTACCAGGACATTCAGTTACTGGAGCACCGCTACCAAGGTTTCTGGAATGAAAGTATGATGGCTGACTACTGCTGGATGCTGTAATGCGAAAATCCAGACAAAGAGTACACAAGAAAATCATACTCTAAGCATTTCTGAAGAAACAATGGTACCTGACTGACACTGTAGATCTATACCACAGTATGCCTTATGTTACTTCACACTGAAAATGTATTAACATTCACTTCAATAGTGCTTACGTTTTAGTACAAAATACACAAATGTACAAAGTTAACTATAATAGTATAATAGTAATAGTAATAATACCTAAGAATGTGTTACGTGTTACTGTACGTCTGAAATCTGCTCAAAAAATTGATTTAGAAAAGTTTGGTATGATTTCGGATGATTATCAAAATGAATTTTTTGTTGACCTGTGTTAATTGTCGTTGGAAAAGATCTTTGACAATCTTTTCCAACTACTAACGACTACACAATGCATGCATTGTACTTACAGCACCATTCTGCTCTATGGAGAGGGGAGAACAATGGAGTGGCACCCTGCTGCGCTCTCTCCCTTCTTTACTTTCATTACGATTGTTCGTCGTCCATCATCTGTGGCTCTGCCAGGACGGTCATTCGGACGATGGACGACAAGCGCTTTACACACTCTCAATTCTCGTCCGATATTGGCCCTCAGCCAATTATCGGTCGAGAACCACTGCACGTGTGTAACCAAGCCTTAGTCAATGGCAACTCTTGTTTGATTGAATAAATATGTAGTAATAGAATAGTGGAATTAACTGCCTCTCCTTGATAGAATGCTGCTCCAGGCTACTTCCAGAGTCACATGACTAAATTTCAGGGTATGTGTTCACATGAGCTCAGATAATGCGGAGGGTAGGTCAGTCTGAATGATCCCTCTTTGCAAATAAAAATTACCCAAATATCAAGAACATGGAATTTTCTAAAGGAAATGTGACATTTAGGCTAGGACTGCATCAGATATTTATTTGTTGCAAAAAATAAAAAAAAAAATCACATGGAACACCTCAATTGAAGCACATTTATTTATGTGATGTACACAAAGGCACTGTTAATATGCAGGTAAATTCTTAACAGGAGTGAAATAAGCAATTCCACAAAAAGCTTGAAAGACACAGGACACGTCGAATCTGAAAATGACAAAATTTTCTACAGTAGCTTTAATAACACTTCCCACTAACACACCATGCAATCCATAAAGTTGCTGGCGTTACAAAGTAATACACAAAACATACAAATTATTTTGGTTTCTGTTAGTGTATCAGACCAAACAGGTTAAAAAAAACAGTGCATATGCAATACTAAGCCAGCTACAGGTAACATTCATGAAAAGCTCACATGACATGCACTGACCAGTACTGGGATGTCTGATGGATTTTACTTTAAGAAATCTAAACCAGAGCCAAATGTAAACTAATGCGCAACGTAAGTGTTGGAGCCATTTACCATCCTTTCAGCATTAATATGGAACTAAGCAGCCTATTGCAACCATCTGATGAGTATGGGTGTAAAAGAGGCTGAAAAGTCTCTATTACAAGAGAGAAAGGTAGCAGAGTCCTAATAAAGGGTGCTGATATTAAATTCAGAGCCCCAGTGTGGGGTAAGAGTTGCACACATTGCACCAGATTACGTAACTACGATACGGACTCAAATGCTGTACCATGAGATTAAAGATCCATGGCATAGACATTGCATCTAGAATCCTACTGTGTGCGCAGAGAATGTACTGAGGTTACAGAACCTTAATATGGGTGCAAACATTGTAATATGATGCTTTATATCCCCGGGTATGGGTGCAGACATTGTAATGTGATATATCCCCGGGTATGGGTGCAGACATTGTAGGGTATGGGTGCAGACATTGTAATGTTTTATAACCCTGGGTATGGGTGCAGACATTGTAATGTAATATATCCCCGGTATAGGTGCAGACATTGTAATGGTATATATCCCCGGGTATGGGTGCGGACATTGTATCGGGGGTCAGACATTGTCCTGGGTTCTCCCGGTGTAGGTCCCGGTCCCTCTAATAATGGGCAGCAGCCCTCGTGTCTACCCGGTACCTGCTCTCTGCCAGCCCTGCTATATCCCGCCCCCCTCCTCCTCGCCATTGGCCGGTCTAGTAATTCCAGGGCAGTCATTGGCCGCTGGCCTCCGGCACATCGTCCTCCTCCTCGCTGATGCCCGGTTCTGTCTCCTTACAATGATCCCCGGGACCGGACAATGTCCCCGGGTGTAGCGGGTATTGGATGCATGCAGCAGTGATAGATGGAGCGGAGGTGCCCGTGTGAGCCACTCACCTTCCCGCACGAGACAGCCAAGAAAGCCGGCCAGACACAGCTGAGCGCCACTACCGGGGAGCACTCTGCGCACAGACCAAACCCCGCCAAAAACAAGGCCAAGTGCGCCTGCGCAGCTCCGCCCCCGGCACCCACAAAGTCTGGTCTATGAGGGCTTCCTATTCCCTATAATGTCCGCCACTGTAACCTGCTAATAAGCGGGTGAATATACACTGATTTACTGACCACAATTCCCGCAATCCCTGCCCCCAGCCCGGTTCTGTTCCCCCTACACACCGGGGACGCCTTCCGTTTGAAACATGAATTGACAGCTTCATCTACCAATCACAAGACGAAAAAAAACAATGGGCGGGGAAATAGGCGTGACACAAGTGGTCACTTTTGCAGATCCAATTAATAGAAAGTTTCGTCATAGATCCCGCCCAATCAGGGAGACCGGAAGTGAATTCAGGCGAATAAGCGGGATCTTGGGCGGGTCTTGTGGGGCTAAATAGCTGCTGTGCTATAGCCAAATCCTTACAGCGGCACGGCGAGGCGAGCTCGGTGGGGTTATTGTGTAGAAAACAACATCACTACATCTCCATCATGCATAAGTCTGAGGTGAGTCAGAGATATATCTGCGTGGGGTCCGGGAGGGCAGGCCGGGGTATTCGTATATATGCAGGGGATAGTGTTAGGGAATGGCTTCCTGCGGCCTCTGTTAGTCTCTTGTTCGGTTCTCCGGTTTGGGATAATAGTATCTGCCCGGTTGTGTTTTGGGTTTTGTTGTTCGTGGATGAAGCGGTGCCTGTTTATCAGCCGGTGTGGGGGTGGGGCAGCTTTCTTTGTCTGCCGCCATCTTGTCAGGCTGCGGCCTTCTCCACGTGTGCTGCGCCATTGTGCCTCGGCATCATGTGGTGGTGGGTTGTCCTATCTCCTAATCGCACCAAATACTTCATTCATGCGACAATTGTAAAATATGAACTGCTATAAGACCTAAAGTTAATTTAATATCCCACTACTGAGGATAAAGGCTGTAATGCCAGATAATAAAATGTTTGTGCCTGAATTCTAATAGCGCATCATCATTGTTCTAACACCCCATAAAATATCAATCCGCACCTTTTACTGCTGTTTTCTGACAAATATTGCCTCCGTCCGTGATCAGGAAATGGGGCCCCCCCCCCCCATTGTCCTGATCCGTTACTGCCCCAACAAAGGATAACCACAAGCCTTTTCCTGAATTGGGTTCATTGACATAGATAATATTTATAAAGCTCCAATATTTGCAATGGAAACCACAGGGGCCCCTTGCCTCTGACCTCTAATCATTTGATGAGATGTGATTGCAATCTATAAAGATAAAACCTGAATGTCCATTGGTCTTTGTTTTCTTTTGTCTTTGGCCTTAAGCTGCGTACACACGGCAAATTTTTCTCGCCCGGTAATCGGTATCGGCCAATTATCGGGCGAAAATCTGCCGTGTCAGCATCGTTCATGCATCGTGCAGTCTTTTCTCGTTGGAAAGGATCGTGAAAGATCCTTTCCAACGAGAAAAATTGCAGGTGTGTATGCAGCTTTAGTTTCCGTATCCGGTGTTAAATTTGGGAAGCCTGCGTGTGTTATAATTTTGATTTCTCAAATATGACTTTTCTTTCGTTAGGCACCTAAGGAACCTGAACAACTCCGCAAGCTCTTCATTGGCGGTTTGAGCTTCGAGACCACAGACGAGAGCCTCCGCAACCATTTTGAACAATGGGGAGCCTTAACAGACTGTGTGGTAAGATTCTCTGACAATTGTAAGCCGTAATTTGATTTGAAACTTGTAAATAGGTATTCAGGTGATAAAGCAAGTGCTACAAAATCTTTCAGTTTCTGCACCTAAAGTTGCACGCAGGGCATCACCATCTTCCTTTATTCAGCCATCTTTATTGGCCATGCCATGGTGACCTAACTCCAGTGTGGGGTTCATCCCTGGCACTCTAGGAAAGTCCTGGCAAGCAAAGTTAATGTTGCAAATTCTCAGCTTGACTTTCTCAAATGTCACCGGCACAGTCAGACCTGTAAGTGTGGCTATTGCAGAAGGGACATCACCTGTCCTCCTCCAATACCCATCTGCCTGATCCTTGTTTTGTAAAGGGGTTTCAGTTCCTCTTAAAGTGTGACTGGTCCAATCTTTAGATGCTAGAGGAAGCTCTCTATTACAGCAAGCTAGTCTTGGTGTAATAGGGTTTCCTAATTAAGTTTAGTAGTCTCCTATACAGAGCACACATTGTAATCTAGTGTGTAAGGGGGATTGGCAGCCTTAACAGAAGGACGTACTGGGATGCATAATAGTGTCACGCTAGAATGCTGCATTTTTTTGGTTTTGACTAACAGGCTGGCTTTGATTTTTAGGTTATGAGGGATCCAAACTCAAAGCGTTCCCGTGGCTTCGGCTTTGTCACATATTCTTCAACCGAGGAAGTTGATGCTGCTATGGAAGCAAGACCACACAGGGTGGATGGCCGACTGGTGGAACCCAAGAGAGCAGTTTCCAGAGAGGTATGTCTAAAGGCCCAAATATAATTGTATTTTTTTCCTGGACTTTCATCACATTGAACTGCTGTGGTGTTAATAATTCTATCATTTTAGGACTCTACAAAACCAGGAGCCCATTTAACAGTCAAGAAAATCTTTGTTGGCGGTATTAAAGAGGACACAGAAGAACATCATTTAAGAGATTATTTTGAAAAGTATGGCAAGATTGAGGCTGTTGAGATCATGACAGACAGAGCTAATGGCAAGAAAAGGGGATTTGCATTTATTACATTTGAAGACCATGATTCAGTTGACAAGATTGTCAGTAAGTAGAGCAGCCTTGTGGGGTTTCTGTGAAGCTGATCTCATTGTGAAATCTTTTATTTAATGACATTTAACTTATCCTCACAGTTCAGAAATACCACACCATCAATGACCACAACTGTGAAGTAAGAAAAGCTCTCTCAAAACAGGAGATGGCCACAGCATCTGCCAGCCAAAGAGGTGAGGCTTTGTTTTTGATGATGGGTTTCTAATTTTAAGTGCCTTAACTTAGTCTTGAGTTTACATTTTAAATGCATGATTGATCTTATGTCGATGTTTTTTGTTTATTAGGACGTGGCGGTGGAGGAAACTTTAGTCGTGGTGGTTTTGGTGGTAATGAGGGCTATGGTGGCCGTGGAGGAAACTTTGGTGGAAGCCGAGGTGGTAAGTTATGGTCTCTGAAAGTAGATAAGACACAAAACTGGTTTCCATTTTGTATGTTGTATTCATGGGCCTTGCTTTTCTCCTAGGTGGATTTGGTGGACGTGGTGGATATGGAGGTGGTGGTGATGGATACAATGGTTTTGGCAATGATAGCTATGGAAACAACCCACCATACTCTGGCAACCGTGGATATGGTGGAGGACAAGGCTATGGAGGAGGCCAAGGTGGTTATGGCGGCAATGGTGGTGGTGGTGGTGGTGGTGCTGGATATGATGGCTACAGTGGAGGAGGCAGTGGATTCGGTGGTGGTAATGGAAATGGTAAGTAACACTGTTGCAGTGTTTCTATTTCTGTTTCTTGTATATTGTACTTTTTCCTAAATACCTTTCCTTCTTAAAGGCAACTTCGGAGGTAATGGTGGTGGTGGTGGCGGCGGCAACTACAATGACTTTGGCAGCTACAACAGCCAGTCTTCATCCAGCTTTGGCCCAATGAAAGGTGGAAATTACAGTGGAAGGACTTCTGGACCTTATGGTGGTAAGAAACATTGTCAGACATTTGTGGAGTAAATTTAAAGAGGAACTAAACTCAAAAACTAGTCTAATTATTAATCTATTCTCCCTTACTTGCACTAAAAGGTTAGTCTTCCCTGGTGGCACTGGCTGGGTCAGCTTGTATCTCTGAAAAATATAATGAACTGACGTGTTTAGAAGTGGCCAGTTTTTGACTGGCAAGTTTACGTTCTCCTCTCCTGATCGTCTCACCCTCCCTTGCTGCACGCAGAGCTCACACTGAGAAGCAGAAAGTGACTACAGATGGAGCAGTTGCACTCCAGTGAGATGAGTCCCAGGAGCAAAGAAAAATCTGCGTAATTAGGGCAGGGGGAGTGGATTAGAAATACTCACCAAGAATGGCATTTTCCAGATTGTAGTTCACCACCTAGGTGATGGGAGAGACCTGGGGCTGTGGCCAGAACTCCTTTTTTAATGTTAAAGGTCAAAGCAAGCTGAAAAAAGTATTCAGAATATAACTTTGGCTTATGTTATCCATAGGCCAAAGTTGGTTTTGAGTATAGCTACGCTTTAAGTTGAAGCAATCAGTCGGTTGATTCCAGCACATCTTTCATGGTCTGGGTACCCACCTGCTCATGTTGAATCATGGTTAGTAACATGTTTTGTGATGAAGGCATGTGCTTCTGTAAGTCAAACATGGCGTAAACAATGGCACAGACCAGAATTTGGCTGTAAACTTAACCCTTTTGCTCCTTTTTAGAAGGGTCAATACTGTTAAGGAAAGGTTCTCACTGCCATCTCTGCTCTTAAATTAAATCTTACTTTTTTTTTCTTTTTTAGGTGGTTATGGAGGTGGGTCCAGTGGAGGCAGTGGTGGTTATGGTGGAGGAAGAAGATTTTAAACTGCTCTAGGTAATTTTTGCTGTTATAATTGCATTGCTTCTAATGGAACCAATCAGGCAGAATAGGTAACTGCCATTACTTTGGCCTTTGATGTGTAGATTAACACAATTATTCCATATTATTCAACAGGAATATCTTAGCAGGAGAGGACAGCCAGGCAAGCGACAGGTTACTACACAAGTTGAATTCAGCCAAGCACAGTTGTGGCAGGGTATAGCTGCAACATGAAGAAATGTTAGCAAATCTTTATGTGTGAGGAAAAACACAGGAAGAATTATGAAGACTTTATTATGTATTGTGGAAGTGTCAAGCATTCCTAGGACTGGGTTTTACTGTATAGGACATTAATTTCATTTTTTTATTGTAAAGACATGACTCTTAAAATAAATGTGTCCCTTTCTTTTTTTAAATCTGTGTTACTTTCTTGTGGTGTTCTGAAGGCTGATTAAGCCAAAGCCTGTGGCTTTAATATACTTGGTGGTATTAGCAGCAGCAGCAGCTTTCCCTTGTGCCTAGTAAGTCTTAAGTATTTATGCCACCCAGCCCTGGTCATATGGTAGCTAGGAAAGGGTTTTTAATTATGTATCTATCCAGGATAGTAAAATATTAAGGTTACAAAGGCTGATCTGCACTTTGTCAGCGGTCCACCTCAAGGGCCAGATATACATTCATTTTTGCTTTTTCAGTTGGCAGTAATGTAAGATATGGCTTAGAAAGTCCTAAAATTGCCCTTTTAGGAGAATCCCAGCCCAGTCTGCAGTGCTGGTCTATGATCTTTAGTGAGTTTTTTACATTAAACTCTTGCCAGTTACAGTACAGGAACTGAACGCTTGGTCCCGCAACTGCAAAGCTGTCATACGCAATACAGCAGACTGGTGTTTAGCAGAACCTAAGGGGTAACATTCAGGGAGCTTTTGTGGCATCTAAGCAGCCGCTACTTGTATAAGATTTAAAATATAAATGGCCACTATAAACTTGTCTTGAATAACTCATGACAGATGTTAACAGATTAGGTTTCAGGTTAGGTAAAGACAGGCTCATGCCGGACTACATCAGACCAGGCCTTGTAGGGATTGTACCAATTGGTTGGAGACTGCATTTTTGCACTGGATTTTGAAAAGTCCAAATGCTTGGTAGGGTTTAATGTTGGAGAAATATCTTTACCTTTTGCAGCTGGAACAAATAAGTGTGTAACTTCAGAGGGGGGTTGGAAGGTTTAGTCTTGGTATCTAAAGAAAAACAAACCATACTGTAGAAAGTATCAAATGCTGTTACTGTGCTACTGTTGACTTTAGCTGGCCCAAATCTTCAATTTCTAATCTCTGAATTGGACAAAAATGTAAAGGGTATAAACTGGCAGAAATGGTTTTCGGTGTATGTTGAAAGGCTTAACTTCCAAATATGATTGGTCTAAAATATTCAGCTAGCATGGTCGTCTGTGGATGAAGACAGACAGGAACTAAGCCATATTACATATAAAATCTCCAGTGACTGCTAGCAAGGAAGATAACAATTCAGCAGCTCAGACCAGTCTTGCTACAACAGAGTAGCTGATCCATTTAATTCAGATAAGCTGACATTTAAGCAACTAGCAAGATAAAGGGAATCATCAGCTCATCGGAAGGAGTCAGTCCAGGATACAGAACCTTCATGTTAAGCCTAGCAGGCAGTGCGAGCCAGAAGGGGCAGTTATGTGCTGGTAGGTAAGAACAGATTTTACTTTGTCATAACCTGTGATTTTTGATCTTTTAAAATTGTATGTACAGCCAGGGTTGCTTTCCAATGGAGTTAGGAAGGATTAATCCAGTCAGGTTTCTGGATGTGGATTTTTTTTTTTTTTTTTTTTTTGCACCTGATTTCTCATTGGAGTTTTACTTACTAGTCTGCTAATTCAACAGGATGAAACGTGATAAAATTTTCTCGTCACCAAATCAAGTATGCCAGACGGCTTTCTCTTGTAAAGGTTTCCTTGGTTCTTCCACCACTTGTCTTTGGCAATCAATATAAGTGAATCTTGTAGGACCAGTTAGTCTTAATGTTCCAACCACTTCCTACTCCATCCAAAAATTGTCTATACTTGCACTTTAGTAACTAGTTGATCAGCTTGTATTGGTAAGGGTTTATGAAAGGTCTAGTAATATAGGTAGCATGCACATTATTCAGTTTAACTTTCTTCCTGGCACTTACTCTGTTTCCTTGTGAAGCTGATGCCCTCCATAGCACTTTAAAGCATTTCCAGTTGTGAAGCTGGCACCAATGCATCCAACTTCTACAAATTGCATTCCTGTGTAATATTGAGTTAGGACAGGGGTAAGTGTAACTTAAGTCCACTTGGCTAGGTATACCCTTCAATGTAGGCTGTATTTATTAAGCAGTTCTTGCCCTTTGTAACACAAGCCTCACTAAAGTGTGGACTGGTACAAGTTTTTTACTTCATAAAATTAGGCTTTTTTAATACAAGTTCAGAGAACTTGTCTTTGTCATTTGAGTTCCCACTATAGTAAATGTAACACTGTTCACATAGAATCGGGCAATGTGTGGCCCAAAGGCTTATGGTCGTGTGTGTGGTGCAGACAGGAGTACAATGGATTAAATTGTGCAGCTTCTCTTCCACTCCAATTTGTATTGTAGGAAGGTGTTTGTACAACTCAGACAAATGTTACTTCTGCACAGCTTAGGGCTTTTTAAAATGTGTGACTTAGACCAAAGTTTAAGTTTACTTTTTGTTGTACTTAACAGGTGGTGGTGGTTTTATCCCCCGGCTTGACTGGTAAACAAATGAATGTCCTCACATTCTGATGTAAGGTAAGAATATTTAATGTTGCTGCTATCATGAGCTCCTTCATAGATGGGACAGATTATGCCTGCAAAGCACAGTGCCTTTGCCCTAGTCTGTTTGGAAATGAGCTTGCTGGGGCAGCATGTAACTTTCTGGGTTTTCCAGCCTTATAGGAAGGGGTATGGGGAAGCCTCATCAAGCTGAAGTCAAGGCAAATCTAAGTGATGCATAGTGGGCTGCAGAGTGGCTCAGTGGTTTGCACTCTGGCCTTTGCAGCCCTGGTTCCCAGGTTCAAATCTCTGCCAGGGCACTAGCTGCATGGTGTCTGCAGGTTCCCACCATGTTTCTGTGGGTATCCAGGTACCCAGGTTTCATCTTAATCTAAAAACTTGCGGTTAGGTTAATTGACTCCCAAAATGCCTTGCTGGAGCATATTTTCTATGTTTATGACATAACTAAATTTTCAGCTTTGATATTGGCACATTGTATGTATTAGCTTAAATGGCCACACATCATGCTTTTGTTATACATAACTTGTGCTATATTGGTGTACTTGGAATATAAATCATGTCTGATCTTTTTTGCAGGTTATCTGGTTATGATCTGCCATCAAGAATTTTTTAAAAAAAAACAAAAACTTGTGCTTCAAGATATGTGCAGCAAGATTGGTGTTGATGGGATTTGGTATCTGTTTTAGAAACTCTGCTGCTGTGCAGTATTTTTTTTTACATTTTTTTTAATAAACAATCAATTTCAACTTTTGTCTCTTTACTGTTGGTCAAAAATGAGAAATGGTTCCCATTCTCAAGCTTTCAGATTTTAGAAAATTGACTCGCACCAGGCATTTTTAAATGTAATTTGCATATCAGTGGTGTTGGTCATGAAATGTGTTTTGTAGATAAGTTTATAACCTGCAAATGTAAGATATAGAGAACTCTGCAGTCCCGACAGAACTGCCTATTTTGTAGGAAAATAGCATAGTAAAGCAGTTGTACTGTTTTGCAAAAATTTTACTTTAACATGCATCTGAAATAGGTAACCCTGAGGGGGAGATTACTTTTATAAGAGCTTATAATGGCAAAACTTCTCATGTATACAGCACAAAACCTTGGAATCTTTTTATATTATGCTTTACAGGGTCATTCTGGCTAATCGGGCAAGCTAGCAAATCATTTGGGTCACAGGTAATCTTATGGTTGAAAAGGTAGATCTCTCTAAATGTAACTTGGATGGTTTTTGCCAGTCTTGGTGCAACCTGTGAGGTAATAATCTAGAGGACACAAATAAAGGGGGAACTTTAAGACCATTTGAACCAGAATGGCCACCAAGGTCTCTCTTCGAGAGAATGGTTTGAGAAATCATGGATGCCCCTTAACTAGATGGCATCCCCACAGGTGCTGCATCTAGTCCAGTGGTCGCCAACCTTTTCAGTCCCATGGACCACTTAAATTATCGACTCCTGACCACTGAAACTGGTCATTGTGACATAAACCTGCCCACTCACATCACAGGATCTGAGCCTATGATGGGAGTGGGTGGTTTGTGTCCAGGAACACAGCCCACCCACTTCCCTGAGCCTGGTATTTGTACAGGGGACTTGGTCCCGTGGCTCTGGCCGGTTCACCCTGCCAGTGGGCTCCTTCTGACCCCCCCCCTTGGAGGTGCAAGGGGTGCGGAGGTCCGCTGACTTGGTCATATCCAATAAACTGAAGATGGGGGGGCTTTACTTTTATGTTTTTGAAAAATCAAAGCGTCATAAAGAATAATCCTAAACTTGAGAAATATACGATCCTTTTTGTAAAATAACTTCATATGCAGTCTGTGGCTTCTGCAACAAATTTTATACCACAAAGATTTCTTGTTATGTTTAGATTTATCATATACCAATTTTATTCAGATTTTGGATTTATCCCTCTAAAACAGGTTACTGACTAAACTTCAATCTTAAAACGGTTTCAGGCTTCAGTACCCAGGCCCCAAAGCATAGTTCTTTAAATTTCTGCAGGAGCAGGACATAATCATTTTGTCAGAACTTATCAAATGGCATGGAGGATAAATATAATAACTTAGAATTCCTATATGTATAGTTACGGCCTCTAGTTACGGCCTATAGTTAGACACAAAAATCAGCTTAAAGAAGAATACATAAATAAATGAAAAATACTGAAAATGCGATAATTTCAGTATACTGTTTAGTAATATATTTTTCTAAAACACCTCCCTAGTGTGGTAAATTTTAAGAGTCCAACGTCACATAACTATAGACAAAACCACATAAATATATTTTGTATTGGAATGGATACAGGACTTTGTATTCAATACAAAATGAGCGTTTGAATTTACCAATTACATACTTTGTATTTATTTTGAATTATTTTGTATTGGATTGGATTGTATACAGGAGTTTGTATTCAATCCAATACAAAATGTGTTTGAATTTCCCGCACACGCGCTGACGTCATTGCCGGGTGACACGTACACGCTACGGACGGAGAAGAAGCCGGCCGGCTTCTCGGAGAAGGCACCCGACGCTGGAACACGAACTCCACGCTGGATGATCACAGCGGGACCAGGTAAGTGCTCGATAAACCCGAACTCTTCTCACTGTATTTTCATACAGTGAGAAAAATTCAGGTTTATCAATAATTGCAATTTTTTTTAACCTGAACCAAGGTTGGGTTTAACGGTCGGGTGGTTAAAGAGCACTAACAGATAAACAGGTCAGGAATCGGGTATATCATTTTTTTTTCTAGGGCAATGGTCTGGTCTAGCTGCCATATTTTAAGTATTTTTAAATGGATGTATTGGCAAATCACGATTTTGGCCTTTGAGCGTTTTGTCTGCAATTCTCCAACGCTGAAGAGTTTCTATTCACATGTTGGTTGGCTGTCATGGAGGATGAATTTCCAAAGTACTTTCTCCAGTAATTTGCATTTATTGAATCCTTCATGATCCTTAAAGAGTATATAAGTAGGTTCTATGTAGCAGTGGGTGGGACTTTATAAACCCGATCAGTGTGTTTCCTGTTCGTTTCATGAAAGAGAAGCAGTCCCTTGGTTGGCTGTCATGTATGAGTTGTGGAAACTAGTAAAAGTTATCATACATTTCCCCTTATCCTATGAAATGGGTATTAAAAGGAATGGCAAATGAACAATTCATTGCCTGGGTGGTGTGAGCATTCTCCATAGATAGCTAAAATCTATCTAAGTTTAGAAGGAATGCTGGTAATTCAAAAAGCAGATGGTGTGGTCAGGTATAGGCTTGTGATTTGGCAGTAACAACTGATGGTCTACTATAACTTCCAATGCAAGTGTAGTTTAAGCAGGCTTAACCCACAGGAGTGTGAGAATAGCAGAGCTTTAATACCTCTCTTAATGGGAAATAGTGGGTATATGAGCATAGGGGTTTTCCTTTGTGGTCAGCCTGGAAGGTGCTTAACCAGCAGTCTGCTTCTATCCAGCTATTTGGTTGAATCTGGGTCTGTTTAATGATCATAACCTACAGTAAAAACAGAAAAGATGATCTAAGCAGAAGAAGTATGCATGTAAGAAATGATCCTCTTGTACCATAAATTTACACCAACTGTGAATTCTGAGGCAGTTTAGTGAGGGAAAACCCTCGCTAGTATGGTCACGTATAAGCTTGTGATTTTTCAGTAACATAACTGACGGTCTATTACACCACCTCATCCAATTGTACAGGGGTGGCAAACTCTGTCCCAGGCAAATCTGGCCCCAAAGGAATCCTAAATATGAACTGCAGCTGGCCCACCGCTGCATTGAAATAGCGCTGCTACTACAATTTCTGGCATCACTCACATCTATAGACCAGCGGGCGCCCTGCCCATGCATGGCCCCGTATTGGACTGCTTTAAAGACCCAAGCAATAACGGGAACTGTAGTAGTGGCGCTATTTCAATGAAGAGGGATTTCCAGCGGTGGGCCACTCATAAGATTTAGACTCTTATTGGCTGTGTCTGGCATTTCCAGCTCCCCTCAGCTGTACTTTTCCTTGCTACTCCAAGGCATAGACTTGAATGGTTGGATTTTCATAGAAGAAAATTGTTGTTGTTATTGTTAGCATGTGCAAAAAGGTTACCATTAAAATTTAACTCAAAAGGCAACAAATAGAGAAAGAGGCATACATTTTTCTCTATTATAGGCTTGTTCCAGATTGAATGTGAAGCAAAACGTCTTTGTTTCCATATGAAAAGGTTTAATATCTAATGAGAAGGAAAAAAAATCCTTAATTTTTTAAATACATTTTAAGGTTGGTCGCGACTTGGTCTAAGTTTTAAATTTTGTCCCACTGCGTTTGACACCCCTGCAATTGTAGTTTAAGCAGGCTTAACCTACAGGGTGAGAACAGCAGAGTCCCTGCAATCACCAGGTGGTGTGAGTTGAGACTTTGTATTAGGACTGTAAAGATGGCCATGCATGTTGACATTTCTTATTGAATATAATACAAGCTATCTTGTATATGGACAACTACATTTTTAAAGCAAAAGAAGAAGCTATTTACACAAGTTTAATTTTTGGGTAACAGACAAACAGAAGCATACTTATACATTTTTTTTTTTTTTTTACAAATTTGTCAGACAAGGACAAAAAGGTTAGGACAAGGGTATAGAAACCAAATAAGAAATTTATTGATAGGACTTATACCCCTTAAACTTCAGTGATTTAGAAATTTATTTAATACTTTAAGAAGTCAATTGACAGACCCATGATGATTCCTTAATATAAGTATATTTTTTGTGATCAGTCTTCTATAAAATTGTGCTAATGTTACATTCTTACACACAAACAAAATAAAAATAAACCCTTTTAAGGCAATTATGGGACAAGAATGAAACAATTGCTCATTAGTTTAACTCATATTGCAAATGATTTAAAAGCTACAGGTTATGTTATTTAAAATTCACAATACAAAAGGAGAACAAGTGTTTTTTTTTTTTTGCTAACATAGATTATCTGCAAGAGTGTTAACGCAGCATCTTAAAGAGAGCTTGTTTTCAGCACCACTCCATCATTTGATTTACATCAATATGCATTATATTCAGAACAATTTCTAATTTGCAGGAAAGGGAATGCTGGCTTCTGTTGTCTGTTTAAACAAGGGATCCTCTTGATAGAACTCACTGCCCTTATTTTTTAAAATGCTGTATAAGTCCTGCTGAAGCACTTTTAAATTGCTCTTCAGTTCCTCCATAATCCTTTTCACCTCTTTTCGTTCCTTGTGCAGTCCTTCCCTCTCTGTCCTCAACTGCTCTATTTCCTTTTCCAAGATGGCAATGTTCTCCATCTTGCGCTTACGGCAATTTTGAGCAGCTACTTTATTCTTCCCCCGTCTGCGAATGTCCCTGACCAATGCCAGCTGTGTCTCTGTTAATGAGTAGCGTGACAGAAGTTCATTAAAGTCTTCCACTGGTAGATTGATGATTCTTTCTATAGCAAATGGAATTTGCATAGCGACTGCCCTTCGCTCATCCCTACTGCAGACCAGTTCTTGAGTTTGCGATGTAATGTAGGATTGGGTTTCACATGGGTTGTGTTCCATAAAAGACTGTGTGAGGTTTGTAGCTATATACTGGTTTTGATAAACATGTGGAGGAATTATTTCCATAAAGTCTGACTGCAGCCTCTGTGTATCAATGTTCTCTATTTCAATGGATTCACCATCACTGAAGTTCAAAGATAAGCCAGAATCTGATTCAAAATCATCTTGGCTTTTACAGGGCTGGTGTAGGTTATTGACATCATTCAGACAAGCCTCTTGCATAGCAATGTGGTCTGGGGCACTCATCCCATTCGTATGCGCCTGTTTTGAAGTATAGTGATTTATGGCACCCATCTGAGAGACATTTGACATCAACATTCCTGTGTAGGATGTTGGGCAATATTCAGAAGCCAAAGAAAAAGTGGGCACTTGCTGAGCCTGAGGAGAAATGGGGTCCACATAATGTCGATCAAAGTTTGGCATGCCCTGGTTTACATTTGGTACTAAACTATCTCTTGGGTTATTGCCAAGACTGCATCCAAAATATGGCACTGTGGGTGGATGACATCCATATTCAGTATTATAAGCAGAATCTTGGTCCATATCCAGCCCCTAAATGAAACAAGAAAGAATAATGATTATTTGTCTATGAAGCACTTGAGTAACGCCAATCAATATGTTGTATGAAGTCAAGATCAACTGGACTATTCTCAAAATGTTAACATAAATTGAAGACCTAAATAACTCAATAACTATAAATAAATAACTATAAATAAAAATAAAGCTAGAGACAACACAGTTTTTATGCAGTCATGGATAGAGTGCAATCCTTTAATTGCTATCTTCTACATCTCTGATTATTCTGTATGTCATTGTCACGAGTTAAGTTATTACCAAAATGGGAATCAAAGGGGTCTAACAATCAAAGGGACACAACATTAAAAAAAAACCTGATCCTGAGTTTCAAAACTTTTCCACAATTTGGTTTTGGCTAAACACAATAATCATTAAATATTTGATTTTCTATTTTCTTACTGCCTAGAGGTTTTTGACCGTATTGTGAATTTAAAAGAAACCAAATGATCCCTAATCTATCAATATCATAGAAGACAGGATTACTTATGTTATATAAGATGTTTTAGTCCAATTCTACATGGACTGTTTCCCCAGCATTTAAACTGAATGTTTAAACTCCCAGGTTTGAAATGTAATTTATTCCAATGGACCAATCAACACTAAAATGTTTTCTTGATGGTGTATGTACATATATCTTGGTTTAGATTGTCTTTTAAATGCTTAAAAACTCATTTAAAAGCTCAGTACCACCTCAGGACACTGCTTGCTGAAGCAGCATAGTAAAAGCCTGTTTTAAAAGTTAACAGTTATATAGTCCATGAAGTTCAACCAAAAGGTATATATGTATGTAAAACTTGTATCTTCTGTTGAGAAATAAATAATAATGGTTGACCCAGAATAAAGCAAAAAATCCTTTAAAAAGAAATAAACTGTGGATATAAAAAATGCAAAGTAGAATTAAATCTCAAAATTGAAAAAAATATAGTAAATACGTTACTTATTGATCGATGGAGTGAGAAGTTTAGTTAAATAATTACAAAAAGGCAGTTATTTAGCATGGTCAATGTACAACATTTTTTTATTGAAGGGCTTGGTTTACCTCCGGTGGAACACTAATGGTTTGTACCGTCTATTTTGTTTTGAGCCTTCATGAATCTTTTGTGATGTAGTCAAAGAGGGTACCAAGAAGATTCTTTTTCCAGTCTGCAATTTTCTACCCAAAACTTAAATATCCTTTTTTATTAGACTAATCCTTTCCACATACCTGTAGTTCTGTAATAGACATGATCTCCTGCCAGGTAAGATCCATCTCTCCTTGAGTGCACTGTTCTCCCATATATGGCAAAACTGTTCCAGATTGGGATCTTCTGTAGAGGGCACTGAGCATAGTAAAATCATCCAACCAGGAACGCTTACAATATTTTTTCAGTCTCCTGTGCCTTTAAAGGAAAGAAATTAATATAAAATTAATATTTTTTGTGCTAAAAATACAATAAAAGGCACAATATATATTTTTTCTATAGACTGTGCATGTGCCAAAAAATCCTAACTTTTTACTTACTCTTTAAAACAGTGTTTTTTAACCAGAGCCCCTTGACTTTTGATCAGTTTGTGCCACCCAGGTCAGTTTCACTTAGCCAAAATGATTATTGGTGAATCTGTAATGGTAACATTCTTCCCACTGGCCAGCAATGTAAGAGGCATTCTTCCTACTGAACACTAGCTAATGTACTGTGTGTTGTGGATATAGTTGTTATAGTAGGAGTTCCATAAGACCTGAAAGTTTCCTCAAAGGTTCCTCCATGCTGAAAAGGTCAAGAAAGGCTGCTCTAAAATGTTACATCATCAAAAACAAACAAAGATGAGAATTAGTACAGGAAAAAAAGTATAACGTTTGATAATATGCAGGTAGCTCCACAAAGACATGGTTGTACCAGTTTAATATGGAGGATCTTTAGTTACCTGCAGAGAGCCTTGACTTTAAACCTACAACACCTCTGGGATTAACTGAAATGTCAACTGTGGACCAAGCCTTCACAAAGAACATCACAACCCACTGGCTATTCACATTGGGTGAACAGACATGAATGTCTACAGAAACACTAACAAAATTTTGTGGAAAGCCTTCTCAGAAAAGCTGTACTCTGGTTTCTTTAATCCACCCCTATTCATGCCATTACAAGACGCAGTGGTAACTTACAAAAGAACTTACAAAATGAACCTCTGAGTTCAGCAAAAGAGCAGATAATTGCCAGTCCTGCAAATGTTAGATTCTGAAGGTCCCTGGTCAGTGGTCTGTTGCAACAGAGATCAGTGACACAGGCAACAAGAAGAGTGTATAGAAGACAGATTGTCGCAAAGCTGGACAATTACCAAATGTTACAGGTAGCAGTTGAGGATACAGTAAATACATATTAAATATCTGTAAATCCCATATTAAAACTTAGATGTTGGGGGAATAGCAAAAAAATATATATTTACTGTTGTAATATACTCTGAGCTTCTTTACTGTTGTATTATATTCGGAAATACCATTACTGTCCATAGTTTTCCTTCTACAGCCATAGCTGTTTCCCTCCCTTCCTTTGTATGTGCTGCACTAAGTAGATAACAAATTATCAGAAGACATTCACTTCTCTAGTTGTTGTGTTTATGTACTTTTATGTACTATTGTTTAAAGTGCTTTTTTTTACAGAGAATTTACCATACATCTATATATCTTTATATAATTATCGTGAGCAAGATCATAAGAAGTGACAGGAGTATTTCTATGTTACTGAAATATGAAACAACATATAACAATGGACAAAAATCAACAAAACACTGACAGATACTATGTTGGGTTTTACACATACAAAGCCTTTATTTAATAGTTTGTTTTTTTGTTAATACATCCTGAATATATATTTGTATAATTTGATAATGGATAAAATGCTGTTTGTTTAAATGTATCTATACTTTCTTTGTTTTTGTTTCTTTTGCAAACATTGGGGAAAGCGTACAACCCATCTGGTGTTTCTGCTACTTAAAGCGTACCTAAACTCACAATTTTTAATTTACATAAAAGGGTAGACAACCCTTTTCTCGATTGCCTTTTTGCACAAAAAGAAAAATTTGCCAATCTCACGCATGTGCAGTGGGATCAGCAAATTTTATTTTTTATCCTATGTCACCCGATCTTGCTCCTGGGTCGGGTGACGTAGGATGAAGAACAGGAACAAGAAGGGAAGATGGCGGCGCCCGGAGCGCCGGCTCCGGAGCGAACGCAAGACACCCCCGGAGCGATTGGACTTCCCTGTGGGATTGAAGGTAAGTGTATTTTTTTTGTCGTTTTGGGTTTTGTACCACTTTAAGGTCTTCATTTGATATTAGATTTCTCCTCACTTCCTGTCCTATGTACAACCTTTTTAAAAGACAGGACATTACTCTCACAAATAAGCCTCCCTATGCCTATGTGACAATAGTGACAAGCCTTTTTACGATGGTATCAAAAATCTAATATATCCCCCAATGCCCCTATTATATCCCTGAGTTATAGGAGCCCCTCAGTAAAACCTCAAAGGTGTTTAGAGCTGAGAACTTCTAGAGGTTAGTGTAGTGACACGTCATTGTAGGATTTTGGCCAGGACACTCTTTTCATGGAGTTTGTATGTTCTCCCAGTGTTGGTGTGTGTTTCTATTGGGGACTCTCTTTTTCTCTCAAATCCCCCAAAAAACTCTGATGGTTTCCCCCAAAGTTGACTTTATTCTATGTAAATGACATATATCTATGGTAGTGATATTAGATTGGGACGTTGTGTATGAGACAGTGAAATGACCATGAGAAAGAAGTCCATGCTATATAAATCCTAGAATTAATAAAACCTCTACAAAATGCTGCATAAAGAGACTTTATTAACATCCTTCTAGCATAAGAACTTGACAGTAGAAAGTGAATTTACAATGGGGCGCAGGAAGGGGTTATGGTGCAATCTGAGGAAATGTTATCCCCATCCTGTCTTCAACGTCTAGAGCAGGGGTCGGTAAACTTTTTGGACTACTAGGCCATTTCAGGAGGCCAAGAAGGCACACAGTAACAAGGTGTCCAAGGAATGGTTTTTTATTTAAAAATACAGTATGATCAATAGGAAACATGATGTTGCATGTTCTTAGAGACAGATAGGTTCTAACTTTGAGTTCAGCAACAGAATGTCATTGAGGTGGTTGTCAGTAAACTGAAAGCGCAGCTTGTTCTTCCAAAACTTCATCTTGGAGAACAGCTGCTCGCACGAATAAGTGCTGCCAAACTTTGCGATCACACGCTCGGCACGGGCTAACATTGGAAACTGAGCATGTGGCAGCTGACGATAGAAGTCATTGAGAGTAGTGCAAGAAGTAAACTTGGACAAGGGAACATCCGAAGCCTGCAGCTCAATGAACTCCAATTGCACATCACGGGGCGTCTCCTGCGACTAAGAACCCACATCAGTGAAGCGTGAAGAGAATTTATGTCACAGGGTAGACAGCACACTGATGCATTCTTCGGTGTCAATGAGGGCTGCATCACACTGGGCGAGGTGTGGGAAATGGACATACACATATTCGCCCTTATACAGCTTTTTCTCCCATATAATCAGCTTTGCTTCGAAAGTGGGCTTCCATGTTCCTGATGAGCACGTCACGTCCTTGAAGCTTCAGGTTAAGTTCGTTAAGGTGAAAGCTGATATCAGTGAGGAAGCCGAATTGACAGAGCCAAACCTCATCAGAGAACTTTTGAAAGCCCTTGAGGCCCTCCTCACTGACGAATGAAATGACTGTAATGACTGAGCCAGCATACTTCAGTGTGGTAAAGCAGATCGCCGTAATCAGCTTCTGCAGCTTCGCACATGTGCTTGAAGAAGCGGTGGTTGAGAGGACAAGCAAGCACTGCGTTCACTAACTTCACCACAACAAACATAATGTCCTTCATGCCAACTGCTTTGGCACACAACGACTCCAATGGTCCAATGGTCCATTGTCCAATGGTGGAAGATGCAGTGCACCTTACGTATCTCCTGTGCACAGCCCAAAGAGCAGCAGTGGTCGATAAGCAGCTGCAAAGTCCCTTGGTAGATCCAACCTTGGCAGGTGCACCGTCAGTAGATACCGAGACGAGCTTCGACAGGTCGAAACCACTCAAAGCAAGTAGGAGGGCCTTGAGGATATCTTGGCCAGTTGTCAGTCCATTCATCAGGATGAGGCTGAGAAACTCCTCAACTACCTCCAGATCCTGTGTGACGCCACGCATAAAGATGGCCAGCTGTGCAGTGTGTTTCATATCACAGCTCTCGTCCAAGGCCTCAGTCTTCCGTTAATCCACGGTGTAGTCTCTGTACATGTGCACGTGCTTTGCGGTCTAAAGGCCGGAGTTTGTCTACCTCTGGTCTAGAGAGTCACTGGCCTGACACATATATGCAGGATAAAAGCTTTTAGACTCTACTGGCTACTTGCTTGTTCCTGATCACTGATTATAAAGCAAATTAGATTGGTGGATAGTGCATGTTATGGCACTTTAAACAATGTAATTGTACTTGGCTCTGCCTTTTTGAACAAATCTGAATGTCTGCGGTTTCAAAAATGACCTTTCTTGTGTTTTTGAATTGTTTGTACTTCATTTTACTACTGTTTTGCAATAGACACTACAATTTTGTGGTTAATTGCCACATTTCCTATTTTAGTTTCAGACTGACCAGTTCAATAAATACCAAGGCATATACAGTAATATTTGAAATGATATAAAATACAAGCAGTGGCATGCATTAGAAACTTCCGCAGAAACATGAGAATTCTTGCTAAAGAGAATATAAGAAGTCATATGATCCACCACGAAGAAAACTGATCTAAAGTGATAGTAATTACTAAGTGTGTAAAGTATACATGGAAAAAGAAGAACCCTCAAAGCCAATCTTGCTCATCTTACTGTACATCTTTACACATTTTTCATAAAAAAGACTTTATTGTGTCTTTAGAATTAAGCACTTCACGTGAAATGTGTCGTGGTTACTGCATGCATGCTTGTATACCTGTGTATGTCCCTTTTACCATATATCAAAAGGGAGAACAACTAGCTTTTACCTTTAGATGTTAGGACGGTAAGGTTCCTGTGGTACCACCAAGCCCTCAGCAGCAACATGGTAAATGTAATATATTATGATGTGTTTATCTGATTATATACCATCCAAAACAGCAATGAAACATACTACTTTTTTATCAATTTTCCAAAAGGAATTATACATTTCTATTTGTATAATAGGAATTATTAGAAATTAGAATTTCTGTCAGGAGAAATTATTGTACTCTTAATCAACAGAAATAAGTTATCATATTGTTTCTCCAACTGATCATGCATAATTTTATAGTTCATATAGTTTATAGTTTTTTTGTACTAGCTAGTTATTATGAACATCTTGTGCAACACTTGTAAAACAAATGGGCTTTAAATGTGCCAGGTTTATGGTCAGCATGGAGGCAGGCAAAACAAAAACACACATAATGTTTTTATGTAGGTGGGCAGCACGGAGGTTCAGTGGTTAACACTCTGGCTTTTGCAGCGCTAGGTTCCAGGTTCGAACCTCAGCCAGGACACTATCTAAAAGGAGTTTGCAAGTTCTCTCTGTGTTTGCGTGGGCATTCTGTTTTTTCCCACATTCCAAAAACATGCAGTTAGGTAATTGGCTTCCCCTAAAAACAGGCTTTAGACTTTATTAATGAGATAAGACTTTGGTAGGGCCATTAGATTGTGAGCCCCTTTGAGGGACAGCTAGTGACATGACTATGGACTTTGTAAAGTGCTGCATAACATGTCTGTGCTATATGAAAGTTAAAACAATAATGTATAAGCAGTTTATATTAATAAAAGGTTAGAAAAGGATAGGGGTCCTGGTCCTCTGCCATTTTTACTTTCCTTATTCTCTTACCTCCCGTTTCTTATGATTCAGTCATGCGCAGTTATAAAAGTTTCTCTCCTGTGCTGAAATAATTTACTAATTTTACTGCACACTGTCAGCTTTTCATGATATTCACTGGAAACAACAGAAAGTTTGATGGGGTCTGCCTCATTTCTGACTGATGGACATCCAGCATCATCTAGCCCTCTGCTCCCCAGGCTTGATGCCTTTGCCATGTATTTTTTACTTACTGGCTAAACATTATATGTTGGCATTATTACAGCTTCCAGTTTTAGGAAAGTTAGGTATAGCACCCTTGGCCATCCCACAGCCATGATTATACTGTGATGATGTCTGTGGGTTTAAAATAAAGATGAAAATGGCTTGTCATTTTTGTACCTGAGACTTTTAATCTACAGAATGTCATACAGATAATATTTTTCCAATATCCTTTTATACAATATAGTTGTCTTAAGTCATTATGTAGTTATAGGATGGAATGTACGGTATTTTCTATAAAAAATCATGACACTTGACACTTTTAATCTTGTGTGCTGAGTATAGGTACTGCCTTGCGTCTTCCTGGTTCATACTACAGAAGCTTTTGGCTTCTGTCTTTATCTTGTTCCCAGTCTGGCCGGCTGTGGTGTCTGCTCTTATCGTTTTACCCTCTCCTATCCTCAGTTTACTGAATTTGCTCTCTAAAGTCGGTGCTTTAGAACATCAGCTGTTTTCCAATATTTGGTATTAACGCTTAGCTCTATTTACAAAGTGGTGAATCTAACATTCACTGAAATATTCTTTCGTGGAGAATCTTCCAGGTCCTTGTGTTTCAATGGCAGTAATTGATTCTCCACTAGGGAATGTTTTAGTGAATATCAGAATCATTGCTTTATAAATATACCCTTTAGTGTCTCTTCCTCAGGTTCTTCATCATAAATGTTTCATTTTATTTTGTGTCATACAGTGCTTCATACCAGTCCTAGTTTGCTGGTGTTGTTTTTCATGGCTTGGCCCAGTTCAGTTATAGGGTCCATAATGTGGAAGTGTTAGCTATACATTTCGACCACCAAGAGCTCTGGCAAGGACCAGACATTCACATTGGCATCCTCTGGTGTCACAACCTTTATTTGTGTAATCCTTCAACCTCTATTTGTGCACCATAGAGGTCCTAGGGCAGGGGTGGGCAAACTTTTTCAATCAGGGGCCACAATCTGATATAAAATTTGACATTGGGCCGGGCCGATGGGAGAGTGGGCGAGGTTATGCCATAATGACGCCACTGAACGTGACGTCATGATGGCATAACCTGCCCACTGTCCCATCACAGATCTGAGCCTTAGTTGTTGATTTGTATAGGGGACATGGCCGATGGGGCCCCCCTGTGGGGTCCTTCTAACCCTGCTCGGCGGGACACCTGCCAGAGCCGCAGGCAGCAGCCCGTTGAACTCTCTTTCTACTTCAGCGGAGCTGATATGCTTCTCTTGGATTTGGCCATCTACATAGCTTCCCTTGTAGGTTTCTGAGTATGATTATGGCAATAATATTTCTCAGGCTTACCCAAGTGTTTCTTAAGCCAAATGTTTCCAACTATTCCAGTCTCCTCCAGCAATCTTTTGATAGCTATGACACAATATTAGCTGGATAGTTGAACTACTCCAACAACATAATCATTTCCATATGAGATGAAGTCAAGCTACATATATATATACATATACATATATATATATATATATATATATATATTTATCTGGCTAGTATAATATGTAGACTTCTTGGCTTCAAGCTTTTTTGGCTTTAAGCCTGTAAGCTGTTAGTGAGGCCAAGTTACCACATCACTGCATGTATTGTCAATCCCATGTGCTTCTGAGTTGTCCGTTTACCACAAAGAAGCATGTGGAAATATTAAAACTTACTGTTCTTTCAAAAATTTCACCAGATCTGAAATATATAACATCTGAAAGAAAATAGAGAAGTGCAATAAAGTGAACCCTACTTAAAGTGCAGCCTGGATCATGCTAGATCTCATACCGATGGCTAAAAAGTGATAGGAACACATGTTAGTAAGATGTATGCTGGCCTGAAAATCATTCTCAACAAGCAATATCTTCAAGTATATGCAAGCATTAACAATTTGCTCCCATTTATTATGTTCAATATAATCAGAACTGCCCAATTCTCCTTTTGGACTACTGAAACTTCCCCAAGTTTTGATTGTGTTGCTCAAAATTGCTTTAGATTAGTCATCTGGTCCAAAAGTTCTGGATTCTCCATGTCACAAATCTAAACACCAATTAGGTCAATAGTAAAAAGGTTTATTCTAGTCTCTTGAGAGTGACTACAGCAGTCAAATTCAGCAAAATGGCACAGACCACCTAAAATCTGCGGAACATTATGTTAATTTTTGCCATTTGAAAGCTTCCTATTGACAGCAGTATAGCTAAAATTATAGTTGGCTGTATAATGTACAAACCATCAGCAGCAGTCAATGCTTGTTATAATATATGCTGCATTGCAATATATGCTGCAAATATTATTGCACAAAGCATCCCAGTGACAACAAAAACAAATGGTGATAATGACAATGCATCTCTACATACTTATACTTTACAGTCTGCGGAGTTTTATTTGTGTGACACAGAGCCTGCCTGCAATAAATTCAAAATGTCCTACATGTACAACAATCCTTAGATCCTAAAGTTCCCACAACAGTAGAAAAAAGCTTTTTTTATCCCCTAAAATCTTAAATCTCAGCTGCAACATAATAGAATATTAAGGTTTTTTTTCTGTTCTTGGTAAACCTAACCAAATATCCACTATTCTGGTCAAAATTGACTTCATCTGAATCCTAACAGCAACACTAGTAATGAAGATGAAGGTGGCCGAGGGTAGGGTGGGAATGGATGCTATGTAGTTAAAATCAGGAGCAAACAGTCTAGAGCAGGGGTCTGCAACCTGTGGCTCCGGAGCTGCATGCGGCTCTTCAGCCTCCTTGTTGTGGCTCCCTTCGGCTGCCGCGGGGAGATCTCTGATGGGGGATCCCCTTCCTCCCAAGACACTGCGGAGGAGGGGGATTCCCTATTCGGTGTTCTAATGAAGGCAAAATGGCTCTTTTGATAGTAAAGGTTGCTGACCCCTGGTCTAGAGTAACAATTCTGCTCCTCCAAAGACAGTGGGTGGAAAAGCACAGGTCAGGATCTTGCCAGGATTACCATGTAAAATTATTAGTAAAATGCCTGAAAAAGAAGAAAACTAATGTAACCACTATATCTAAGCACTAATAGTTTACAAAATAATACATTTTATTGGGGGGCATGATAAACTTTATATGTGTAATGTATGTATAAATGTTTAATGTTGTTTATTACTTGCATAGACCATGTGCATTGGTTTATTCACGTGCAGTAATATGAATCAACCAGTTATCAGCAGTCTAGTATTTTATGATGGTAAGAATTAATTTTTCTTTCACTCTTTTGAGTTACTGCACAACACTGCTCGATTCATTACATTATTAACAGATGTGTTCGGTAGTGGCAATGCAGGTTTTTCAGTTATTGCATAACTGGCAAAGAAAGTTGTGACACAGAGAACTTGGCATATGGTAACATATTTGTACACTGTCCTAAAAAAATGAAATGATAGAGAAACGTACGAGCTTGGTAGTGCTGGGGAGTTGTAGCTACCTTAGTACACTATTATAATTGTATTCAAAGAAAAATAAGCCTTCCTAACACTTTTGTAGCTGATGCGATGTATTCATTCTTCAATATATTCAATAAAGATTGGTAGCCAAATCTGGAAGCTATGAAAAACTCTTCTTTTGGACTGTAATAGTTTGATTTGGCACTGTAGACATGTCCAATGGATTATACTAAAGGTGAACTTTATTGAAAGCTTCACTTCACTTTTTTTAGATAGTAAATAGAATCAATGACGTACAATTTCCAATATTTCTAGGATTTTATTATTATTATAATAAAAATCCTAGAATTATTGGACATTTGTACTGAAAGAAACATGGAGGTATCTTCCAAATATGTCAATTGTTTGGTTATTTCTGACTTCAGCACTGTCAAAGCAGCTTTGGAGCTTTGGATTCGTAGATGCTTCAATGTATCAATAAATTTCATCTTAACATATTTTCTTGATAATTCTTAGCAAGTACAGTCCAATAAAGTTTTTCAATAGTTCTTATGCACTTTTTAGGTGATTTCAGTCTGTAGTTTCAAGTACATTTCTTTCAGTCTAGAAAAAGAAATTGATGATGCGTATAGGGTAGTAAGCTGCCTACCAAACCAATTTCAGAACAGCTTAAATATATACCATAATAATACAATAGTAAAGTAATACAATAAATATACAACTAATACAGTTTCTAATCAGTGTGGGATGGACAGTGTATGCAAACACAAACATTGAGTAAATGACTGATGACACACATTGCCTAATTTTTGTAAATGGTGCACCCAAATCAAGATGACTTTGGATGAAATGATAAGGACTAGGCTAGCTGAAATGAAACAAAAACCTTATGAAGCATTTTTTATTGTAGTGATTTCTGGGTACAGATTGTCACTCATTTACTGCATTCATTTATTGGTTGAATTGAAATAAGTTAAAAGCAAGCCCTAGCAAAGTGTGCCCATTCAGGGATGGGCATATCATTCATGTCAAAACATTAGTCTATGACCATCTTTAGATATGTACTGTTGTCTCTGATGCTGTCCAACCCATTCCCAATGGAAAGTGCACAGAACTGACATTATCCTGTTAAACATGTATAAAATGTAACTTTCACAGCACAAGTTTATCCTAGCACAATATTTATAAAAATGGTGCCTGCCTGTGCGGGATTCCAATGCTAGGCTGACTTCAGCATGTCAATACAACATATAAAAAATTATTATCAACACATCCAAACCTCCATCTTAAAGGTACACATTATGTGGCTTTAAAGAATAATCTTACCTAAGTGCTTCAATGGTCAATTGTAGTTTTTCCAAAGATAAGGAATCCAGAATTATGCACATTGAAATGTATCCTTCTTTGCATGTTGGTCTTCTGTCCTGGTTGAAATCTGCTTACAGACTGTACTGGGTTTCCTCTGTAAAATTGCCATGTATATTTGTTATCATGTTAATGCCACCTGCAAAGTTCAGTGTCCGCAGCTCCTTTTGTGTAACTATCTGTATTACTTAATTTTTACCATCTTTTGCCATCCACTGTTACCCTTCACCAAACTCCACTGGGTTGCTCTACTTTGGTCCCTGTTACATTCTTCTTTTTCTTGTCTTATTAAAATAATTGGACTTTCTGACTGCAATCAGCTTTTCTGTCGTTTCTTTCAGAAATGTTACTTTTATAGTTCAGTCTGTAGTATGACCCTCCATTGACCTGTAAAGGTCTTTGCTCTCCTTACCTTTCTGTGCCCATCATTTTGGAGTTACGGACATATTAGATCAAGTGTTGCCAGCACAAAGTTCTATATCAGTTCTTGCTGGTTGTATTAGGATGTAAAACCACAAACTTAAGACAGGAGCATCCTCTCCCCACCCTCAGTTCTCCCCACCCTCTTGATTGCAGCTCCCTCCTCTGTAGGCACTGAGGTCCATAAGTAAAGATTAGGGACAGTTGTTTAGGAGAGATAAAACTGAACACATTTCTTTACATATTAGCGTTGGTTTTGGTGTCAGTACAGGAAAGTTTTAATGCAGTAGATACTGTATTTGCTAGTCACTCATACTGCTATAGTATTTTGAGGAAAAGTCTACTAACCAATTATTTCTTTAGTTTTATTCTAAGGTTTAAACAGAAAATTTAAAGAGTCAATAAAAAAATTATTATAGTGGACAGATCTAATTTATAAATGCTCAAAGTGTATTTGTCAAGTTTTCACTCTGCAGTTTTACCAAAATTGTTACTGTAAAGACATCCAGAGTCATCAAATGTCAGTTTGACAATCACACTGATACTGATTCCAGAATGACTTTTGCCCCAGATATACTTTTGTTGAGGGTTGGTGTCTGTTTATACTTTATGATGGCTGCCACTTCATTTTCATTCACTTTTTAGCACCAGTCATCTTTTAGGGAAGGGTTATTTGCTTGTGTCCTACTCTGGTGCCCCCGGGTATATTTGAACAATGTGACTGTTAGCTGAACTGTCCAGAATAGCTTGTGCAGTATCATTGTGGAAAGTAGCGCATTGTCAGGTAGAGCCAAGGGAGTAATAGTTAGGCAAATGTTGTATTAAAAAAGTTAGATTAGTGGTCAGACAGTTAGGCACAAAAAAGGAAAAAAAATTGGTTGCAATATCAGAACAAGTGTATTTCTCCCAGATATCAGAAAAAGAAAAGTTGGCAATTTAGTGGGCACTTTGCTCTGGCAGTGATGCCCAAACAAGGGAAGACGAGGGAAAAGGCCTAGTTATCAGCATTGTCAGTGGGCTCCTAACAGCTGATCTTCTCCCCATTACTAGTTTAACGTGCCTTGTTTGGTGCTGTCCCTCTGTATAGATTTAGCCATTTTGGAAAGCTTTTGCTTCTTGATGTAAGATCCACCCCCAAATAACTAGTGGGATATGGATGAAAAAAAGAGAAGGCAACGACAGAGCAAATATACAAAATAAATTGAGTGGAGATGGTTGCATGGCAGGCCTTAAGCTACAGATTCATTTCTGGTAAAGCTCTCCAAGCAGAACAGTGAGCAAAATAGTAATGGCATCACAAAATCATAGACGGTCTCAAACTGCAGATATACAGCTATCAGGCTACAGGATATGAGTGCCCCGGCGGAAATGCCTTTTTATAGGTGGAAGCAACGGCACAATGTAAATTTTTATAGGCAAAATTAACTTTGCTATATATTGTTTTTGAGTATAGGTTCACTAGAACCTCAGATTCATCAAATCATGTCCTTGTGTGGAGAGGGATCCATGCACCCAAAGTAGTGGTGACATGGACAGCTTTCCTCTGAGCAATACATATACACATATGTATATTTCTGCAGGATGAATATCTTTACAGCTTTAGTAGCTTTACACCTGAACACAAGAAGAACGGGCTACAGGAATGGTAGAGAGCTTACTAGGGAAACTGGTAGCTTAGCAATAAGATGCTGACCAACCAGCCAAAGAGCAACTATGTGAATTCTGTGTGGTTTTAGTAGGCATCTCACACCTCGGGGAAACAATAATAGCCAGCCAAAGAAATCCATCTGAGCTGAGCAGCTATACTATACCACTAGGACACCAATTTGCTATTGTAAAAAACAACTATGATATCAATGCCACATTGGCATATGTAGAACTTAGTACAAATGAAGGTCTACAAAGACATCCAGCTTGTTAACCGATGTTCAACAAACCAGCGTTGTGCTATATAATGCAATTCAAGACTAACTTTCTAGAAAATTCTTAATGCTACTTAGTAGTAATAGAGTATCAGTGTATAAGGCTGTAGCCATGTTCACAAATTAACAGCTAGCTGTAGAGCGAAATGTCTCCCTGTGTGTCAGAGATAAAGCTCTGTTATCAGCATAGTAAGGACTTGCTCTGAGTAAAACTATCTGGACCAGGCTGAGAATTTGCAGGTCTTTACTCCTCTTTGAATTTGTTATGTTACAATTACAGCATATACATTTATGTTTTCCATGAATTGTAATGTTGGTAGTCTGTCATTGTCACTACCAATTTTATACTTCTGTTAGGATTACCTATGAGCTACTTTAATATATTAATTCACATGTCATTGGCTGAAAATGTTGGCCGCTTCCGGGTGCATAGCAAACTAGGGTTTACCGTACATCTGACAGTAGCTTGATGTGCTTGTGCTTTGTATGGCCAAGTTCTTAGTCATCTGCTGGTCGTTGTTATTGCCATTGTTTACAAGTGTTTGCATCAAAGGATTAAAGTTAAATTTCCTCTAAAGCTGCAAAAATGATTTTGTGCCTTGCTGCCTAGCAGCTCACCAAAAGCTACGTATACAGGTCCAACAGTTCTCGCCTGATAGTCAGCTCAGGGCCGATATCGGGCAAGAATCTAGCATGTGTGCAGTGCCAGTCGTCCATCCTCCGAACAACCGTCCTGCCGGATCCAAGGACGATGGATGACTAACGATCCTAATAAAAGTGAAGGGAGAGAGAGCACAATAGGGTGCCGCTCCGCCGTTCTCCCCCTCCTCTCTGCATAGAGCAGAAGGGTGCTGTATGTACAGCACTCGTTCATGCATCGTGCAGTGCTAGTCATTGGAAAGGATCATGAAAGACTATTTCCAACGACTATTATTGCATGTGTGTATGCAGTTTAAGTTTAAGGAGTAGGAAAACATAAATCTTATATTGGCCTATAATGTGTCTGGTCCAAGAAACCAAGATTTGCAAATATGAAAGTAAATTAAAAAAAGGGGGCGTGCTCATTAAAGCTTACCTATCACCAAAATTTAGACAACCCTTTTACTTTTTTTTTTTTTCCTTCAACACCTTTAAAAAAAAAAAAAAAAGTAAGTGATACTTACATCAGCTCCTGGGCTCCTGGCTGCCTCTTCTGCAAATGCCCAACATTTCAACATGTGCAGAAGGGGCATGTTCCTATATTTAGAGGAGGAAATGCCAATCTCACAGGTGATGAGATCAGGTGATGTAGCAAGAACAAGAAGAAGATGGACGATGATGGCATTGCCTGCCGTTTCTGCCGCACTGGGAAAAAGGAGGTTTCCAGGACGACGCAGGACCCACTTGCGGACATCTCTAGATCAAGGGATCTGAGAATTTAAAGGTTTGATTTTTTTTTTTCAGTTTAGTTCAGCTATAAAAAAAAAATTATCTCCGGAAGCAGTGCCCTAAAAGGCTGGCATAGGACAAAAGGCTTACAGCCATTGTTGCCGATGGTCTCCCTGCAGCTAATCTTTTCTTAATTACTGACTTACTATACCTTGCTCAGCACTGTGTTTTTCTGAGATGAAGATCTTGGAAGAGACAGTGCCCCTGATTCATCAATGAAATCCGCGCTCGCTGGAAGCGCGAACGTACGCGCGGCCATCGATCGCGGATTACCGCGG
>NC_092858.1:34932540-34934364 GCF_032062135.1 Pyxicephalus adspersus
CAAGATCGCCAGTAAAAAGCTGTCGGATAAGCGCGGCTCCGTGCGCGAGCTTTTTCAGTTGCTGAATAGCGCGACCGCGTACGATTCCGGATCGCTAATACGAATGTGCGAGCGATAATCCGATTCTGCTTGATGAATCAGGGACAGTGTTTTGCATCCTCACATCAAAGTTTCCAGCAAAGATCACCACTCACCAAAATCTCACTCCAACCTTACTAACTCTCAGTCCTAATTTCCTGTGCACCGGAGATGTACAGCTATGAGGCTATAAGCAAAGAAGTAACTAGACACACTTACATTACTGTAAGTCCACTGCTATTTTCAGGAGGAATTTCAGACAAATGGTAAAATTTTCTATTACAATTGTACCATTTAGGTACAGTTATCATTTACAAATATTCTCCAGAAGAGGGGTCAGCAAACTCTGGCCTTTAGGACAGATACGGTCTAGCCAGTAGTCCATTCCGGCCTACTGCCCTCCATGCTAGATTGGCCTAATCCTGGCCGGCAGGAGTCGGCAACACGCAGCTCTGGAGCCTCCTTGTTATGCCTCCCTTCCCTTTTTACTGCAGCTGGCGTTACCACTTCTGCTGCTTTGGTAAGGGGACATTCCCTCTCTTCTGTATGCATTGCGGATGAGAGGGATTTCCCTTCAGGGGTGTTCCTGGTGGGGGCTGGAGCCATTAGCGAGAGAGTCCGGCCTAGTGTGCCTTCTTGACCTCCTAAAATGGTCTAGTAGCCAAAAGAATTTTTGCTGACCCCTGCTCTAGAACATGGTAATGGTAAAATTTTAAAAATGTTGTTCCACTTTAGGGTGAAAAGCGTTATTTTCCAAATGATTCATTATTTTAGGTAAGTAAAGACAATAAATAAGTACACTATAAAAGTAAGGACTTTTGGAATTGGTTCAAATTTTCCAAAAAGAGACATGGCTTCCATTTGTACTGGGATCTTGTGCTGATTTCCATATTTCTTTTGTTTACAAGCATAAAGCCACAACCACAAACACTTAGCACCTTGCATCACTTTAAGGTCACCGATTAGTGTATATTTGGGAAGAAAGTGTTAACAGTGAACAGCAGTGCTATAAGGGTAGAACATTTTCAGGCATATGGTGGTTGCATCAGTGCTTTGTGTGGCCTTCTCAGTGCCCGCAGTGATGGAAGTTTCAGATGTCTTTCCGTTGCTCTGCCTGTGGATACATTGCACAATGAACTTGCCACTCAGGATGAGAATGTGGTTTTACACAAATATAAACTTCTTGTACATAAACCACATCAGTAACTAAGTCCCACAAGCACCATGCAAAGAGTTTATCATAAGCCTCAGTCTTCCGTAGTGTGCCCCCTCCACTGAAAAAAATTACATCAGAGCTAACAATAGTAGAGCGATAGAATAGCAAGCAAACAATATAGTTATCCTCCATTGTATTGAAAGGTTTCAACTGATGTAATTTGCATGCATACCTTTCTTAATCCATCCATATATATAATGCAATATCCACAGCGATTGCACACAACTGGCCTCACATTGCAGCACATGATTGTTGTGCCTCCCATGCAGCACCTTTTAATTTGCTGAGTAAAGAATAAATGTTTTATCCTTTACCTATTCATACAGTGAAAAGCAATGGATACACTCAACTATACGCCCCCCCCATAGGCCCTTATGATTCTTTCCATTGCACCATCACCACTCCTTTCAGACAAGAGAAATATCCAGTGGTTCCATATAGCTAAAGCTGCGTACACACGGCAAATTTTTCTCGCCCGATAATCGGTATCGGCCAATTATCGGGCGAAAATCTGCCGTGTGTACAGTCGG
>NC_092858.1:34934554-35079162 GCF_032062135.1 Pyxicephalus adspersus
CGTGCAGTCTTTTCTCGTTGGAAAGGATCGTGAAAGATCCTTTCCAACGAGAAAAATTGCAGGTGTGTACGCAGCTTAAGAGCCTATTTAGATCTGTGTGGTGCAAGTGTGTTAACGTGCATTCATTAGGACTGTCCTTTTAAAATAAAAAGGTTATGTACCCACCTTTGTACCCACCATGCTGCAACACAAATGCTTTGCCTTGATATGCTGGTAGTGCTATTCAGTGTCATTAAAAATGCTACTCAATTCAACAGTTCAATACCATACCACATAGATCTAAATTGATCTCTAATACCACATGGCAAGGCTAGTATTTGACTGACCACTCAGGGACATAAGGGGGTAAGTTGCAAACCTGGACTTTGATGCAAGTTGCCCAATGCTCTAGAAGGCAAGTCCACAGAAGAATAGGTATGTGTACCTGGGGAGAGTAATGTGATGGACATAAGGCAAATGGTCTTGTTCCAGTGTTTCTGGTGTGGACAAACCCCTAGGTGAATGTTTACTAGTGTCTATTATACCTACAGTGTTGTGATACAGAAGTCACAATTACTCAGCAAGTACAGAGATAGATGTTATACAAGGCATCATCAGCAGAAGCTTAGGGCTCAGTGAGAGTCTAGGGCAGTGATCGCCAATTTTTTGGACCTCACGGACCACTAAATTTACAGACTCCTGCCCGCACATCCTCGGGGAGCTGTGTGTCTCTCAAAGAGGAAGAAACTTCCCCTAGAGTGACGTCATGATGCTAGAACGCAGCCACTCTCCCATTGCAGATCTGAGCCTACGATGGGAGAGTGGGTGGGTTGTGTCCATGGACCACTGGTTGGCGACTGCTGGTCTAGGTAGGCAATACCACTCTGAACAGCTGTGTGCCCATTTCAAAAGGAAGTACATGCTTTTAGGCTATGGCTTTAGGGCATATGTGGAATTTCCCTGGAGACATACCCGGCTTTTTTAGTTTGGTTACCAGTGTTGGCAGAATTTTCTGAAGGCTCTGCTGCTGACAGTCTGACCACAATAGTTGCATCCAGTGACTGGAGCAGCAAGCTGGAGTGGTGGAGAGAGCTAAAAACAGCTTCTGTGCTCTCCTTTCTGCCAGCTACTCCTTCTGTCCTTGCCTAGGGTCTCATTCAATTTTAATGCAGTTTTAAGAAACTGAAATGTATTTGCAAATCACTTTAGCAACTGAGAAGCAGCAACAAATTTCTCTTCTCATTTTCTCCTAATATTCTTCTAATTTAACAAAGACGGCTTACTATTTTTTTTTCTCACTTAAATTATCATTGAGTGATAAGCCATTTACAAAGAGTGATAACGACAAAAAAATGTTCATAAAACAAGAGTAGATGGTAAATCAGTTCAATGGGAAGAAAATGTAAAGGTCAGGTTAAATATAACATAAACCAATCAAATAAAATGTAATGATTAAAATAGGAATCCAGATCAAAGGGAACATGAGTTAAAATTAAAAAAAATAGAATGAAAGTCAAAGTCATCCCATCAGATGTTTATATTTATCAGAATATTTGAACATGACCTATGATGTCCAAGTACTGGGAATTTTGGAAATGCTGTCTAAAGAAAGAGCTTAATCATATAAATGTAATGAATCTTGGTAAGCACCAACAGATATCTGAAGTCCCAGAGTACCATTTATACAATTTATCAGGGTGGCATACAAACGGGTCAAGATCTTATATGAGGTCTCCTATAGTTTAGTATTTATTAACATTTAGAGTTGTAGGGGCACCTATCAATGAGAAAGCATACATAAAAGAGATTTAATGGTGAATAGGTTCTCCCCAAAGGCAAAGGGTTTCAAACTCAGACCCTTATAGTTCTTATTCTGTACCATGGGAATGCCGCACCCTCCACTAAGTCTGTTAATGTGCTTTGATCTGCCACTCCAATAATAAAATGTGTATTGTTGGTGGAAGTGTTTCTTACAATTGTAGCTTGCAAGTTATCCATGCCTGGAGGCAAGCTCCTATTCTCAGTCCTATTCTTAGGAGGAAATGTCGCTACTGCAATTGAGTCAGGACAAAATGGGTAGAGTGGCCACTACAGTAGGGTGTTTCCTAAATTTTAAGGGAAGATTTTTGGCTAGGACCCAAGGAGAAGAAGAGGTAGAGTATTACTATAACAATCTCTAAGCCAACCCAGCCCTTAAGACCAGTTGGGTATTCCAATCTATTATACATGGTAACCCTATAGCTTAATATTAAACAAATATATCAGGAAAGCCTATTCTTCCTTTTGCTTTAAAGTTTGTGACATAAAATATGCTAGTTCTCAGGAATTTGTAGCCTGATGCAGGATCCCTGCAGTAGTCAATTACTACAAGTACTACAATTCTTGCTGATGTGCCATCAACATTATCATCAATTGAATGGGGATATAGAAAGGTATTGAAATTCTGCTCGTTGGACATTGTCTAAACTCAGGGGCTCCTGCATACCATGGTGATCACAGACTTTCCCTCTGCATTGGTTGTCAGTGGCAAAAAAAGCAAATTACACTAAATACACAGCCTTCGCTAATAATAAATACTTTTCCAAACAAAACTATAGTTACACATATAAATATAACTTTCTGAGGTGGCTGCATATCAGTTTTGAGGTTAAAGCTAATTTGATGCCCTGCTTAGTTATATTTTTGAACTTTTTAACTACTTTGTACATACTTTGTAAACTATGCCATCCATTAATCTGTAGAAATGGCAATCCTTCTGAAATTTGTTTTATATATGTCAAGATGTAAAAGATCCTTACATCCAAAAAGCTGAGTAGTGCAAATTGCCCAGTTAACCTTTTATTTGCCACACAGTTTTTGATTTACTTTGGAAACATTTTCTGGAAAAGAAGATATTTTTTTGAATCCCATATAATATAATTTACATCCAACCCCAGAACCCCTATTTAAGAGGATGTGTTGTAGTTTTGTAGTGGTTGATTTCCCAAAATCCTAAAGTATATCTAAATCCAAAATGTTTTTTTATGTATAATTCACACAAGAAGGTGTGCATTCATTTTACTGCCAGTTCCACTGTAAGGAAATCATTGCTTGTTGTTGGGAAACTCCAAAATCTGCCTCTACCTGTCCCCAGACACCACTAAACACCTTGTACACGCTCTTATCATCTTTACCATCTGTAACATCCTTCTCCCTGGTATTCCACTAACCCGACTCTCTCCTCTACAATCTATTATGAATTCTGCAGCCAGACTCATCCATCCTTCCCACCGCTCCTCTTCCGCTGCATCTCTTTGCAGATCTCTACACTGGCTTCCATTTCACCTTAGAATTAAATTCAAGCTCCTGTGCTTTGCCTTCAAATCTCTACACAGTTCTTGTGCCACTTACCTTTCTGACCTGTTAAAAAAAATACTCCCCCAGCCGCTCTCTCTGCTCCTCCAATGACCTACTAATGACTTATATAACTACTATATATAATGACTACTAACTGACTCATATAACTAATATATCTAGTTTGGCATTCACAAAGTAGTTTATATTTGTCTTAGTAATGTGTGAGCAATTACAATATGGATTTAATTGCTGTGTAACATTCACTTAAAACTAAATACTTTATTGTATATCCTGGGAAGTTCATTTCCAAAGAAAGCAATCAGAGGCCAGCTGTGACCAACATGTTGTTTTGAACTGAACAAAGTTGTGAAATGGACCCTGATTTAGCTGTAAAACGTTTGTAGTAATTTTGCAATTGGGTATAACTTTTTTACTTCTCCATGGCAGACCACAACTTATCTCTCACAATCCGTTACCAGAACATAGTACATCCTCTTTCCATTCCAAATGTTAAAAAATTGAGATATGCCAGAATTTTTTTTTTTTATTCTTATTAAGAAAGAAGATGTGGAAAAGAATCTGTGACTGGTATTTTACTGTCTTTAACCTGGTAAATTCCTCTCTGTCAAGGAATTCATGAAACACTAACCATATAGTGCAACCATTTTGCAAGGAAAAAAATATACGGATCATAATTTCTAACTGCCTTCTGAATGCTTGTTCCTAACCAGTTATTTAGACATTTTTGAGGTCAGAAATATCCAGGCCACTTGAAATCTAAGGAGTTTGAAAATTTCAGGCCCCATCTGTCCTAAATCTTAATTCTGAAGAAAATATATTTTTAAGACCAACTACATCCAAAAGGTAAAATCTGATAGCTGTCAGATTACTAATTGAATACAAATATTGAATATATTCATTGTTTTGGATGAAATATCTGTTTCATTGACCAAATGTGCTTGTATTCTGCATTTTCTGTTATCTCTGGATCGAGAGTCAATCATGTGTGACCAAGTGACACCAGAAGTAGGGAAAACATGCCTAGCTAAGTAGGGTCCCCACAGATGTTCCACTGGTGTGTTTTATACTGGATTGCTTTAAGTAGTGACTTCATATTGTCATAGGACTACTTTAGGCTAACGGAATGGGCAATTGGTAAACATGGTTTGGAATAACCATTATGCGGTAAGACCGCTTTCAAGCTTCTTTTAGAGGAATCAATGTAGATACACCATTCAGATAGAACATGACAAACTGTTAAAGAGTGCATTTATATCATGACAGTAGCACAGTGAACCATCACTAGTGAAGAACGTTGTCAAGTTATGATTTTGTTTTCTGTAGTGAGTTACAGTTACAGCCTTTGCAAGCAAGTGCTTCTGTTTAGGCCTTGAAGCAAGAAGTTCTGCTTTGTCTTTGGAGAGATTTAGATCACGAACAAGATCATTCAGCTCGGCTTGTGTAAAGGTCTCTGGTTCTGAATCTTCATCGGCCAAGTAGTCAGGATCAGATGATTTGGGGTTGTAACTGGCTGCAACTCCAGCGCATTCCTCATCACCTTCTACAGAAGCAAGTCCATCATGTGGCGGTAGCACAGGAGCTTGAATTTAATTCTAAGGTGAAATGGAAGCCAGTGTAGAGATCTGCAAAGAGATGCAGCGGAAGAGGAGCGTTGGGAAGGATGGATGAGTCTGGCTGCAGAATTCATAATAGATTGTAGAGGAGAGAGTCGGGTTAGTGGAATACCAGGGAGGAGGATGTTACAGATGGTAAAGATGATAAGAGCGTGTACAAGGTGTTTAGTGGTGTCTGGGGACAGGTAGAGGCAGATTTTGGAGTTTCCCAACAACAAGCAATGATTTCCTTACAGTGGAACTGGTAGTAAAATGAATGCACACCTTCTTGTGTGAATTATACATAAAAAAACATTTTGGATTTAGATATACTTTAGGATTTTGGGAAATCAACTACTACAAAACTACAACACATCCTCTTAAATAGGGGTTCTGGGGTTGGATGTAAATTATATTATATGGGATTCAAAAAAATATCTTCTTTTCCAGAAAATGTTTGCAAAGTAAATCAAAAACTGTGTGGCAAATAAAAGGTTAACTGGGCAATTTGCACTACTCAGCTTTTTGGATGTAAGGATCTTTTACATCTTGACATATATAAAACAAATTTCAGAAGGATTGCCATTTCTACAGATTAATGGATGGCATAGTTTACAAAGTATGTACAAAGTAGTTAAAAAGTTCAAAAATATAACTAAGCAGGGCATCAAATTAGCTTTAACCTCAAAACTGATATGCAGCCACCTCAGAAAGTTAACTGGTAATGAATCTTCATGGGGAACAGGCCTAATTGCAGAATGAAGGCTAGAATATATAACTTTGTGCTTAGTTTTACCTGAGAATCCATTTTTGTTGACGCGGCAAAAATAGCAGTCGATTAGATGGTCTTGCAGTTCTCTCCACTCCATCAGGATTGCAAATGGCATTGCTGCTTTACACCAATTTAGCTAGTCACGCAGTCAGTTGGAACAACCGGTACAGATTTATCCTGGTCACCAAGTAGACAGTCAAAATATAATTTGTATATCTTTTTAAGCTCTGTGGTAATTTGTCGACATTGTGCTTTCATCATGAATGAACCACACACTTAAAATAAACTGTCTGTATCAATAAGGGAATCGCAGTTAGTGCAGCCTCTAACCTTAAAAAAAAAACTGTTGTCCCAAGCGGTAACCACGAGTGATTGGTATTTTTGTATTGTGAATGTAAAAGGTTTAAATGGTTACAAAAAAAAAAAACAAGTGGAAGTACCCTGATTTAGAATCAGCAAGACGACCTGTGCTGCATGGTGCTGATGTTCCTATACCAGTGTTCAGTACACTCCCTGATATTCCTGTATCCGACATGGAGGATATACGGGGTTTGGAGTGTAATCCAGGAGTTAGCAGTGTAAGTGAATATTAAGGAAGTGTTTCATCAATCCAGCAATTCTCCCAAGAAGAGCTCAATGATTTAATACGTGACCTAAGTCTGTCAAAACAAGCATCTGAACATCTGAAGAAAAGAACTGTCTGAGACTGGAAGTTAAAATAACGGTTTATAGAACAAGAGAGGTGACACTCCTACCATATTTCAGTAAAGATGGAGACTTCGTGTACTGTTGTAACATCTCTGGACTACTAGCCCATATGGGAGTACCAGATTACCGAGCAGAAGACTGGCAGCTTTTCATAGACAGTTCCACTCAAAGTTTGAAATCTGTTTTACTGCATAATGGCAACTGCTATGCATCAATTCCAATTGGTCACTTAACAAAACTTAAAGAAGAATATGAAAATATCAAAATGGTCTTACAAAAGCATTGCTATCATGAACACCAATGGTCCATATGTGTTGATATAAAAATGGTGAACTTCCTACTTGGACATGGAAGTGGATACACAAATTACTCATGTATCATCTGTTTGTGGGATAGCAGAGCAAATCAGGATCACTGGAAAAAAGTGACATGGCCTCCAAGGGAAAACATAAAAAAAGGTGCAGTGAACATCATTTATGAGCCAATGGTTGACAAAGAAAAAATCATTCTCCCTCCACTACACATAAAGTTAGGATTAATTAAGTAATTTGTTAAAGCTCTGAACAAGGACGGTGATTGCTTCAAATACATTTGTAGATTCTTCCCTGGATTGAGTACTGTAAAAATTAAAAGCAGGGATCTTTGATGGACTCCAGATTCGTAAACTGATAAATTATTCAAATTTCACAAGTTACATGACTGATACTGAAGCTTGTGCCTGGCACATTTTTGTCATGGTTGTCAAGAACTTTTTGGGTAACCATAAAGCACAAAATTATGAATAACTGGTACAAAACTTGCTGTTAAACTTTAAAAATGTGGGTGCTACTATGAGCATAAAGGTCTATCTATCGCATAGCCATTTGCAAAAATTCTCAGAAAACCTTGGCGATTTCAGTGAGAAACAAGCGGAGAGGTTCCATCAAGATACAAAGGTGATGGAAGAAAAATGGGATAGATGCCTTCAATGTGATTGTCCTGATTATTATTCTTAATATTATTATTAATAAACAGGATTTATATAGTGCCAACATATTACCCAGCTCTGTACATTAAATAGGGGTTGCAAATGACAGACTAATACAGACTGTGACACAGGAGGAGAGGACCCTGCCCTGAAAAGCTTACAATCTAGTAGGTGGGGGAATTTACACACAATGGGAGGGGAGATATGTAGTGGTGGGAAGTAGTGACGGTTTCAAAAGGCAGAAGAAGATGGGTCGGCAGGTTTAAAAAAATAGGTTTTGAGTGCTCTTTTAAATGAGCAGAAAGTAGGAGCAAGCCGAATAGAACGAGGAAGACCATTCCAGAGAGTTGGGGGCAGCTCTAGAGAAGTCTTGTATCCGTGCGTGTGATGAGGTTATGAGTGAGGAAGTCATTAGTAGGTCATTGGAGGAGCGAAGAGAGCTGCTGGGGGAGTACTTTTTTACCATCCTGATCATGAGCATAAAAGGAAATCATTCAAACAGAGTTTTTCAATTACCTCTATGTGATTAGTTCTTGAAATATACTGAATATAGAATATATTGACATTAGGTATTTCAAAAATTTAATTTTGTATACGTAGGCATATCTAGTTTAATTTTGTTTAATTTTCATGATTCATTAGTTTTCTATGAAGTTATTATTAAGGTCATTATTTCAAAAAACTAGAACCAATCTAGAAAAACCAATACCATATTTAGAATCTGTGCATCTAACATAACCTAAAATAACTTTAATCTGTTTGGCAAGAAAATATTTGTTGACCAGTGTTATAGATGCTTTTTATGCACACAGAACATATAGATTTCTCTTAGACTACTTGGCAACCAGCAACTATTAAGACAATAAACACTTTGGTCAAAAGTATGCCATGCATAGTATAAAGAGTGCAGATGTTGACAATATGTAATATATTGAGTATATGGAGAATATGTCAAGAATATGAAATGTACAACACAGTGCCCCTGATTCATCAAGCAGAATCGGATGATCGCTCATGAATTTTGGATGAGAAAGGCCCCTTGTAACCATTGTATTTATCACTAATTGTTGTTTTTGTGAAAATTCACTACAATATAAGTGTTTATTGCCAAAAACCCTCCAGCTTTTTCTCCACTTTCTTTATGATTACATGTTACATAAATAGGGTGGCAAAAACAGTTACATCTACATCTCAGCTCCCCACACATATCTTCCCCCAAATACATCCTCCCTTTCCCAGTAAAAATCTTGGACTCTTCCTCCTAAATTTCCCCTTCGTACACATTTCTATCGTTTCTCCAGTAAGTGCACCTTTTCCTTACCTCTATACATTAGGTACACATTTCTCCCCCCTCTCTTTATGTACATTCTGTAGACTTTTTATGACAAAACTGCCCTTGCTGCACCAAAATACCAAACAAACTCTTTCCACCCTGCCCAGGTCCCCCTCTGTCTTCATCCCCATAACGCATTCTGCACTCAATGACATTGCTTGGGATTTTAGTGCAGTTTTTTCAGCTCACCTTTTTTCTGGAATATCAGCAAATATGTTTCCATTCCTAAACCCTCTTTAAAAGACTTATCTAGACACTGATAAGACTGGGGAACAGTTTTGAACAATTTATTTGTTGACTTCAATTATTAAGCTTATTTACACTAGAATACGTACAGTATGCTGATTCTGAAAGTGCAATTAGTTTTCTTCTATCACGTCAGATTTTTCTCTACCTCTTATATTATTGGGATTACTGTAGCATGGATTTGTATAGTCTATTCATTTACACGCAAGACAGTGTGGTCTTGTAGTGCGCTGCTCTATGTAGTAAATAAGCAACATTTTTTTTTCTACTTACACAGGTATTTCCCTTCTTTCAGATCATGTCTGGCTCTGCTGTTTTTTGTTGTAAGTGTCTAAACAACCCTGATTCATTTTGTTTTATCTGTGGCAGTTTCACAATTCCCAGTCAAGGGTGAACATCAGCACATTTGTAGAGCAAGCCTATTTGGCATATTTCAAAGTTAAACTTGGTGATCAAGATAAGTCTTGGGCCCCTCATAAGGTGTGCAAACAGTGTGTCGAGGGTTTACAGATGTGGACAAAGGGAACAGGTGATAACATGCCATTTGGTATACCTATGGTTTGGCGAAAGCCATGAGATCATTTCAGTGACTGTTACTTTTGTAAAATGAAAACTTTAGGATATAACAAGAAATTTAAATGTAACAGAAAGTGTCCTAGTCTACCATCTGCTATACGCCCAGTGGCTCATTCATATGAAACCCCAGTGCCGGTTTTTGTTACACTACCCTGTCTTGAAGAACATGATTATGGTGATGAACTAGGTGACAACAATGATGAACAGTTTGAAACTGAAGAGGACTCGTGATTTGGCATGTGATTTAGGACTATCGAAAAAGGCTTCAGAACAGAGACAAATTTACTTGAAAAAGGAACAAAACTAACGTACTTTAGAACCAGAGAAATTGCATTTCTGCAGTACTTTGGAACTGACAGTGGCTTGTGTATTGCCATAATATACCTAGTTTAATAGAGGAATTGGGGATTCCAATCTATAACTCAACTGAATGGCGACTATTCATCGATAGCTCAAAGCAGAGCTTAAAATGTGTTCTCCTTCACAATGACAATATATTTGGGTCAGTCCCAATTTGCCATTCAGTTTCCCTTTGTGAAGAATATGCAGACAAAAAGAGAGTCATTGAGTTGTTGCAATATTGCCTTAAAATGGTATGCTTCCTTCTTGGTCAGCAACCAAGTTATTATTTCATTATTTTTTCATTGTATGTAAAATTTGTATGTTTTTTGACAAAAATGGAGGGTACCATGCATTGTAAAAACTGAATGTGATAGCAAAAACTGGGGTCATTTCTGGATTCACCACCCAAAAATTAGTAAAAAACAAGTGTAGGATCTAACTCAACAAAAATGCATTCCCCAGTGTTAAGTTACTTACACTGATAAGCAAAAAAAACTACACTTGATTTTGCCAAAAGGCCAAGAAACAATAAACCAAAAATACCACAGCTGTCACCCTGTATGTTCCTCTTCTCACTGATGTCTGTGAGAGATATAGCAGTACTAGTTGTCTGTCCCACCCAGCCTTCTTAAAGTGTAAGTGTAAAGTAAATGTGCCAGCTCCTTACTTCACTTTACTTATCTACTCTAAACATTTGCTAGGGTAACTTGAAAATCTTATAAATGCATGTATTACATTGTGAGGGCAGAAAGTCCTTGCTGTAAAATGCCTGATCATGTTTTTTTTTAATTTTTTGAGTTTGAGAAGGACAGTAGTAGTCTCTAGATTGGATGTGATACATAAAATCATATAGACGAACATTAATAATGTGTTGATTACACACATAGAGGCCAGTTCATTGTCTGTGCAACACTTTTTATGTATTTATTTTATTTATTCAGAGGAAATACATATTAATTATTATAATATAGGTGTTGGGTAAGCAAATAACAAAACAAAATTAAATAAAATAATAAAAAAAGAATTATTTATATGTGGAGTCATCTATACGATTTGATCACATTTTAGGGGAGGAAGAAAAAATAATTCACATACAAGGTTACAAATTACAAGGTCTTGTTTAACATAGTACTGGGGGATCATTATCAAGCAGATGATATGCATACTATGTAGTTTGTTCGAAGGTGGAGCATGATTTTTTGTTTAACCGCCTTGGCGGTATTCCCGAGTGTGGCTCGGAGTAGGAAAAAAAAATCCTACTTGCTCCCCTCGATCCAGCAGGGTCCTCAGCTATATCCGGCTGGTTCCTGCATCACATCCTCGGTGTGATCGATGTGATGCCTGAAGCGTCGGTACGTCGGGGAGGCTTGGCCCAAAATTTAAAAGCAGATTACAGTGTAATCTGCTTTTAAAACATTGATCACAGTAAAAAAATTATAAAAAATAAATCGAAATAATAAATCCAAAAAGTTTATTCTGGTATTGTACCCTTGTTTGGACACATTTAAAATTGTTAATATAAATGTTTAACAATAATAATGTTTAATATTAATATTGTTAAAATATATATATTTTATATATATATATATATATATATATATATATACAATTATTATATTATAATTTATGATTTGTGTTTTAAACTTTATCATACTTGGGAAATATTCCTAAGAATTACAGGCCTAAAATAATAAACAACAAATTTCCAGGCAAAATAATGTACCGCTTTTGACATAAAAATACGGACATAATTAGACCGCCGGGGGGTTAATATTCAACGGGAGAATGGCAATGTAAGATTCCCACACCTCTAAAAATGTAGTGACACAAGATTCTTTAGCCACCAAAGACAGTATTGCTAAGAGAGTGCTGAATCTTTTATTTTTTTGTGAGCATTGCAAAGCTAGATCCCCAAAAAAGGCCCAACTGGGGAAGAGTGGCACCAGGTTGTGTAGGTCATACAAAACCACTGTTCTTCAGAAGTATCTAATCTTGGGACAGCATATGATGTATATCAGCTTCCAGTATACCACATTTCAAACATTGTGAGTAGGAGCCAGGTCTCATTTGGAACAAGCCCAATGGAGAAATATAGGCATAATTAAAACATGGTATGGTAGTTTCCCTGTACATGACTGAGGATAACAGCAACACTTTTCTTAAAGGTAGTAGCATACCATGAACAGCTGTAGAAGCAGCACCAACATGTAAACACATCAGTTCATAGAAGCAAAAACATGTCTTTTAGTTTGGTGTTCCAAAAAACACATCAATGATCAGTGAGAGCACAGAAAGTACAACACTACTCTATGTTAGTGTACTTTTAGTAAAGAGAAGGGCAATGTGAGTAAAACATGTACCTAAAAATGTCAAAAGTCAGTGGGAGTTAAAATGTCCTTTATTCTTGGGTTAGAATTGTGCTCCCGTGTCATCTGGACTACAGTGTTACCTACTGACTTGAATCCATTTTAGGTGTGAAATGGAGAAGTCATTCAAAGGTACCTCAGAAAAAAAAACATGTAATGTGTAATGTGCCTTATTTTTCTTTATCTTTGGAATCCAGTTGTTTCCAGTGCTTTTTGACTTACTTAATAGCTCTTCCCATATGTTCTTCTTCCTATCTTGTTATGGTGATCAGAATGTTTTAAGTCATGTTGGGAATCAGCTCTCTAAAAATAAATAGAAAATAAATTGAATTAGGAAAGGCTGTTAAGTGTTAAGTGCATTAAAGGGTTTCACAGGCACACTTACCCATACATACCACACCAAAACACTGCACCCTCCCTCACTCCTTTACTAATGAGCCATGTCCATCCCTACCCTCATGGTGTACTCCATCCCTTTGTATCAATGTACCAAGGTTAAAGCATTTTTACCATTATAGAAAAAGATTTCGGTGCCCACTGACCCTTACCGGGGTGGGAATCGAGAGAAAGTAAAGGTAAGTGCTGTTTTTTTTATATGAAAGTTCTGCTTTGTAAATAAACTGTAAATAAGTCCCCCTTGTTACAGTATATCCATTGCTCACAAATATTAAAAACAATAAAATACTGTTTCCCTAAAAATAGGACAGTGGTGTATATTAATTTTTGCTAAAAAAAATGCACTAAGGCCTATTTTCAGGGGATGTCCTACAACAATCAACATTTATTCTTGAACAAAAAATCTACATTTATTCAAATATAGTCATGTCATCATCTTCTTGAACATCATCTTAACTCTCCAAACCCTGAATTTCATCTTAAATTTCTTGTGACTCCATTTCCTTTAGAAACATTGGCCACAACTTCTCATGCCTAGCAATAGCGCTTTCCTTAAATGAGCATCTCTTGTCCATGTATTTATATATATTGTTGCTTATTTTCGGGGTAGGGCTAATTTTCAGTGCAGGGCTTACATTTCGAGCATCCTCTATAATATGGAAAAATCATGGTAGGGCTTATTTTCGGTGAAATGGGGTATTTTGTCTTGATAATAGATACATTCAAGTTAAAAATCTTTATTAATATACACTGTGTAATTAATAACAAAATTACATATGAACAATCAATGGAAACTAAATACAGTAACTCCCATCCCTCACAGTTTGGTCAGAAACTTGCACAAATAGCCTACTGAAGGTCATCTTGTAGTGCTCTGTAAGTTCTCCTGTGGTTCCTTCTCACACAAAGACGCAGATACCGGTCCTGCTGCTGGGTTGTTGTTCTACTGCCCTATCCAGTTCTCCATGTGTAAAGGTCCATCTCCTAGTCCTATCTTCCATGCTCCTGAGACTGTGTGGGGAGACACAGCAAACCTTCTTGTGCCAGCCTGGAGGATCTGGACTATGCCCCTGATTCATCAATAAAATCCGCGCTCGCTGGAAGCGCGAAAGTACGCGCGACCAGCGAGCATGGTTTACCGCCAGTGTAAAGCTGCCAGAGATGCGCGGCTCCGGCCGCAAGCTTTTTCAGTTGCTGAATAGCGCGACGGCGTACGATTTCGGATCGCGAATACGAATGCGCGAGCGATCATCCGATTCTGCTTGATGAATCAGGGGCTGTGTGTGTAACCTGAGTGGGCTTCAGGTACTGCATGCTATTGTACAGTCTACTAAAAAAAAGCGAGACGGGTGAAAGATCAGCCAGGAAGGAAAGGAAGAGAGAAATGGTCTGTGGTAAAGCTCTGCTCTTCATCAGGGGTTTGCTTGTTGCTTTCTTTTGCCCCACCCCAACCCTCCTTTTTGCTTTCATTTGCATCATAGCAGTCCAAAATTATTTGCGATCATTTACATGATTGACATCCCTGACGTTTATTTGACTTGGTGTTATATTGTGTTATTTTGGTGTCCCATTTTTTTTCAATGGTGTTGCTTTAAAGAAGCCTTCTAATGCTTTTATCTTTGGACAGTGAATTCACACAATTTTTCAAGAATTACAGCCTCTGGCAGAATCTTCCCCTCTGATACAGTCCAGATGCCTGCCCATTGCAGGAGACAGCGATGACAAAGGGGCCACAGCTGCTCCTCAAAATAAGAGATCCTGCCAGTACACACAACATACCTGCTGAAAGATTTCCTATACTTAGCTTTTTGGCATTCCTTATCTTCTGGCTTGTAAATATTACCATTCTTCTAGGTGTGCGAGTTCCTGATTTCCATTGACTTGCTGTGGTTTCTCCTACCATTCCATACTTCAATACATGGGAAACAACAGTGTGTGAAAACCGCAGAAGGTAGAGAATCCATCCCACAAGTGAATATTAGTCGATGATGATGAGTAGTGAAGTGGAAGCTTTTTTAGGAAATGGGCCACCAGAAAGGCTATGTCTTCTTTTAGCAGGCATATTCCATGTACATTGATTTGTGCATTTCATCTACAGGCAATGCAGGTCCTTTTCTTGCATGATACTGCATTGGCCATTTAGATGCTTACATTTATATAGCAAACACAGCGTTTAAAAAGAATGCCCATCAACATGAGTCCCTAGGCTCAATAGGAACCCCACTGCAAACCAGCCACACCTGGGAACCACAATGAATTTGAAATCACCGCCTGTTTCTTGGTTTATTAGCCCTGGACTGTAAAAGACGATAAGCTGTGTCTATGCTTTCTGAATGTGTTGTACATTACATTTCCACTATATAAATACCATTATACCCTACTATACTATATAAATACCATTATACCCTACTATACTATATAAATACCATTATACCATACTATATTATATAAATTCTTTTATACTATACCACACAAATACTTTTATACCATACTATACAAAGTACTATTATACATCTGACATACGGACGTCTCCCAGATACAAACGGGGCTTCCCTGCTTGTTTGTGTGCAGGACCAAGGCTTGATGGGGGGAGGGGGGCAGATCGCATGACTTGCAGAAGAAATCTTTTGCTGTTCTGCAAGGTCTTGTAACTCTTTATTGACCAAGATAAACCCTGCAGTTGTTTCTTTTTGCATATCAAAGCACAGCTTGCTCCAGAAGTTAATGAATGTCTAGGCTCCAAAAAGTTTTTTTTTTGCTTTGTTTGTGTCTAATAATATGTTGAGACAAACACCTGTCCTAATTGCATTTATTAAAATAATGTACCTGTTCTGACTTACATACAAATTCAACTTAAGAACAAACGTACAGTCTCTATCTCGTATGTAACCCAGGGACTACCTGTACTTTATAAATACTGTTATACAATATATATACTACATAAATACTATTATACTATATAAATATTATTATGCAATACTACATAAATACCATTATTCTATTTTAATAGTATTATACTATAAATATAACTATATAAATACTAATAGGCTGTCTTTGGTCCTGAAAGGTGTTGTGCATTACATTGCCACTATATAAATAGTATTATACTATATATATATATATATATATATATATATATATACCGGTATATATATATATATATACATTTATTATTAATAATAATAATAATAATAATAAACAGGATTTATAGAGCACCACCATATTACATAGCACTGTACATTAAATAAATACATTAATACTATTAGAATGCCGGGCTTTGCTGTGTCAGGAAAAGAAATGGTGATTTTGATGTCTGCTCTGGTGAGTTGTCAGTTCATTTATCTGGTCAGTCTGTCTGCACACAACACACCAGGCCCATCAGGTGAATATAAACCCATGAATGACCATGATCTCAGGTGAAGGGATTGGTGGTTCTCTATGGCTCACTTCCGGTGTTTTAGTGTTGCAGTTCCTTGTGTACCCACAGCGCTCAGGGTGGCTCCATCCATTATTACCCAGGACACAGCTACAGGAAGCCACGTCAGCAGGCCAAAAGTTACCATGGCAACTGGGTTAGATTTACTATTGGTAGGCAGAGTGTTCCACAAAGGTCCAATCAAACAGAGAAAAATGTCTCGGACAGACCTGCCCGCAGAACGCCAGAGGAGGAAGTGACAAAATTATAATGACGTATTCACCAATCCGCAATGGTCCCAGCTTCCTTCATAGAAACTGGCGAGCCAATAACTGATACTTCCGCCTGTATAACTCATTGTCGACGAGCTTTTTACTGTCAGTATTGGATGACGATAACCAATAGCAAAGAACACAGTGCGATGGGTACGCCTTCCACCAGCTATACCCAATCAGCAAACAGTATGGGCGGTACGCCTCTTCCGGATTGACAGCTGTAGTGGCCAACCTGAGTGTTCCTCCACGTCGGCAAGATCGAGGAAGATGGAAGCGGTGTTACTGGTGAGTGAGGCCGCCGAATGGAAGAAGATGTTGGCTGTGTGCTCAGTGAGAGGCGGCTGTTGTGTATGGGGTGCACGGCCTGCTATGTGTCGGGGCTGCCGGTGTGTGCTGGGCATATGGAATCAGTGAGAGGTTACATTGCTGTGTATTGTATGAGAGGAGCCGGCGGTGACACCATGCAGTGTATTATTTGATGGGGACATGCTGTGTCACCATAGGCTGCCAGTGACCTCAGGCAATGCACAATATTTACATGAAATATGTCCTAGCCCTGTACTATATAATAGATGGAAGATCTGAAGGAGATTGTACAACCAGATTGTATAAAATACTGCCCCTGCTACCATTAAGAATAACATGTGAGGGGCATTGCTTGTCCATGGCATTCCTCACATGATGCCACTGCTGCCCCTGTAGGTTCATACCAGGGGGTAAATACCCACGAAGCCGGTGATGTGTTATAATAACTATTGGTCACTCAGTCCTGTCTTCTTATTGGCTGGCAGTTGTTGGGGTCATTCCCAGGACACCCCAATATTTACATTGGCAGCTGGCATCTCTATGATGTTATAAGGGGAGGGGGGATGTGTACAAGCAATGGTGCTGCAATACTGGCACAGGGAGGGAAGCAGCGGATCTTCATTGCGGGTCATACAGACACACAGGACAGAGCGCTAGATAAACGGGCTCACAATCTAATACTAATCCCTACCATAGTCATATGTCATTATTACAGTCTAAGGTCAGTTTTGGGGGGAAGCCATTTAACCTAACTGCATGGTTTTGGCAAGTCGGAGGAAACCCACAAAAACACCGGTAGAACCTGCAAACTCCATGCAGATAATTTCCTGGCCGCTGCAAAGGCCAGAGTGCAAAATAAAAGTTTGCTACTTACTCCCCACCCCCATGTGACCTCATTGGGTCCCTGAGTCAAATACTAAACTTAGTGCCCTGGCCTAGATTCAAACCTGGGACCTAAAAGTTGAGATTGCCAACCACAGAGCCACCATGCTGCCCTTATAGTGTGTTCAATATACTGTGACACTTTTATTCACATTAAAATATTAAAGGGGAAGTAAACTGAAAAACGCCCAAAACAATAAAAAATACACTTACCTTCATTCTGGCAGAACAGTCGATCCATCCAGGGGCGTCTTTCCTCGGGTCCCGCGTCGTCCCGGCATCCGTCTTCTTGCTGGTGCTCCCGGCACCATCATCTTTGCCTCTTCTTTCGGATTCTTCATCCTACGTCAGCCAACCCGGGGTTGCGGTTGTATCTGTGGTTGTATCTGTGTTTGTGCAATGCCCAATGGCTGTACCATTGCTTGTAGCGTCTTCAGCGGTGGACAGACCGTTAACGTCCAATAAACATTTGTAAAATATGTCAACTTTCTGGCATTTTCCCCACACAATTCGCAAAGTAAACGTACACTTTTACACCTCACCCGTCTTATTGCCGCCGTCTGTACAGCTCTATGAACATCAAGTATACACAAGAATAATGCTAATATTTCTGCCAGTGTTACAGCTCGCAGACAATGAAGCCGCCTTCTATGTTTAGCGGATTCTGAGTGATTGATAAGACTTTGTTCCTCTATATAGAATTTAATACATTGAAGTTAAACTTCATTTATTTTCGGACATGGCAGTCAGTGGTTCTGATCTGTAGTATGTAATTATTATAGTTTTTTCTGTTATCCTCCGTGGTGCTGTACAAGCTTTACCACAGTTTAAACCATTTATTGATTTGGCACAATAAAACCTTCATGGGTGTGTTTGCTGACCATTACTAATGGCTGTAATCACTCTGACCGATCTGCAGGAAAACTTTTATACTCAAGCTTAAAGGCTCATGGAAGTTCTTGCTGTTAAGTCATTGATAAGATGATAGAGAAAACATTGTTGGACATTTGACCAGTACACCTATATGAGCTTGTTGGACATCCTGTATCAAAATCATGGCCAATAAAGCTTATTCTTGGTTTGTAAGCTCTCCGGGGCAGGGTCCTCTCCTCTTCCTTTGTCACGGTCTGTATCTGTCTGTCATTTGCAACCCCTATTTAATGTACAGCGCTGCATAATATTTGGCGCTATATAAATCCTGTTTATTTTTAAAAATAATAAAAATCTGATCCTAGGGCAGTAATGTAATGTGGGGATGCCCAACAGGTGGATCACAATCTACCAGTAGATTGCAAAGGCAATGCCAGTAGATCGCCGAGCCCTGGGTTTCAAAATAAACTCTACCACGCACAGTTATTAGGTCCAGGTTTTTATTGTTGGCAGATAATTTTGATTTAGTCATTTTAAAAGTAGCTTGCAAGCCAAAAAAAGTGTGAACACCCCCACTGTAATGTATTCTTTTTTTTGATAAAGTACAATTTCTTTTAACACAGAAAATATCTGGTTATCCAGTTAGAAAACTTTTGCTTCTTTACCATCCTGTGGACTAAACTGTTATCTTTCCCAGCTGTCTGCTATAAAGAAAACCCCCTGTAATGGCGTGGGGTGGGCATTTGTAGTCCAAACTGGCAGACCAGCGTATGGTGACTGTACTGCTCCTCTGTGAAAACAATGCAGGGAGTGAACATCGTCATCCTAGGACAGAAATTGTGTTCTTAGCAGAATAATAATCGTGAATAAAAAAAGCTTTAAAAAGAAACCAATGTCTTCACCTCATCTAGGGACGGGTAAGCTGCAATATATTGTTTGTTTTGGGTGGTAACTGTCCTGGCACAGCAGCATCAGGATGTAAATAATGTAATGTCTGGATTGGCTTTACTTTTTTAGAGAACAGTTTCAGGTTTTTCAAATAATTGATTTAAGTGGCAGTAAAACAGCTTGATCCACTGCTACAGGTGAGTAACTTTCCACCCTCCAAGGATGTTCTGGGGTTACCTGGGTGCTATGACAGTCCGGGCAATTTACTACAGGATGAAACATGGAGGTGAGAGACCTCTGCTTCTAGATCTCCCCAGTGAATCACAAAATTTAGAAGCAGCTCTGAGCAGTTCTAGGTTTGACGTTGTCAGGCCACTGTAGGGATATCATCACATCCCTGGTCTGTATTACATCTGCTTGAACAGAGTTTAAAGGAGACATTAGGTGTTCCCAAATTTCTTTATAAAATGTAGTCACATAGAAGACTTGTGATGAAGTTAGATTTATAACCTTATTTTAAAGCCCTTTCTGCCTCCTTCATCTATGAATCGTCAGCACAACACAAATTGGAGCGCCCCATGTGGACATATTTGGGTATTAAACACTATATTGTTTAAGGGACATCACCAATTCCCCTCTTACTTTGGGAGATTTCCTCTAAGTTTATATTTGAGTATAGGTCCAGTATAAAGGAAAATGATAACGGGATAATCACTATCCCATGTCTGTGGTCTGTACTGCTGTTGTATTGGAAACCCCAAATCAACTATTCTCATCAGTATATTATATTCAGTATGTATGTCTCTAATAAGCATCGGTTCTGTGTTTATATCACTACATTACAGAAGTCGCACCATTAGTAAGCCGGCTCAGAACTCAGAAGTTGTCTATGACTTTTCTGTAACTTTCCCCTTGATGTCTCCCCATATAGCCTGGGTTATGAATGAAAGTTTCTCATTTGTGAAGTGTTGAAACTGGCAGCTTTAAGTAGGGATCTCTCCACCAATAGAAGGATAACGCTCCACACTGGCAGATCTCCAGCTTCACCTCCTGTCTCAGGACTAAGATATATGGACTTTGCTCTGTATTATAATACAAATTGGCTTAGTGAAGTATAGAGCGGCCAGTTCCCCTATCTGTGCATCCTAATGGTAGAATATGGTAATGACTGAAGGGCTTTCATGTTGTTATTGATGGGTTGGACATTGTGTTATTGCTACCAATATGAGTGGCCAGTTTCATATGTAATTTATGCCGGCTGTCACTTGGCTATTGGGGATTAAAATGTTTAATTAGCGAACTCTGCACATTGAAATTGTGTGACCTTAAAATTGTCCAAGAACAACCCAATCTGCATTATTGGTAAAAGCCAAATCTGACACAGCCATATTGAGTGGGAATAATTTAAATTAGTGCTATTAAAGCGAAACTAAACCCATAATACCCACCTGTCCCCGTTTCATTGCTGGGTGCTGCAATCTTCTTCTCTTCCTGGAGATGATCTCTGGCCATGGTATTTGGCTGGGATTGGATGACACACATTCATTCAGTCCTGGCAAGCTCAGGGCAAGTCGGGATTACCGGGTATGCTGGCAACCAAATAGAAGTTGTGCAAACACTGCTTTTTTGATAGGTACCCAGAGTGAAACATTAATAAATACATTTAAAATTTGGGAAATACAAATTGTTTATGATTCCCTAGGGCAGTTAAATTTTTTTTTTTTTTTTTGCAGGAAAAAAAAGCTTTAATGTGTCTGAAAAAGCCCAGCAGTTACTGCTTGTTACCACTACTGGTATTGGAAGAATAAAATATACTAAGGGGGAGGACATTAGAAATTTATAACAACCTTTGGGTGGTAGTAAAAGAACTGACACGGCTATTTGGGTTACTGGACACCTGGGCATATTTCTATAAATTTGAGTTTTGTAGCTTTAAAACTGTATAAAAAAAATTTGTCTCCAGACCGTTATTTAGCCAGTTTATTGCACCTATTGGATAAGGGGAAATTGGGAGAATCATTATTAATGTAAAAGGTAAAACTTGGTGTAGAAGGTTGCATGCGGCATGGGATGGGAGCAACCAGAGGTGACCCCTGGGCTTCAGGTCATTTTAGATGTGATTGGCAAAGCAGTAAATAGACAGGGAGATGAATAAGATTCATTCTTATGCTGTGTTCTAGTGAGAGCTGTCACCAAATATTAATAAAAGAGGAAGCAGGTTGTCACCAGGGAAACAGGAAAAGGAAAAAATTCAATTACAGAATCAGCCCAATCTTTCTTGTTTGAAAAGAACAAAAAAAAAAGCAGTTTTTCTCATTGCTTCACCAGTTATTCTCTCATTAAAACTGTCTTAATGAGGCTAGTTAATTAAAATGAATGCATGCTTGGAGGTGTTGGGACAGCTGGGAACAGCCAATCGGGTTACCTGCATGCCAACAATGGAAGAGAGATCAGTTACCAGGGAGATTAACTGAATCAGTCTGCTGCTGCTCCTTCCCTCTCCAATGGGCCGGGTGGTGTCAGCTGTCAGATCTGAATTTGTAACCGAGAAAATGGCATCCTGGCTATGCTGTCTCAGGATAGCAATACAAATCCTTTAGCAACAACTCCCTATTTATGTATATAAAATTTGTATTTAGCTTTTTGCCTTTATTCAATTAAACATAAGTGGATGTGGTCTGGGATAAAATGGAACACTGAGCAAAAATAGAGCTGATATGGTGGTGTTAAGAATGGTGGATGAAATCTAAAAAAAAAAAAACCTACTTCTTTGGAGTCGACATTAATTCAAATGACTCTGCAAGTCACCATTCCACCGAGTTATCCAGCAGCCTGCAATCAGATAAATGGATAATATGATCTGGAATACATGGGGTTAAGTTGTTAGGAGCGGAGCATGGATAGTCCCTTTTGATTAGGAACATTTTGATTGGATGAATGTTATTAAAGCCCAGAAACAATTAGCTTCATGTCATATAGCAATGTCACAGCCTGTCCAGTTTTTAATGGCTGGGTCAGTATTTATTTACATCAGCCTTTGAGAGGTAATTGAACTGCTAGTAAATAATGTGCACATAAGAATTAATTACTTACTTTCTACCTTAGAGCAGCCACAGAAGCATAACGATCAGATCCAAATCACTCATCTTCCATCTCCAGAGCAAGATTAATCAAACCCAGGAGCGCCTTGTAGCTATTTTTGTCCGGGAGCAATAGATTTGTGAAATGATTAAAAGAGCTTTTTAAATGTACTCGCATTATTCATAATGAGTTGTTTTCTGATTAATTAATACAAAACACCTTGGTAATGAATAAGGACTAGAAGTGGCTTTATTTTGGCCCGGTAATATGTTTTGCTGGTCTTTGGCAAGTTTACCAAAGAATTTAACAAATCCATTCAAACTGTTTCAATGAAAGCTTTGAGCATTTATTAGTTCCACAGGTGTGACTGCACAAACCCCCATAATGTTTAGATGGTGCTTGTATTAAATAAAAGTCCTCAGCTTGACTACTGCAGAAAATGAATGAGCATTTCCCATTGGTGAATTGTAAAACATGAACCTAATATAAAAAAATGCAAATGAATACCTGGCACGTTTTTTTTTTTTTTTGATGATGACAGTGCCCTAGTCATTACCGAAGAAGAGGATTTATTACCAAGGGTGAAAGGTTGTCCAATGTGGTTATCAGTGGGTACTTTGAGGAGTTGAAGCACTTTTAGGTTCACAGATTAGGGAAAATAATATCTAGAGTGTATCAGCTAATTAGCTCATTGGATATATAAACATTTACACTACTGATATTTTCTAGTGGAGTTGATAATGTTCTCTTGCTTGTATCAAATAAAACATTGTATGCTAAAAATGTATATATCTTAAATACATTAATATTTTAGGTTCATGTGGTTTTTGACAATGGAACCACTTCATTTTACCCACTTTACCCTTACCATTTTTAGCCGGATGCACCACTCCAGAACTTTCCAGTAACCACCCGGCTGTTTTTGGTTACCATTTATTGGTTGTGGTTTATTTTTGAGGTTCATCACCTTGCATGCAGCATCCCTGGTTTGTCTTCTGCTCAGAGCTCTTCTATAGACTTGGCAGGTTATATAATTGCTTCTCGGCATACAGACAATGCTCACAATCCTACTCGCTGCATTCATTGGTATTGTCTCATGCAACTTGGATATGAGGTCTGGATACCTGAGTGATCCCTCCTCTGAAAGGCTGGCTTTTCTTGCTCAGTAAAGAAAACCTGATGGCATCAAATATAAACTAATACATAGTTACATAGTAGGTCAGGTTGAAAAAAAGACATAAGTCCATCAAGTTCAACCACTAGGGAAATAAATATATCCCAGATATAAAACACTATAAGACAAAAACCCTGGTACAATTTGCTTCAACAGGGGAAAAAAAATCCTTCCTGATTCCATGAGGCAATGGGATGTTCCCTGGATCAATAGTCTGTTATCTTTACTTTAAAGCTTTAATACTCAAGTTATATTCTGTGCTTCTTAAAGCAATCTATAGTAGTTGCTGAAACTACTTCCTGAGGGAGCCGATTCCACATTTTCACAGCCCTTACAGTGAAGAATCCCTTCCTTATCTGGAAATTTAACTTCTTTTCCTCCAGACGCAAAGAGTGCCCTCTTGTTCTTTGTAATGATCTCAAAGTGAATGGTTGGGAAGAGAATTCTCTATATGGACCATTTCTATACTTATACAGGTTGATCATATCCCACCTTAAACGTCTCTTCTCAAGTAAAACAACTAAGAAAGTAGAAAAAAATAAAATGCTTGTTTTTGATGTAGCTGGAAAAATGTCAACATTTCAAGCATTCTTAAGTTGACTTTAAAAGGATATGTACAGTCTCCTAAACTTTTACTGAAAATGATATTGGTATGTAGGGGTAAATCAAATTTTTTTATTGTATGTACAAGTTTTGCTTCTGCCTAGATGTTCATTCTGACAATAAAGGTCGGTGTATGCAGGAATGAATTCTTTCCTATAGCAGCTAATTGTTGTATCTGTCATTTTCCACCCCTGTTTAATATACAGTTCTTCATACTATGTTGGTGCTTTATAAATACAATTTAATAATAATGATCTGCAAATTTTCTATATTTAAAAGAATAGCAAAAATATGATAGATAAGCAAATAAAAATGTGAAAGTCAAATAACAAATTGAAAAAAAGGTAGACAGTGATAGTAAAGGTTCTGTTTATTAAACAGGAAATCTGACATTCCCTAAATGTTCCCTGGTGGGAAACACATGGACCTGGAAGATTCCCAAGTCATGGAGAATCTCAGGGCTGTCTGCTCCAACCATTTCTTTTTAAAACTCCCACAGTCTGATCCTTTATTCTTCTCTTCCTATACAAGAAAACCGCACCATGCCACAACTGCACCCAAACTCCCACAGAAATACACTAATGCTGCTTTTTTCTATCTCTCCTCCTTTCACTTGACTTTCTTCATAACTGATGGAAAGGTATGATCAGCGTTTGAGGTGAAGTTCTGTTATACACTCAGGCTGTGAGTATGTGGAAGTCAGTGCATCACAGAACTTTGTCTCGAGGGCTCTAATGCAGCAGCAAAAAAAAAAAAAAATGCATCCTGTGAAAAGCTAGAAGCTGACACATTTTTGTTCTGTAAACTCCACTTTTCTTGTTTATGCAGTTTCCTAGTTGCTTTGTCATTGCTCTAGGCCTAAAAACAATTTTGCCCTAATACAAGCTGGCTCTCTCTGAGTACAGGTGTGCTCTTTTTCTGCTGGTGAATGATAGACAGTCTATTTGATGATGACTGAAACAACATATTGTTGACTGTTGTAACCTATATAAAAGTTGGCATTGTTACAAGCTGGCCTCTAATTAGGTTTTGATGTGGATATGGTCAGTGAGTTAACAAACTCCTTTCCTTGTTAAAATGGCCAAATGAATAGCATAAGCTACTGGCCTGCACCTTCTTTGCTTCCACCAATACTTCCTGGACCCCCCGAAATAAATAAATAAATGTGCAGTGAAGAATAATAACGCTGGGGCTTGCCACATCCGACAATACTGAGTGATTTGTTATACCGGACATTCTTATACAAGTAATAACTTTGAGAAAGCCACAATTTGCCATATCTTAGGGTGGTGCAGGTAGGACACAGTGTGACACCACCATCTAAATTATTTACAGTGTAACTATAGCATTTTATTGTGTTTATATTAAAGCCAGGGCTTCAGTCTGGATTTCAGATTTTGTAAAGACTATACAAGAATTGTCAATATATATGTTATTCAATGAAAGTTTATAAATTCACTTTGAATGTTCTATTTACCTTAACAAAGCCAGTTGTTATAATATAAACATAGCAGGGGTATCATTTCTGTGCTGCACATAAGCAAAGGGGGGAGATGTTGGAGTACCTTACCTGGCCCACCCAATACAGCTGCCTGATGAATTCTAGAATGTAGGGAGCATACAAGACCAGTCTCCATATACATTGTATCTGATTTATTTAATCTCTCGGAGACTGGAGAAGATAGATTTTTATGAGAGAACCTGGTTGATCCAGCAAAGCTGCAATAGATTTCCTAAGACTCATTTGCTATTAGTTGGCAAATAGTTTCAATTCTAGACCAGATCCATTCCAGGTTGCCTGCTTGACTGGTAGTGCCCTTTGAGCCTGGCTGTGGGCATCCCGTCCTTCCCACTCTCCACCAACGTTATGTGATACCGTCCTAGAAATCTCTCCCTTGAATTTTTCCCAAGTGACAAATTGGAGTTCTTACTCCTCTCAAGTCAACCTTATAGATATTACTTCAATATTGGAACCTACTAAGTTTCTTTCAATCTGGGAACTCATCCTCTTCAAGGATTGATTATCCTATTTCAACAATGGAATCTAATAAGTTTCTTTCCTATTAACCTGGGAATTCATCCATTCTAAGGATTGATAATCCAGTAAATAGCGATAGATCATTCATCCAATAGTGATTTCCATTCTACTAACGTGAAAAATAATTAGCTTTCAGATAAATACATCACAATAAAGCAATACCATTGTGGATTATACCAAGCCACCTTCTATCTACACCTACTTACCTAGAGCATCAACCTTTTCCTTCATATCACTCTCATGACTCAATGACCACCTACCACCAACTCTGAATCCCCTGAGGAAGCCATTGAATGAAAAGTGTTGGGAAACAAGACAATCCTCATGAATTATATAATGATTTTATGTGATATGCAACATTGGTTCATTTTATGTTATATTGGTTTATCTATCATAGTTGACCAATGTCTAATTGAGAATTTGTTACAAGCCCATATGAAGTAAAATATCGGCTCTTTTTATTGCCAAAAAAAGCCGTCTTATTTTCATTCTCCCTTTCTGCTTATCAGTATACTTGGGCTTGGAAATTATATACAACTGCAAAATTAGATTCCCTTCTGGTACCCTACTGCCTTTTATTCTGCTTGATTGGTAGACTTTACAGGCCCCTTTGTAGTCACCTGTTCATTGGCCAAGAAATAATCGGTTTTCTTGAATGAAGACAAGGTTAGGTAGGTTTGGTGTCCGGTAGGTTAGATGTTGAGTTTGATGAAAATATTTAATCTAACATAACATTTGGACATTCCCGATTGATTTATTGATTGGGCATACCCTCGATTGAGCTTTACTCCAATGACTACCCCTCTGCTCAAACTGGACAATGTAAATCATCAGAAACCACCATTAATGAACAATTCTCACCATTTACAAAAACAACAATAAAACAATTCTTCCTGTTTCAAAAATACTGTAAGTCCTCCAGCCATGGTTGCTTTGAGTGTGAAATTGCATTCGACTGGCCTTGGCAATAATTACACCTTGGGTATTCCAGGGTAGACTATTGTTATGGTGGTAATATTCATTACCTGGTTGTTCACCCATTGACCAGTGTAAGGCCACCATGATTACCTAGGAAATTGACAATTAAGGGAAATATTCCACATTCTCTATGCTCACAGCTAGTAATGAAGTTCTACTGTAAGATTAAGATTAGCTGAGGCAATTCTCACCATTTGTTAAATGTGGCCTCATACATCCATGTAACTACTGCATGGTAAAGGCCATAGTGGTTAGAACTTCAGGGACAATTTCTGTAATTCAACCCATTGATTTACTGGAATCTAATGACATCATTGCAGTGCACTGTGATGACTGAATGTATGGTAAGTTTATCTAGAGCTTGTTTTTTTCTCCTGGGTAATAAAACACTTTTATAAGCCAAACACATGTAACTTGGAAATGTTCTTAAGCACAGGAAGATTTATGTAAAGCTATACAGGAACAGATCTTGAAAGCAGAGTCCTTTAAATGTCCATGTTACTAGCCCCAATGTGGTATAAATATAAAGCTGTACTGTAGGTGTCTCATATGTAGCGTATTTCCTAAAAGTTCTAGGAGGAGGGAGGTGGGGAGTGCTTGTTGAATGATGGTGATTTTTATTTTTTATTTTTTGGCAGGACCCCACACTGTACACAGTGAAAGCTGTTCTCATTTTAGACAACGATGGAGAGAGGCTCTTTGCTAAGGTACGCTTTTAATATTACATAGCAAACGTTATCACTACAAATGTGTCAACAGTGGCTCATACACACTCTCGTAATAGGATGTCATTAATAACTTCTTTCTGTCTATAAGGGTAAATTTATCAGGTTTGTTTAATAACGCAAAGAGGAATAGCCAATCAAGAATCACATTTGACTGTGGTAGTGCCACAATGCTGCTATGGGTTACTGTCCTCTGCACATTTTCCTATTTTTTGTTTTGGTAGGTGTGTATATGATCTTATATTGCAAGTGTAGCTCTTTCTATTCTTGAAAAATAGTAATGTCAAGAATTACTGTGTAAAATCTTAAACACAATCATTCAAATTTGCACGCAAAATCCCATAGCTTAAAACGTCAAGGACACAGAGTCTAGGCATGGTGTCTGAATTACAGGGACAAAAAGGTCTCAGAAGGATGTGTATAAAGTGCAGCATTCGGGACTTGAGATTGGGTCCACTTTTTCCTTTATGTGACTTAAAGCAGAATTAAAACTGCCCAATTCGCCTATCTGTGTTCCCTAACAGGGCGCTGCCATCTTCCTGTCCAGCAAAAATCTTCGGCCTTCTTGTCCGTGCCGGAGTGAAGTAACTCTTGCACAAGAATGTGTTATCCCAGAAGCACTTTGCATCTCCCTTTTTTTAATAGTAACCACCTGCCTAATCCTTTATTTTGTAAAGTAGGACTTTATTCCTTCTTTAAAATTTTAATCTGGGGTAATTAAATATTATCTAAATACCAGAACTGTGTGTTTTCTTGTCTTCCTTTATCTACTTTATCCGAAGTGTGCAGTAAAACATCAATAAATGACTCCTGCCCTTTGTGTGCTTTAGTTTTCTTCAATAAAGTGACCGCTCCTGTGGTATTCTTTAGTTAGACTGTAGTGGAAGGATTGTTTTGGTCCTGCCTAACACTCTTGTCACAGGCTAACTGCAGCTCTGTGCCCACTTAATTTTTAGGTATATGAAGGCATAGTATACATATACACACTATCTTCGCATTTAAAAAAAAATCATTTAATTTATTACACAGATTTAAAAAAAAGGATGTATATACTTTTCTAATTACAATATATTGCAGAACCTGATTGTGTTCTTGTTTCATTGACAGTATTATGATGAAACATATCCTACAGTGAAGGAGCAAAAGTCCTTTGAGAAGAACATCTTCAATAAAACTCACAGGACAGACAGTAAGTGACCTTCTTAAAATTTGTATGGGAATTGAAAATAATACGGATGTATGTAATGCAGAAATAAAACTTTGTTTAGGAAGGAATTTATTTCAGATCTCATTTTGCAAGTTATTTTATACCCGGAAACAAAAGTACTTTATTTTCATCCAAACTAAGTAAATATACCAGATAACTAGAGTACTTTGAGTTCATTTAACAGAAATCTGCTCTTACCGCTTCTTGTGTCACCCTTCTCAAAGATATTTCAGCTATGGGTAGATGCAAGGGGGGGTGAATCACCTGCCTGCATTTTGCCTTATCTGTCCTGTCTTGTATTCTTTCAATAGGGCCACATACATTTGTTCTGGCTTTGATTCAGTTTATGGCTTTTTTTTTCCTTCAAAAGTTTATATGACGAAATATGAAAAAATGTTTATTTATAAATGAAATGTATTTCTTCACTGATGTGCTACTTGCTATTAAGAATGTTTCTTTGACTTAAACTGATTTTGTCATTCTATTCTTGCAGGTGAAATCGCTCTCCTTGAGGGTCTGACAGTGGTATATAAGAGCAGCATTGATCTGTACTTTTATGTTATTGGAAGCTCTCATGAGAATGAGGTAATTTACACATCTTATTCTGCTTGTTTTTCGCCTATGGTCCTTTCACCTGGCAATCTTGAGTTAGGAATAATGGCCACCTGTTAAGCTTGGCAGCCACAGTGGTACCAGGCCCTTTTATGTTCATTTAGATCTCCAAACCCCGTTTTCTTCTTGAAAACCTCAATATAAATGGGTTTGCAAAACACTGAGAGCAACATAAGATAGCAGTGTGTGTGGTGAACCAGTTGTTGGGATCTCAATGTTTTTATTGAAGAATTTTCAGATGGTCAGCCAATTGTTGATCTATGTATTACATTGCCCATTCTAACAAACGTTTTTACCATTTACCTCTTTTACCTGTGCAAAATATGCTGTACTTACTTTGTATATCGCTCTTACTAACTACGGTAGAGAAACACCAGAGCAATGTTCCCTTCCTCTTCAAACAGAAATATATATGATATCTGCGTGTACAACTAATTGGAAACTCCTCTGGCCTATAGCACCTAATACAAAAATGCAAACAAGACTTTGCTCAATGGGGTGGAACTACTTTATCATTGTAGGACAGCCATTCTACAAAATATTGTAGCCTAAAGGGGTTTGCATTTTTTTCAAACTCTACCAATTCACTTTTAACTTTTTTTGTATGAACTGCTGTTTATTTTGCTTCTTCCTGTGAACTTAATACTTAACTGCAGTGAAACCTATGGAAGGTATAGGTTTACCTGATATGCAAACATAATATTGGGCCTGCCAGATCACTAAACTGGTAGATTGGTACATTAAATTTTACTCTAAATATAATGTTCATATGTTCCCTATGTTCTTTCATATGTCTCCATGGAATACATGTTCACAACAACCCCCATACACTGGTGCACATTGGATAGCTCCCAAAGACCTCCACCTACAATTTACGTACTATACTTTTATTGACAATACATTGAGAACCTTTTTGCTTTTTGAACCATGGTCTTTGTTTTGCCTCCATCCTGTGCTGTGCTCTTTGACTAAATGACCCCGCTGCAGATCTGTAATGTAGCTCTGCAGCAGCTAAAATCCTGCCTTCTGAAAGGTATATTAGGTTTTGGAGTTTTTAAAAGGAGAACATTTTTAGATCATTTATTGTATTTGTCCTTACTCTGTTGCATTCTAACTGCAGTGCCAAAGACTTTTCTGTTTGAAGCAAAACATAAGCAAGTTTATAGAATGAATCTTTACAGACGGAGCTTCTTTTTAGTCATTGAAGATTCATCATGTGGGCTCTTAGTACATCAGTCTGTATAGTTATTTAATTTATGTATGCATGTACATTTAGTGGTCATGTTCAAGGTTTCTGGGGCATTCTCTGACTTGTTCATGTAAATACTTTGCACTGTTTATTTGTTACGAGCAAGATTTTACAATCTCCTAAAATGTATCTTGTAATAAATAAAGCTTTATAAGCATACAACAGGTGGAGATCTGGGATCCTTTTCATATGTTTGAAGACAGCCCATTGCTTATTTTCAGGTCATTGTACTCCTGTCGCTGCACCCAGTACACCATCACACTATAGCATGAGAGGGAGGTTGCCCCAATTCCTTATTTGTCCTGATTGGTCTCCCTCGTCCTATTCGGCTTGCTGCTTGCTTTTTTAGCTACTCATTTAGAAGAGCACTCAAAACTCATTTTTTTTCAAACTTGCCTGCCTATCTTCTTCTGTCTTTTGAAACCGTCACTACTTCCCACCAATGCATATCTCCCATCCTATTGTGTGTTACTTCCCCCACCTTCTAGATTGTAAGCTCTTCGGGGCAGTGTCCTCTAATCCTGTGTCACTGTTTGTATTTATCTGTCATTTGCAACCCATATTTGATGTACAGCGCTGCGTATGTTGCTGCTATAAAAATCCTGTTTATTATTAATAATAATAATTTTGCCAGGATTTACCATTGGTCAGGGTTTAAATGAGATATTGGACAGTTCAGTTTTGGATAAAAAAATTTGAGCCTTTGTGAAGATAATTCTATACCACTTGCTTGAGTTGTCTCTTCTTGTCTTTTATGCTTTATAAACTGCTGGCTGCTAATGTTTCTCATATTTTGCATTTATATTCACCTCTTTACAGCTCATGTTGATGGCTGTTCTGAATTGCCTTTTTGACTCATTGAGCCAGATGCTCAGGTATGTAATCAGATATTAGTTTATGTAACTAAAATGTGTTTGTCCTTTTCTTCCTTTTTTGATAACACCAGCTTCCATTATAACACATATGTGTAGTGTTGGGTGTATTTATGTAGCTGTGGTCTGCAGGTTTTCTGGTTCTTGAGATTATCATAGATGGGTAACAGGTCATAAAGACTTCATCTGTTGGTGCAATTGACTGAATAGTCACAAAAAATACAGTGTACACGGCAGTATTTCTTTTTATGGAAATGAGCCCATACATCAATCTTAGTCTTTCTTTCATTTTATGTTATGAAAACACAGAAGCAGCCCTAGCCTATGTGCAGATTGACATATTACAAAAAAATATTCTATGTAGCATAAGAAGTAATGTTCTAATATTATGTTTTTAGGGTGATGATGTTCCTCTTACAGAACAAACGGTTTCTCAGGTAAGAAACAATAATTTCAGTACATCACTGACTTCTAAAATGACTTTAGAAGGGGATAATGGGTGCAATGTAAAAGTGCTGAAATTAGCTCAGAGCTACCTCCCCCTCCTGTATTCAAAAGTAAGATCTTTTAATGCACCACTTCATGTAAGTTGTGTAATAAGAGTGACCGTTTGGCATTTTTGTATGCCTTGTCTTTATATATAAGAAAGCATGTGATAAGTACTATGTTCTTGTTGGAATTTCACATTCCCACACTTAAAATATATCTCTGTGTAACGTAATTGACTTAAAATGTGCAAAGAAAATATTTTTTTACCTTGGTAAAAGAAAAAAAATAATTTATGAATATCTGCATGTACTGTCCATGTCATCATCTTCTTTGATTAAAATACTATGTTGCGTTTTAGGTGCTGCAGTCTGCGAAGGAGCAAATCAAGTGGTCACTCCTGCGATAGCGCGTTCATCTATTCCTAGACATGTTCATTCCATCTTATTGGGACCTTCTTCCTTAGTTCCCAGTTCTTACCCGTTGCCTGTTTATATCCCTATAGTTTAGGGCAGTGGCACTGATCTCTATCACACCTTTGCAGCAGCAAGGGGCAATATCATGGCATTGAAGTGCATTACAGTTGTATGCCCTTTTGTTAAAAAAAATCTTTATTTTATGTATCTTATAATTTGCCATTGGCTCAGTATGTGGGAACATTGTGTGATTGGTCTCCTATCTTACTGATGCCAAAAGTCTAGATGAAGTACACATAAGATCCCTGAAGGTAAGCATGACTGGTGTCATTCTTCAAATTAGATTTTTATTGTAGGGATTACAAACAAATTAATGATTTAGTTTCTTATTGTCGCTTAATAACACAATGACTGCTGAGGACCACAAATAAAGTTATTGTTGGTAAAAACAGAATTCTCAATTACATATAATGGACAGAAAATAGTGAACACCATCAACTTACCCCTCTTAGCTTCCTAGAGATTCAAGTTTACAGTTATTTATATAACACATAGCCACACATTGACATCAGAACTACATAAACATAAAAAGGTAAACATAGGGAAATCAAACAATTATATTTGTAGTCTGTGTGGCCAGTTTAAGATTGAAAAAATGGTGAACAGGAGGCATTTTAACAAGTTGAAAATGTGTACTATACCTTTGAGGACCAATATAGAGTATGCCATGTATACTTGTACTATGTACTTCACCTTTAGCACAACCTCCATACTAAATCTTCTAGAGTTGTGCATAGGATCATCAGGAGCTTAGTACTGATGTTGTCTGCTATTCGAAATGCTGTACAAACTGAGACATTTGTAATCAATAAATGACCTTATATGAACCATTTGTCCTAGTTACTTTACTCATTTTGACATTTATAGAATATTCTCTTCAAACACTCCAGAATGAAATGTATTTAAAGGGAATTTGAATATAAAAGTCCCTCTCTAAAGTAAACTTTTTATGTCTGTATTGCTTCTGTTTTGTGGAATATTATAGAATACTGTCCTCTCAGCACAGCTTTCACTCTCTCACTCAATACTGATACTGTCTTTGCATGCCCCCTCCTCTCCCATCTGCCAGTCACAGTAGGCATTTCACAGAACAATGCATTTTGTATTTGTACTAGCAGAATTCAAGGAGTTCTGTGGTCTGTGGATAATAATATAAGAATTATATTAGGGGCTCCCTAAGACCTGAAAGTTATTTCAAGGGTTCCCTCATGTTAACAAGGTTGAGAAAGGATGTGTATAGAACAATGTCATCTTGACTGGCTCTCATACCCAGGCTGGCAGCTGTGCTGTATTCCATGAAGTTATGAGGATACTTCTGTGACCTAGACACAAACGCATATGCTCGCTCGCTCACTCACTAAAAGGACATTCCTGGATCTGTAATTTTTGCACCCAGGGCTGCTTTAGTTGTCCAGGTATCACCTATGACAGACTAAATCATAACCTATTGTTCAGTGTATTCCAGATGCATCAAACAGGTATGCAGTGTCTTACAGTTTTTCTTTATGAAGCAGCAACAGCCTAAGTGGAAGGCCTGTGTCTTGCCAGCATTCTGCAGAGCAGGACATTTGCCCAGCAGAGAGACTGCTGCATAAAGCCAAAGTCTGGCATCTACACTCAAAACTAGAGCTTTCTAATTGGCAGGAAGCATGACATTTTTTTAGTTGAAGAGCCATGAGTCTGATTCAGCATGGCATGCTCTGCACCCTTACAGAGAGACCACTGCTTTACACAGACAACAAAGATCCTCCATTTTAGCTTGTTGACAAAAAACAAAAGTCTTTGAAGTTTGTGATTGTTCAGACTATCTTTCTTGTGCTCTGCTGTCCAATGCAGTCCAAACAGATAGACAAGACAAGCTTTCTTATGTCGCAATGCTTCAGTTTACAATAATGCATTGTGATGCAGGTCAAATTAAAAGAGACTACTGTCAGCCAATAACATTTTTCTGCATTGGACAGCACTGTCAACCTGTAACTTGCAGAAGAGCTGATCCATACTTCTTACTGGTCAGCAGATCATACTATTTTACTTGGATAAAGTGAGGTCACTATCCTGGCTGTGCTGTCTGGCAAGGGTTCGCAAGATTTTGTCCATACTTTACAAATACGCTGACAGTTTAAACCATTTAAATTTTATTTATTTCATCTGTCTATTTAGCTCTTAGCCTGGAGTCCAAATTTAAATGGAGTTCAGGTTGACTGAATGCTTCCATTCCTTTTTCAGTAATGGAACACCTTCCAGACCAGTGTGAGATCTTTCCTGGAACTGAGCTTGAGGATGTGTAGGAGAGAATCCCATCCATATACTTTGAAGGTGTCTCTAATACAAACTTCAAAGAAGAAATATGTTCTGATTTTGACGTTTTAATGTCCACATGAAAGCTGTTTAGCAGAGTACCAGCTTACGCTGTGCTGCATTCCAACTGCTTGGGACTGAAGTCAGCTTTGTGTTTTACAGAATTTCATCTGTCTTTTATTTGTGTTATGCTCTGATAAAAACTAAAGACTGAAATAATGAGGAAAAGGAGAGATAACAAGGTAGTAAAAAGAAGTATAATATTCTTGCAGTGACCTTGAAAGGACCGTCCTTTGCTGGTAGTTCTATCGTAAATCTTTAAGTAAAAACAGTAGTGGTCCCCATTCTGTATCCACTTATAAAGTATTCAAAGGTTAGAAAAATCTCCGTACACAAAGTTAATTCAAGGGAATTTTATAAGGAGCAGGGTCTATTTATTAACAAGTGAATCTGACAATTACCAGACATTGTGTCTGAGAATTAGTCACTGCCATTAAAAGTACATGGGCCTGAAAGATTCTCCACCAGAGAATGTCAAACTCCCTGCTTAACCTCCCTAGTGGTAATCCCGAGCGTGCCTCGGGGTGAATTATCCATGCCAAAAGTAACCGTGGGCCACACTCGGGGTGGAATTGCCAGGGAGTTTTCAAGTCTTGCCTGCTCCCCATGTGCCGGTGGCGTCCTCGCTATTGTGTGCTTCTACACCTTTATATTGTAAGCTGTTCGGGGCAGCGTCCTCTCCTGTGTCACTGTATCAGTCCGTCATTTGCCCTACAGCACTTATATGTGTAAGTGTAATATGTTGGCGCTATATAAATCATGTTTACTATTATTATTATTATTAATAATAATAATAATAATAATAATAGGAAGAAATACTACAAGGAGCAAGTCTTAGTAGAAGGTGAATTGCTTTTTTTGCTTTATTGTTCCTGTTGAGAGGGTTAACATATTGCTGCAATAATATCTCTAAACAGATCTTCCTCCTTATTTGATATCATATTTCAATCTTTCCAATGCAGGTATACATAGGACAATTGCTTCCTATTTTTAATTATGTTTCACGAGGCATAAAGCTACTAATAAATGTGTCCACACCTGTACTAATTTTCCTAACCTTTACATGTGACATCAGTATGCATTATACAGTCATATCTGCTGTCATTGCTGCTTTTGCAAGCTTCTGTCCTAGTAAACCTCCAGTACTTGAATATGTATTATATGTTTAAGTTTACCAAAGGATCTGTATTGTCATGTTGTTCTACCTAATGGTATTTTATATATAATGGGCCTCCTGGGTATGTAGGGCGGTTTACAGCAGGGTCTGATGAAACTAATTCATGCAGGGTTGTAGTAATCCAGGACACCCCACTGCTACAGACTACATTGTTCCCAGTTTAATATGTGCTAAGTATTCCCAATTCTACTCACTGCAGAAGGTTGGAAATGTAAGTGGGACAGGAGCCATGGAGTGATTTAAAGGCAAAGTATAATAGCTGAAATTGAATTCTGTGGTGTAAAACATTGCAGGTTTTCAGAGGAGCAGCAGATAAGGATTAGATAGAAGGATATATAATTATAGCTGCAGAATTATTGGTGGATTGCAAAGGCGAGAGTCTAATTAGTGGTACACCAGATAAAAAGTAGTAATAATAAATGTTGTAGTCTAGGAAAAGATAATGAGAGCCTGTATCAGGAGTCTGCTGGTCTCTTGGGATAGGAAGCGGCATGTTTTGGAGATATTATATAGGTGGAAATAGCAGGACCTAAAAACATTTTTAGTTTGAGATGTAAATAAGAGCAAAGTGAAATATGTCACCAGGCAGCATGCCTGTGTATTAAGGAAATTATTGTGTAGTTTACAATAGGTTGTCAAGGGAAGGTTTTTTTTAAAGGTAAGAAAGAGAAGATGACTAGTTAATTTTTTTTAGGTTTACGTGGAGGCCATACATGGGATAAAGGAGTAGACATGGCAATTTAGGTGTTATCACATATACATGGTATTGTAGACTAATGGAAGATATGACTTTACAAAGGAGCAGGTATAAAGACTAAGCCATGGGGTAAACTGAAAGTGAGGAGTGGGATAAAAAGAGCCGATTACGAAAGAGACTTGAAGAGAGTAGTCAGATAAAGCACACCTGGAAAGAGCCGTCTGGGCAATACCAACAAAGTTCAGAGACTGGAACAGCCTTTCTCAAACTTTTTAAGATGGGGGAACCATTGGAGTAACTTTCAGGTCTCTGGTAACCACTGCTATAATTACTATTTTCACAGCTCATAGTACATTTGTGTGGTGGTCAGTGGGAAGAATGTCAACTTTACAGATAGCCAGAAAGATATTTAGTGTCAGATAACTGATCTAAAAGTCACAAATTGGTATTAATATTCAACAGGATTTATATAGAGCCAACTTATTACACAGCGCTCTACATTGAACAGGGGTTGCAAATGACAGACGGTGACACAGAAGGAGCCGAGCCCAGAAGAGCTAACAATCTAGGAGGTGGGGGAAGTAACACACAATAGGAGGGGGAGGGATATGGATTGGTGGGAAGTAGTAGAAGGGTTTAAGGAGAAAGAAGAAGGCGGATAGGCAAGTTTGAAAAAAAAAAAAAATGGGTTTTGAGTGCTATTTCAAATGAGCAGAAAGTAGAACCGAGCCGAATAGGAAGAGGAAGACCAATCCAGAGAGTCGGGGCAGCTCTAGAAAATTCTTGGAGCCGTTCGTGTGATGAGGGTTATGAGTGAGGAAGTCATTAGTAGGTCATTGGAGGAGCGGAGAGAGCGGCTAGGGGAGTATTTTTCTACCAGGTCAGAAAGGTAAGTGGGACAAGAACCGAGGAGGGAATTGATTCTAAGGTGAAATTGAAGCCAATGAATTGAGCTACAAATAGAAGCAGCAGAAGAGGAGTGGTGGGAAGGATGGATGAGTGGCTGCAATTGTTTATGTTCAAGTAATCCCTAGCAACCTTTGCAGGAACCCTGATTGAAAAACAGTGGTCAGCATTGAAAAATTGAAAAATGATCCAGGAGAAGAAGAGGAAGGCTGCCTCTCAGGTGCTCACTGTATACCCTTGTGAAGGCCATTTTAGTTGTCTGCATCAAAATCTATTGTATGGAGTTGATAGTAAAGAAGATAGGTTCAATACATTAAATAATGCTGTGCACAATGCTTAGATGGCCAACATTTACAGAACCAGGGCAGGGTTGTCCTGCATCAGTCCCATAAGTCTATGGATGCCCCATTCAAAAGCAACCACTGTACAAATACATTTTTAGTGGGAAGAGATAAACTAGGTACAAAGTGTCACTTGTATGGTCAGGTTATTGCCAGGGATAGTTCCCTTGTTCTTCATATTACCAGTCTTACCTACAGCTGGAAGCTGAACAGCACTGAACTGCATCCATGCTTTCAGGGCTGAAGTTAGGGAAAGGCTTTTTAATATATAAAAAAAAGTTTAAAGAAATCTGACTATAAAAATGATGAATAGACCTTTCCTAAACTAGTTGGGAAGTCTGTGTGTGTAAACCAGCCTCAGAAATGAAGCTCGCTATTAGATAACTCATGTAGCTAATAACCTTTTTAGTATGGTTTATCTTCTTTGGGGACAGCTGCCTAAAAACAACGGCCTTGCTCCTCTGGATAATTCTTGTCATTACTAACCCGAGACCAGTGACAATTATCGTCACTTGCTACACAGGAATATGGGACCCACACGGATTGTGAACAGCTGTGTAATGCTGCAGTTGTTTTCTATTAGAGTGGATCCCCACAGCTCGTTCAGCAGGGCACATTAACTGCCACTTGTTAAGAAGCCACAAACCATACAAAAAATGGATTTTGCCATCATAATGACACAGAAATGAAAGCCGGTAAAATCCCAAAGTTTGTTTTTACAAACAAGTGGGAGACAAAACTAAAAAATAAGAAAACTTAAGCACCTGAAATTGTTTTTGTATTGCATCCTTTGCAACATCCAGCTCCATGCATTGTAGGATACTGCAATATGCATCGCCTTACGGGTTTACCATGGCCCATTCATTTTAAATAGAATCCAATGCAGAAGAAATACATTCTGCTCAGGCTTTTAAAATGGGGCATTATTGCATCATAACATTGTGTATTATGTAAATTAACAATTTTATGTATGTAGTTGATGTGATATCAACCATTACAAGTGCACTGGAATAGAGAGGGTCAGGACTGGTAGCATTGTGATGTGCTGCATTAAAATGTGTTGATAAGGAGCATACTGATAGAAGAGAGCAGAATGAGTAGGAAAATTCTCTCTGCAGTCTTCTGCTGTTGTTTCTTTGTCCAGTGAGCAGGTTGGGGTGGAGAAGGGGCACCAATGCCAAAACGTTCCTTAACTGTATTTGGCATCCACCAGTCTGTGCTGTGTTAGGCACTTAGGTAAATCTCAGGACTGAATGAATAGAAATTAAAAGCATGTGGCAATTGGTACATACTTGGAGTATGACACTCAGCATCATTTTGTGCATTCATTCAAATAATTTGAGTTAGTCATGAATAAAGTAAGTGGGACACTACATTAGACACTTTAAATCCATGAAATAGGTATAGGATGTTATAGATAAGGCACCAATGATTGGGAGCTCTTTAGGGAGTATAGATATGCAACCACAGATATCTCAGAATCTGGTGTCATGTGTTGTCATCATGACAAATGACTGCAAATGTGTCCAAGACTGGCCAGCCCAGCAAATTTAAGAGGTGACTATCTGATAAAAGAGTCTTCAAGAAGTTCAAAAATAGCATTGCAAGATTCTCAGGTAACTGAATAGTTGAAATCATGTATATTCAATCACAAAGACATTGCACCAATTTAAACTGTATGAAAGATATGCCAAGACAAAGATTTTTTTTGTCCCGGAAGAACATTTGAGCAGGGTTACGGTTTGCCATTTATCATACAAGCAGAGATCAGGCCTTCATGAACAATGAGAGGTGGACTGACAAGGTAAAGTTTGAGTTGCTTGGCCACTGTAACTGTGAAAACTCCGGATTACTTTTCTGTTTTAGAGCATATTCATCTTGCTGTCATTGAATCAACTTTAAATCATTTGCATCATCACCAACGTGATTGAGTTGAACTAGAAATGGATTGTATACAATGTGATAATGATCTGAAGCACACTAGCACATGAGCGGCCATAACTGTACCCTATACATTATTATGTCTATGTTTTCTATGCAATAGCTACAGCTCCTTATATTCATTGTATAATGCAATATTTACGTGAAGAGTTTTATTTCCCCCATAACCACTAACTGTAATCCACACAGTAAGCAATCTCCAGTCCTCATATGGGACAGATAAAAGAGGTGCAGAGCTGTACAGATTAAGCTAAGGGGATAAAATACATTATATTAGTCATGTTGCTTGACTTTACTTTTATCAGTGTTTAATAATTTAAATGCAGCAAAATCTTTTTGTTGCCAAATGTATGATCAGATGAGTTATCCTGATGCCTCTGTGTTCAGGGGATGTTAATTAAAATACTCTGATTAAGACACGGCTAGCAGTTTTGTGGCTGGGGATTAGCACGCAGGATGATGTACTATTAAAAAATTCCCCTTATGATACCAATAAAGTTAAAAAAGAAAAATAGTTGAAAAAAAATAAAATGTAATAAAATACAAAAAAAGCGCATGCGTTGACAAACATCAAATCACAAACACAAGTATGCTGGGTTGAAAATGGCAACTGGACACCACACTGGGTGCTCCTAATTAACTCTAAATTTGATAAAAGCTTTTAAAGCCTCACCTATAGACAATTTGGGGTACCTTTGTTTCTTGACACTTGATAGGTGTGGCCAGAACATGCTTGGTAACCATTTACTCTATGAAACCTTTTCTTTAATATTTTACAAAAAAAGTGGGGGGTTATGTTGTGTTTCTGTGTACTAAAATTAAATGCAGTTCAATTTTTTTTTGTACAATATGGGCATTATAAGCAATTATAACAATTGTAACTATCAATTTATTCTACAGGATCTCTGTTTTCAGAAAATATGTGTGCAAAAAATGCTCTAGGTCATCAAGGTCAGAGGATATCACAGGGTACTATATACTAAATGTATTAATGTACAATGTATTATATTTTGACACCATTTATAGTCACACACATATAAACCTATGTACTGATATTATATCTATATTTTACTATAGAGCAATATAGCGTTCTCATTACGTCCCCTGAGAAAGCCTAAAAGGCGAATTGTTGCCTACTATCCTTTTATGGTATATGTTGGAATAATAATATTGCTATAGTACCCCTGGATGTGGGCCTATCTGTCTATGACATTTGAATACATTTTTTCTTATTTGCCAAAAAACCCCACCTTTTCTGTCTTCTTTTTTATATATTTCCATATCATTGGGGTTGGCAAGTCTAATATTGAAATCTGGGAAGAAAGGAATCTGCCTTTTCTTCTGTATATTACTTCTGTTCTAAAAAGACATAGTTAGCTAAAGGTGTTGTAGGATCTTTAAACAGTGGAACAACGATAGACAGCAGTTAAGGCAGAATTAAACAAAAAAGAAAATTGCTAGAAGGCAAATACAGAGTTCTTTCTCTACCTCCACTTTCTCCAGCAAATTTCAGTGTACAGTATATGGCACATGTGACACGGATAATGAGATTATTATTCAGGTCTCTCCTTTCATTGTTGGATGAAGGGCAATACATGCTGCAATGGAATTTGATTGGCTAACAGTGCTGCCCCTCTCTCTTCTTTTTTAACAATTAAATATATTAGAAATTATTTGCCTTTACTTGTATGTATCAAGTTGTAGCATAGGTGTTATAGTCACACATTGGCAGACTGTATGTAATTTGTTTCTTGTTTCTTTTTTTTGTCTGTGAGCTTCAGTAGACCAATAAACTGGGATACCAATGAATAGGTAAGGGGAGAAGGTTTACTGCTGGAATGAAGTGCAGTGTATATATTGGCTGCTGTCCACAATCCATACCAGGAGGAGATCATTCTCAAACAAATTCTGGAAGTCATATAGAAGATTTAGGTGGAGATCACCAGTTGGGTACCATAGATGGAAAGATCTCATATAACTTCCAAGTACTGCTGTATGTGAAATGATGGATGAGTTCTGGTGACCACAGAAAACCTCTGGTGTCCCATTTACATTAGCAGTTTCCTTTATTTTCCCAGTCTAATATCATGAATAACACAATAGAAGCCTTACAGGACCTGGAACCTTTCCTACAGGAGAACCATTCCTCTTCCTGGAGGGCGGCAGGGACACAAGTGGAGAAAATACTCCTGGGGTACAATATCACATTGTAAAAAGAAAACATAAAAATACACCTGTACCAACAAATGCGTATGAATCTTTTGTAAAACAATGAATCTGACATTCAGCAAAATTCTCTGTTGGTGAATCCATCACTGTCATTTTAATTGTACATTCTCCATCAGAGCAAATTGCTGAATGTAAGTTTCCCTGCTTAATATATTGGTGTATTTTACCAAAACAGACTTGTTTAGCGTTGCTTGTATTTTTACGTGCCTTTGACAATTATTTGTTTATCATAACTAGAATGTTTTTTTTATTTGGTATTTTCTTTGTTAACTGTATAATGATAAATATAATCAGTGGTCATTTCTTGTGTACAAGGATAGGTCCAGAATAAGTGAATGGAACTTTTTCATTCCCCTAGGAGCCATTATTATGTATTGTATTCCTATACATAATATATATGAGTTATAGTATGAATATTACTATAATATAAAAGACTACAATATATACTATATATATATATATATATATATATATATATGTATGTATGTATATTGTTTTGCTTAGGTTAGGGAAGGGTCATCCTTCAGCTTCAGCAGCCCATACAGAATAAATAGGGGTGGCAGTGAGTGGCTTAAATTTACTGGCTGCAAAATTTAAAAAACAAGTTTTTTAGGAAATAGAGTGCAGGAAGTGAAAACAGTTAGCAAGGTGCCAGCCACCAGAGCCATTTGAGAGCATTTTTCCCTGCAGCAAGTTTGAACCCAGCCTTACGTTTTAATTGCCTTACATGTACAATTTGGGAAACCACTTTGTGTACCAGATATACAAAAAGTGGGAGGAATTCGGCCTGATTTATTAAAGCTCTCCAAAGCTGGAGAAGATACACTTTCATCAGTTAACCTGGGTGATCCAGCAAACCCGGAATGGATCTGGTCCAGGATTGAAAACATTTACTAACAAAAAGCAAATTAATTAGCTCCAGCCTTGGAGAGCATTAATAAATCAGGGCCAATGGGACTGTTTAAATTGTCCCTGGACCAGGATTGAAGATTTCTCCTCACCTCTTCCCATGGGAACATAGCTAAAATTTTGGATTCCTCTTAATTTTCCTTATGAAATTTGTTACCAAGACAATTAGACCGGTTAATCACCCCAGTAGGGACACTGTCACCAATAAAACTGAATAAAGGCTCTAACCTTTGACTTCTCTATCCAGTATTAAAAACAAAAGGCTTTGCTTGGAGCTATAGGTCGTTTTGCCTTTCTTATGGTTTCTTTCGTATTTCACCAAAATGGCAAAATGTTGCCAAAATCTCCCCATACTTTTTGATAATCTGGTTTGTGCATAAGATGTTTTAATAAAATAATATTGAAATGTGTCTATAGTCAATATTCAAGAATTCTACCAAGGTTTTAGCCACTTCCTATACTTCTGGTATGCTTGTGCATAGAGTATATGTTTTTTTTAGCATTTGAAGAAAAAGCTTGTGCATTTTTAATTTGATTTATTAAACTGAATATTGTTCTTTGAAGATGTTCTGCATATTTATTTGGGAAATGTATACAATAATTGACCCCCCCACCCACCAGCAATAACAGAGGGTGTTGCTGATTGGTAGCATTTTTGTGTATTAAATATTGATTATTTAGGGGCATTGGCTTATTCTTCATTTCCTCCATCATCCACACCCGCAATATATATATATATATATATAAAACTATATATATATATATATATAAAATTATGTATATATACATAATCAGATTAGAAGATACTTAAAATGAAATAGACAGCTATGTAAAGATGGCTGCATTGATGCTCACCTAAATCTTTAGGGCATCAAAGCCTGAAATTGTCCAATATGCAAATAGCTTTAGGAAGTGAAGTTGCAGTTGAACTTGCTGCTTTGGCTCTCTGCCCTTTACCATCATTAGAAAATACAGCTCCACTGACCAGTAGTGAGGTGCAGTGGGAGTCCCCATTTTTTTTGGGACAAACTAAATAAACTTGTTGGTTTGTGTTGGCTTTTTCAATGTGCTTGCTTTACATATCTGCCTGCAGCTTTAACACACAGGTTTCATTTAAAATGAAGGCATATTTTGCAACACACAGCTGATTTCCTTCCAACAGTGGTTCCACAGAAGGAAACAGCCAGCTGTCATTGCTCTTTATTGTGTCTGAGCTACTTCTCCACAAAAGCAGAAATAATGGGCTTTTGCTGCCCTCCAGTGATTCATTTGAGTATTACACTTATTTTATTATTGAACATCTGCGCCAAATGAAATGTACAATTTCACCCCAAACTGAGAAAAATGATGATTTTATGTGGCCCACAATAATGGAATGCTAATATAAAATGACCTGCAATGTAGCAAAATTAAATGTAATATTGTTCAAAGCCAGTCCCTTGTAAAACTCCTAATTATACCAAACATGTTGGATGCAGAATGTTGTGAATGTTTGGCTCAGAGTACTAAGCAGAAAATGCAGATACCATAAAGAACTTCCACACTTGTGCTCTGCAAGCTATAGTCTATAGGGCATTGGTTATCATGATGAGAATGTACATAGTTCTGAAAAGTACATTGTGCATTTTAAAACATTCTCAAGAACTGCAGCCCATAGAATGAATTATTAACAAGAAATATTTGAATAGCTTTTTGCATATTTTGTGCAGATAGGATTTAAATTTTTTTTTGTTCTATTAAATATACATTGAAGATGCTGGGTGCAATGCACACGCTCTATAAACTGTTGTACACTGTGATACTCAATAAAGGGACCTCCAAGGTTCAGAGGGCCACACTGCTCTATGGAGCTAGGGGCCCTACTCAGCAATGCTTTCTATGTGTGGATGCATTGTGCTGCCTTTTCTTTTGAATGACATGCTAATTCACCTTCACAACTCACCTACAAAAACAGTAATGCCTTGAAACATGTTATGGTGCTCGGCATTGGTAAAAAGGTGAAAGAATGTTTTTTAATCAATCCCAGTGAGTCAGCAACCCAATAAAATGATGGTAATGCAATGGACCAGAGCCAACAGATGTGAAGCCAGGCTAAAGAGAACTGCTAGGAGAAAGATGCCGGTCTTTATAAATTTCCTTCTGAAAATGCTACTTTTGATTTAGCTTTGATATTGAACCACAAGTTGGGTCACAAGTTACAGGTAATGTTGGAAAAGCTTAGTCTCCCTGTCTGGTTTTTATTGGTGTCTCTGTCCCTGATGGCGAAATGTCATTGTCATTAGGATAAAGTAAGCAGAAATCCCAAATTCTGAGTTGCCACTGGGATAGAAAGAAATAATCAACTGGGCTAATTTGTGCAACAAATGGATCAATATATTTATGGTAAAAGGAAAAATGATCTTTGCATGCCAATCAACCAACTAAGATTTAGTTCTGTATTCCCGCCAACTATTTCAGCATTGGCCCAAAAGAAGTAGGCCAGTTATCCAACACAGGTTAGACTATAACACAGATCAGAGGCTTCACTAAAACACACATGATCCATATACTAATTTTGTTTTCTATTGAATATAAATCAGAGATTCTCCATGCAATTCACATGCCTTATAAGCTGTTGTCTATTGTGGATCCATGTGGATCATTGATGTGGCTGATAACAGCCTCTGACTATATAAGATATAAAGCTTTGCATGAATTGCACCTTGCCAGCTGTTTTTACCATTTTCTGCTACACATACACAGGATTATCTTATATATTATATCTAATAAATTACATAACTAACACCTCTATGAGACACATCCACCATTCCATTACATTTTAGGTTTGCAATGAAATAGGAACTAAGGGTTCAATCATTATAGTGATGTCCAGGACTTAAACCTTTAGTTTTGGATGTATTTTTTTTTCCACGCCCCCTATGAAATGACAAGGATCTGTGATTGGAAAAAACTAAGGATAGTATTTATGATAAGTTATTCTCCTGTAAGGTTTACTGATTTTCGTCCTTACATTTGTTAGAAAGTAAAACATTTACTTTTGTGGCTGCTGCTCACTTTTGCTAACTGGCCGCTAGGTGGCAGAATAAGCCTTGCATGGCTTTAATAGGCATTGGAACATGCATAGGGATTGGAATGGCTGTGAGCGAACATGCAGCTGAATGGACAATAATAAATATACCCCTAGGAGTGTTCCCATATCATTATGCCCACAGACAACCCGCCATTGATTTGGGCAGACATCATTACTGATTGTGGACCTCTATTCATCCAGATGATAGACTGATCACTGAAGGGAATATTGTATGACATTGCAACCCTGTTTACAAGCAGGCCAGTCATAGGGCTGTATGTGTATGTGACATTCCCTTATACATTCCCTCGTGGCAATCCTCCAGATCCAAGTGTTTTAATAACAGTATTTGACTTCCACCAGGGAACATGAGGGAATGTCAGATTCTCTGTTTTATAAATAGAACCCATAGAGTTGACTTGTATAGGTAGTCCCTGAGTTAAGGACACCCGACATACAAACACCTCCTAATTATGAACGGGGCTTCCCTGCTTGCTTGTGTGCTGGACAGAGGCTTGATATGGGGGCGGTTTGCATGACTTGCAGAAGAAATCTTTATTTTATACAGTAACTGACACCATGCTGCCTAATATGTTGAGACAAACATCTGTCATAATTGCATTTATTAAAATAATGTACATGTTCCGACTTACATACAAATTCAACTTATGAACAAACCTACAGTCCCTATCTCGTATGTAACCCTGGGACTACCTGTAAAAGGTCACCTTTACAGCTTTCGTATTCAAAAACATTGGTGTAAAAACAGCACAGCAAAGTACATTTAGCCTGCTTTACCTTTATTTCAACCAAATCTCAATAGAAAATACCGTGTTCAAAGTGAGAAACATTGCGTGTCAAACCCATCCTTGGACCTGTCACCCACACTACATCATTGATTGATGAGAATCTACTGTATTTTACAAAATATTTAAAATGCAGAAAAACAAGGCCCATATCTAGGAGCCCTAAAAATCAGATCACTTTATTAAATGTGCAACAACTTCCTAATTGCTATCGTTTAATAGAATTTCCTGCAGATACAAAGACCATAGGAAGAAAATGCTGGAAAGTTTGTAAGTCAATAAGAGGAGCAGCAATGGAGCTGAAAGCATCTGATCGCAGGGTTGTATGTGTAGGGAGAGGACTAGATTGAGCAGTTTGGTAATCTCTAGTGAACCACTTTAAAGGACAACTCCATTAAACAGCTTTCAGTGAAGAATGATGAGATGAGTGCTCAGCGCCAGTAACTCTCCCCTCCATTCTGCTGATCATCAGCATTGAAACATCATGAGAAATAAGAGCAGCATGCAATAATGTGCAATGATAACTTCAACCTTCATATGTACATTCATGGAGTGAATCCTGGATGAAACATGGCTCTATAAATAAGTTGCAGGTCTGAATATAATAGGTGACAAGTATATGACACATATATTGTCCCTTGTCTCCAGTGACACAGTGATCACAAATCAATGAAAGTTTCAATAAACTGGGAAAGGGTAAAACTTGTCAGGTTTTTACTGGGATTGGATGCTCCGCTAGTAAGATTTACCCTCCATTCCTGTCCTACTGATAGTTTACCAAACAGGAAATGAGAAGAAATCTCCAGTTATAAAGTTTTTTTTACCCAAGGTCAGGTCTAAAGCAACTTCTCCAACTTACACTTATTACAATGGAATATTTTATGGTTTTGCCATCTAACAACAAATAGATTTATTAAATTAACAACCTGTAAATTATTATTATTATTATTATAAATCCTGTTTATTAATAATAATAATAATAATAATAATAATTTACAGGTTGTTAATTTAATATTGTTGTGTGTTTTATTAACTATATTTTGGTAATTAAACATTTTATTAGTCTTCTTGTATTTCCAGTGACTGCACTCATTTTCTTGCATCTCAATATCTTTTTTTGCGATTTTCGCTTCTTTTAGGTTTAGCATTGGCTTGGTACATGACAATGAGATGGTGAATTCTTGTCCTAAAAAAATAAAAAATAAATAAATGCCTTTGTTGGACCACAACAATCAGTATCATTCTCCTAAATGATTTCAATAACTAACAGCTGGATTCTGATTGGGTACTACAGACAACAAAGATATTCATCCTTTAGGGCTAACATAAGAGCGGTATATTTTTAGTAAATGTTGTCCAATGGACTGTGATGCCCATTTCTAGCCAGTATATTTCAGAGTCCTTTTTTTTGCACATATTTGTGAATTCAAATGTTTTATAACTGAAATGTACCCTCACTTCCTGTGCTGGTGGTAGAGAATCACAAATGACAGGAAGAGATATGATATCTTTCTGTTGGGGACACATCACAATTATTAAGAAGAGCAGTAATAAGTTAGAACATATGTCAACTTTTATTGCAACCTGTCTTTCTGGTTTTTGAAACACCCATACAACTCAAGGAGACAGAAAGTGAGAGGAAATCTCCCCAAATAGGTACAAAAAATAATTCCCTGGTGGAAATTTTGATTTGTACCCACCTAACTAAAAAGACAATATTTTGGCTGGGACTGGGGTTTACATTTGCATTTTTACAAGAAGCATGCTGTCTATATACTCTTATATGATAGTCGTATGCTTCCCAGCACTGTTGTATGAAGAAGGCTGGTTTGGGGGGCAACTATAGCATTCTTCAATGGAAGACAGATCAGATGCATGCGCTATATGGAGGACCGGTCTCCTCCTATGTTTTCGTCTTTTTCAGCTGATTTTCTTCTGTTGAATTATACATTTTTTACATACTGCTAGTGACAGGTTCTCTTTACCCAGCTTAAAAAAAAATGTTTAACTCAGATATAGAAATCACTGTGTAATAAGATGCAGTGTAATAAGATGCAGGACATCCAATAAAACTCCCCATACAGTAGAATATAGTGAACATGTGCCTGTATACATTTATAAATCACTGAGCTCCCAAAATATGTATCCCTGACTCAGTCTTTGTTCTGTAAAAGCACATTTGTAGTGATTGGCATTCATCTGCTTTTTGAGAAACTTAAATGATAATTGGCCACTTCCAACCCAACATAATGACCCCTCTTCTGCACCGGACCAGTTTTTACAGTTCTGTGATGCATTCATTTGATTTTATATATCTCTTTCATTTTTAAGTCTCTATAAACAAATATTGTGTTGATTTTGCAGGACAAATAAAGCTTTTTAATACTCTTTAGTAATATTCCATCTGGAAATAGGTATAATGTAAAAATATTTATTATTTTATTATATGTTTTATAATTGTATTTGTATTTACTACTACTTATTTGTAATAATATGTACACAAGCAATATATGCAATACCAACTACTCTAGGGCTATGCACACACGTCAGATGATTCTCGTCTGATAATCGACTCAAGTACGGCAAGTACAGATCCACGAACATCAAACGTGGTGGATCCATGAACACCAAACGACTGTAATGCAAGTAAAGGAGAGAACACAGCGGGGTGCCGCTTGCTCGTTCTCCCCTCTCCATAGAGCAGAATGGTGCTGTATGTACAAGACTTGTTCATGCATCTTTCAATCTTTTGTCACTGGAAAGGTTTGTGAAAGATCCTTTCCAACAACAAAAGTCTAATGTGTACATAGCCTTACACAAAACTATATTTTCTATATATAGTATACACACAAACAGAATTAAAATAAAATAATAAAACATATGTTAGAAAATCTCAATGGGCCTTAATCAGTACTTCCAATGCTTAGTATAAATGTTAATATTTTTAATATTATTATTAATAATAATAACAAGCAGTATTTATAAAATCATATTACATAGGGCTGTGCATTAAATCAGGGTTGCAAATGACAGGTAATCAAGTTAATTGAGTCAATTTAGTAAATGAATTACACAAGAGGAGGAGGAGAGGATCCTGCCCTAAAGGGCTTACAAACTAATGTTAAACCCAAATGATCTTTTGGAGAAATTGATGATGGAATTGGATGCATTGGTTGCATACATTGAGCTGTATTTGGCTGATCTAAGATCCACAAACCTAATCAGAAATGATTATTGTTAGTATTATTATTATTATTATTGTTAATAATATTAAACAGTATTTATATAGCGCCAACATATTATGCAGCGCTATACAATAAATAGGGGTTGCAAATGACAGAAACACAGGCAGTGACACACAAGGAGGAGAGAACCCTGCCCCGAAGAGCTTACAATCTAAGAGATTACTGTAAACATTTTATTGCATTCATGTTATTAGAATAAAATACATTCATACACATACATTTAGGGTTAGAAACACTGCTGGGATATCCATGCAACCTGAATTAAATCAATCCAGATTTCTAAATCACTCAAAGACTAGACACCCAATGCATCAGCGTCCCAGAACACAAATCACTGGAATTGAGGGCTTTGGACCAAAAATGGCATTTTGATGGAAAATCTCTGACTTTCATCAGTCACAATGTGATGTCTTTGAAGAGCCTTCTGGTAAGAGGCAGTGAGTGCCTCTAAATAACAGGCAGGTCAGAAAGTGATCACTGTCATTGTGTGTTTGATGGCTGTAAATGTTGGGAGGATTTTTCCTCCCGGGCTCTAGTTTTTCAATTTATGAAAATATGGGAAGGTCTTCACTTTCCAACCAATGAAGTGCATGGTTCTCTTTCTCTGGTCTCATCTGACATTGCAGTCCCAACTGTTCCTATTTTAGAGAGACTGTCCCTCTTTTAAGAATCAAACCCTTCATTCCTGTTTATTGCTTACCTGTCCTTCTTTCCATTCCCATTTTTTTTACTGCATTTAGCTTTTTAACTATGCCTATTAACCTAACTGCATGTATTTTGAGATGTGGGAGGAAACCTATGCAGACATAGGGAGAACATACAACCTCACTGCAGATAGCTTCCTGGCCAGGATACAAACTCGTCACCTAGTGCTGCAAAGGCCAGAGTGTTAACCACTGAACCACCATGCTGCCTTAAAACATAGGCTATGATTTATTAAAGCTATCCAAGGCTGGAGAGAATACACTTTCATCAGTGAAGTTGGGTGATCCAGTTAACCTGGAATGGATTTCTTTAAAGACATTTGCTATTTTCTAGCACATGATTTGAATCCTGGACCAGATCCATTCCAGGTTTGTTGGATCATCCAGCTTCACTGATGAAAGTGTATCCTCTCCTGCCTTGGAGACTTTTAATAAATCAGGCCCATAGGGAGAACATACAAACTTCTTGCGTTGCCCTGAGTAACATCTTAGAAACCTAGTGCCACAACACAACAGTGCTTACCACTGAGCCACCGACTAAAAAAGTAATATCCGTCCAAAAAACAATGATAAACCTTTAGCAGACAAACTTTCCGAATCAGCAACATATAGTGATTTGTAATGGGCCACTGTTTATTTTCAAGCTGTATATCACAGAGGCACTTTACAAGCACTCTGGCCCTGGTGTATAATGTAGTTAGTTGTGAAGATTATTTTTATGCTAATATGTGCTGACATTGAACTTACAGTGTCTCTGCATGGCACGATGTACAGCTATTAGTCTGCGATCAGACCCAGATAATGACTGAGCCCAATCATCCAACATCCAGCCTTGTTCATTCCTGCCAGCCATGCATAATGCTGAAACTGGCTGATGGCAGGTTACCTCCATGGAATAAATGGCATACACTATTTGCGCCCAGCCTGCAACTGTCTGCTCATTAAGTATATGTAGTGGCTCTTAGGCCATCATTTCAAATAACAATAAAGCCTCCTCTTGAACTATAAAAACCCTGCGTGCAAAAAAATGTGGTTACAGTTTAGCATCAAGTTTAATGATTCTGTATCACAGTAAAAGTGTTTTATAGTTATAATAATGTTTACACACGCACACACATTGCACTGTGTTTAGAATGGGTGTTTTTACATCGCGGGCAGTCGATTTAACCTTTTTAGTGTTGAGGTTACTTGGATGTATTTCAATCCGTCTACAGTTAACAAAAAGACAAATGCAACGATGATAAAATTGATTAATGGCCGTGCAACTAAACCTCGGCTCAGCCGCTGCCTTTCATTACATGCAAACACTGTTATGTATTCTAGATATTATCTTCAGTGATAAACATTTCATAGCTCAGCAGTAACAGTAGACATATATGTAAAGACAGCTTCTATCACAACATTACAAATATTAGGTTTCAAGTAACCAACTGGCAATGGGTAATACAGCTGACAAATGCCTGCAATTATCAATAGAAAACAACTAAATTGATGTCTGTATAACAGACGTAGAGATAACAGACAGTGGGCTTTGTACAAAATTTAAATTGGAGACACTCATACCTTATATCAAACTATAACCTGTCCTGTTATATGCTATGCTCCTTTAAAGCACATCTGTCACTTCATACTGCTAATAGAATATCAGATACTCATCACTAGGCACTCTGATAGTCCCAAAAACGTAATCTCCTGAATTATGCAAATGTTGACTTTGGAAAAAGTCGACATTACAGATGACCCCCAGCAGACTCCACGGTGCGATGTTGGCACCTAATATACACATGACAGGCGTCTTACTTCCAATTCTGGTACTATCAATATAAGGGAATGATTTCTATCCCGGTAAAGAGTCACCAGCACATATACAATACTTTTGTTCAGGTCACAAATAAATACCATTGCTTCAATGCCCAAACAGCCTTGTTATCAATGCAATGATCACAAGCCTGATGAAGGGTCTGTCTGGGCTCCAAAAGATGTTCTTATAAACCTATAGATATGGTGGTGACCCTGCATGTATCTCTACCTGGATGTGAAGCAATCCTTTATGATGATCGTCATTATGGCACTCACTGCTATTTCAGGTCTAGGACTGCAAGATGTGCATCTCAATTCCCTTGTATTGGGGTTTTCCTGAGACTTATCTAGGAAGCTGGTTTTCAGGAGCTCCTAGGATGATGTTCAGATACATGTTTTTAAACAATTGGAACCAATGGGCACTCGGTGGGAGCGGTGGGAAAAAAGCTTTTCTGTATGGTTGGGAGTGCAAAAGACCCAAAAGCTTTGTCAGGTTTTTATTTTAATCCAATTAAGAAACATATCATCACTTCCTGTCTCGTGACTGTGGCCACCAAGATAGAAGATGGAGTAAAACCTAAACCAGTATTTCTCAACCAGGGGTATGTGGAACCCAAAGGTTCCTCCAGTAGTTTCTAGAGGTTTTCTAGCAATGAGTAATTTGTGATTCTCAGATCATTTACCACTGACCCTAATAATCTATTTGGGTATCTGTAAGGGTGACATTCTTCCCAATGGTGTACAATAAATGAGGTGTTCTTCCACTGACCACCAGGCTAAAATACCATTAATCATAAACAATGACACGGGTTCCCTGAATATTATTTCGAGGGTTCCCCATGTTAAAAACATTGAGAAAGGCTGATCTAAGCCATACATTGGTCACTTGACAAGCGGGAAATCTCTACATGAGTCACCTTTTCTAAGCTTTGCCATATTCCTTCCTTACTCTATCCAGAGCTAGGAAGAATTACAGTATAAATACTAAACCTCAGATCCTAACTATGTCCGAACCCTTAATCCATTCTATGGCATTACAGAGGCAGCACACAGTTGTGAAAAAAAAAAACATTTCCATGAAAACCACATTGAGATTGTGGCTATAAAACAAACACATTTGTTGTTCTTCATATGATTGATTGTTTGAAGATTAAACAAGTTAACTTTACTTTACCCCGCTTTTCACATTGGTACATCAAACCCTTAGTGGTTGCCCAAACCCGATCCAATGTTGAATTTTCCAGTAGTGCAGAATTATCATAGTCTTCAAATCCTTCCTAGAGGAATTCTAAAGAGAAACTTCCACCTTGCAAAAAGCATGACAGGCAATAAACTTGTGCTGTGTTAGCTAAGAATTAGTGGACAGTGCAGAGCAGAAATAACTGTTTTGAGTTGAAAACTGAAACCTCTACGTAAACTTCAGTGCATAATCCTCAATCACTATAAATGTGTCCCATTTTCCTCCCTCAGTTACTCCGCAGTTTATTTTACCTTTTATCTAAAAGTCCTTCAAGGAAACTGTGCATAAAACAGCTGAAATCTTGTACTGTTATGATCCCAGAACAATCCACAGGACATATAAACCTCATTAATATCCTGATAATAATAATAATATCACAAAATGTCCGTTTGTTAATGAGCTGCAAAGTGGATCGAATTTTACATACACAATACCTCTGGATCCCAAAGGGCTTAACGTATAATTCATTTCAAGGTTCAGACCCTTACTGATGGGTTTGTGGAACTTAAACAGGAAAGAGCAGATACATAAAAAGTATCTATAAAATAGATCATTCATGAATGATAAAATGATACATAATGTAAGAATAAGTAAGGAGTATTGCTAAGGAAAGCTGATATTTCAGCTGACCTTATAAAACCCATTACTTTCTATGAACAGATAAATGGTATATATCAGTATTATGACTGTTGCAAACCTATGCACCTCAAACTCTGCATATAATATAAAAAATACATAAAATATGTGTACTGCTTTCCCCACCGTATAGAGTGTCAGCTCCTCTGGGCAGGGTCCTCTCCTCCTCCTGTGTCACTGTCTGTATCTGGCTGTCATTTGCAACCCATATGTATTGTACAGTGCTACGTAATATGTTGGCGCTAAATAAATCCTGTTTAATGCAATGAGCTCATTCTACTTATGGTGGGATGCAATGAGCTTATTCTACTTATGGCGGGATGCAATGAGCTTATTCTAAATATGGCGGGATGCAATGAGCTTATTCTATATATGGCGGATGCAATGAGCTCATTCTAGATATGGCGGGATGCAATCAGCTCATTTTACATATGGCGGGATGCAGTGAGCTCATTCTACATATGGCAGGATGCAATAAGCTCATTCTACTTATGGTGGGATGCAATGAGCTTATTCTACATATGACAGGATGCTGTGAGCTCATTCTACATATGGCGGGATGCAGTGAGCTCATTCTAAATATGGCGGGATGCAATGAGCTTATTTTACATATGGCGGGATGCAATGTGTATCTTTTCCACCCTTGGAGAACTTTAATAAATCAGGCCCAATGAGCTCGTTCTATATATGACAGATGCAGTGAGCTCATTCTTTATGTAACAGGGTTCAATAAGCTCATTCTACATTTGGTGGGATGCAATGACCTCATTCTACATTTGGTGAGATGCAATGAGCCTATTTTATATATGGCGGATGTTTGAGCACCATAGTAAATTAGGCCCAGTGCCAAAGTCTTTCTCTTAAAAATAAATCTGGTCCTATGGTTAAATACAATTATCTTTGATGTTTTATCCAGACCCTTGCCATATCTTAGACTTTATTTGTAGTTTACAGGCCAACTGACTTATGTAAAACTCCAGCCATTGCCTTGCAGTGTACTTCCATGATGGAAACCCCAGTAAAATATGTATGACTAGAGTTTTGTTTTCCTGATGCTATATGTTAATTTATCCTGAACGGATCAACCTCTGATATATTTTTTTTTAACAAGCCCTATCAATTCTGTGATACATTTTCTCAGCAGGAAGGACCTTCTATTGTGTGTTAAATTAGGAATTCCGCAAATGAGTTAAGCACAGTTTTATATTACAGAAAAGTATGGTAATTAAGTATTTATAAATGGCAGAAATAAGGATAAAGGGAGCCAATCCTGTGAAAGAGCAAGATGTGACAGGCTGGAAATGAAACACATTAAGGCACCAGTTTGCAAAATTGAATATGCCTCAGTGATCAGAGAATATTACAATATACTTTTTATAACTGTCAATAGGAGAGACAGGAAAGGAGAAGGAGATAGGAGAGACAGAGCAGGAAGAAAGAACCTTAATAGAAATTGTCTAATCTTACTTGTTTAATAAAGGTTTATATAAACCAACACCGGGGACTACAAATCAAATACAAGCAGCATGTTTTCTAGGAGTACCTGCAAAGGAATCTGAACTGCAAAAAGTAAAGATGGTGTGCAAAACCCATAGCAATCAAATGTCAGATAAATCAGAACAATAAAAGATTGCCCGGCTATAATTACTTCCCCCTTATGTAGACCTAATTTAATGATTAGGTATTGGGAAGCATTCACCGTGTAATACAGACTTTTGTGATATCACAAAATGCAAATCAGATGGTAGTTTTTCTTTATAAGTGTTTACCAAAAACAGTTGCAACTGATTTATGCTCTTTTATAATAAAGACTCATATAAAAACATTTACCAGTAAATGGATATCACACACAGCGCCAGTGCTATGAACAGGTTTAAGCTCAGTGAGACTATATTCATTGGCACATATGTCTGTAGTAAGGTCAGCCATGGTGCACATATATATATATACTACCTATGTATATATATAGGACCCTTTCTGCTTTACTTTAAAAACAAAGTATAGATAGCAAATAAGACAAAATGGATCTAGAAGTAGAGTGCTGTGCTACATTTCCTATTTAGTATGATTATCCTGCCTACAAGATAATAGCCATTGTCATTATTGACTGTAGTTCTAACACAAGGAATCCAACAAGAAAAAAATAATACAATGGTAATTTTACTGTCCTGACAAAGAGTGAATAGAAATCTCCCGAAAAGAGATGGCAAGCAAAAAAAAAACTTCTAACTGAGGCTCCATGTAAAATATTTTGACTAGAGTTACACTTTAAACGTTGATTCCAATGCAAGTTCTGCTACAATACTGAGAATCTGTACAACATAACATCACACTACCCTCTGCTTCTTGCCAGGAAATGTCATCGGTTGTTAAAGCATAAAACTCCTTCGGCTCAATATATATCAAATTTGTGCCTGGTTCAGTTATGACGAATACGACTGAAACAGACGAAGAGGAAACTGCAATCTATCCTCTCATCTCTGATTGCCCCTAAGAAACATATTTGGCTATATCTTTATAGCGTTTTTATGGCTGTGAACAGTAGTTATGTGAGCTCATTAATTGTCCTGGCCCCAATTCAAAAACCTAAAACCCGAATGGCCTTGTTTAAAGGATCTACCAGTAATTTTTGTAAATATACAGCACATCTAAATGTTTCAGGAACTTATCAAAAATGTAAATGTCGGATATATTTTACATTTTAGCTACAAAATTTGCTTTTAAAAAAAGGAGATTTGCTTGCTCAGGCAAAATATTAGAAAAATAGTAAGACATAGAGAATTTTATTATTTTTTTTATTTCTTATGGAGTCTAGGAACACATCACGCATAGAATAAAGTTAGGTAACCCATACAAACTTCTCAGCAATCATCTTGCATTGTACTGCCAATTCTGAATTGATAAAAATCCAAAATAAAGCTAAATTACCATCATATATGTTTCTTTATATGTAATATGGAAGTGCAACCCCTATAAGCCAGACAAAAGTAGTTTGCAAAAATCACTCAATCACTGCAATGATCAGACAATGATTAATGTCTATTGAATTAGAAAGTTAAAGTCTCAGGGATGAGCCAATTGTTGGCGTGTGTAATTCCCAGATGCAGAAACACTAAATGAATGTGCAGCAGCAATGCACCAACACTGCTAATTCTAGAAAGTTACAGATTCTTTCTTTAAAAGCCACTAATTGTTCTATGTGCAAATATAAAAGGTTTGTGCTGCATAACCAGCTGTTACACTGTGTTTGCAGATGTTAAAATCTGTATCTACATTTTATGCTTTCTTATGGAACACATTTGCATGATTCCAAAATGATGATGTATAAATATCAGTGTTTTGTGGAATCTAGGTTAGTAAAGTATTTGTGTGTCGTCTGGTAAAATGAAAGTAACTATGACACTGTGCAGAGTGAATATGTAGAGTGAAGGCAATTCAAATACATCCATTACCTATCTGAATTACTAATTCTGTAGAAAGTAACCTCTTTTTTATGATATATATATTATTGTATTATGTTATATTATTATTAATTTAATTTTTCCAAACAGTGATGCTTAGGTTAAATCTACTTAATAAAAACTTGGTGTTGCCCCTTCCTAGCCCCCCCTTTTTTTACCCTTTCTTAACTTTCCTAGCCTAACCTTACCCACTCTCCTTCTCCATAATGAATGCTTGCCATGATCTGCCCACAACAGTTTTGCTGTTTGTTTACATCCAGTACTGAAAGTCTGCACTGTCCTGATCACACTTTTGCATTACAGCCCATAGACTTCCATAGGACAACCTTCTCTGATTAAATGCATCCTCAGCACACAGTCCCATACAAATCTAAAGGACATTAATGCACAGGTAAAAAAAAAACAACAACAAAAGGGGGCAACAAGAATAAATGCATTTAGTTTCAAAGTGTATTAATCCTTTAAGTCTGTACCATTTATTATTATTATTATTATACAGTATTTATAGAGCGCTATCATATTACGCAGCGCTGTACAAAGTCCATAGTCATGTCACTAACTGTCCCTCAAAGGAGCTCACAATCTAATGTCCCTACCATGTTGATTTGCAAGCCCTGCAATGCACCCAAGCCACCCTTTAGTAAATAGCCATCTTTATACTTTACATGCAGACTTCCCACATTTAACCCTTCAATTTGTATCCAATAAAGCAGGCTTTTATGCAACATAGCAACTAAATTGTATGTAAGATTGAAATGTGTTTGGTGCACTTTAGTGAGATCAGAGGGTATTGATTAGTGGGTGAGTTTTAGGCCATTTTTTCCGAGAAGATCACTGTTTCTGTCTTTTCAAAGTCAGGCAAGATTAGCCAGATAAATTTACTTTTGTTTAAGCAAAGTTTTTAACAATAGACTTGGCAGAATTTGTAATATCAAAAAAAATCAAATTTGGCACAATCCCTCCATTGATCCCTAGTGACCATTTGTTCTGAATTACTGAGCTGTATATAGCATTATTCCCCTGTGCCCTGTTTCATGCAATACGCCTGTAAAAAGTCTACACGCTAACAGTTCAGGAAAACTTTACTTTGTTCCAACCAATCAGCAGCCGTGATGTCACTCGGCCTGCCTGCATGTTTTTCCTTGTGTGCACTTGGATAGACATGTGGAAGACAAAGTGTGTTACCGCCCTAGGACAAATACCTAAAAGTGAAGTATTTTAATGGCAAAATGACAGAATAAAGAGATTTATATAAAAATAATGAAAGAAAAGCCTCCAGACTAGAATTTGGGAAGAGATCTGAACATCTTTGACCCCTCCACCTCCCACTTTAATGTAATATCTGTCATTTAAGTTGGTCATTCGGCATATTAAATATACTGATTTGAAGCTGTACAGCACTGCATAAAATAACAGCCAGCTATCCTATATTAAGAGTTATGTGAAAGAGGCAAAGGACAGCACTGTGCACATTTTTTTTCTTAAAGTCTGATATTTCATAGATGTGTCAACTTACCCTAATTTGTACAAAGGTACCCTATTATCAGGCCCTGTGCCGGTATAAATTACTATTTCAGGTCAGATTTAGATCTTTGCTATGCTGTACTATCTGTATCTGATAAGAAACTATGCTAAACTCACCATCCATACTCTGTGCAGAATACCTACTAATAATAATATTTATATTATTGAAATAATTAATATTACAAGTGACTAGGTATAATCTGTAAACCAATGACATGGATTTGTATTAAATACATGATTCCGCATTGCAGCCATAAAACTATGCACATTCACTCCCTATCAAGCATTACATACACCCCAGGTAAACAGCATCATTTTGCTTTTAAACAGATTCAGGGAATGCCAAGTACCTATTATGTGGCTATATATTTTATCTTGGCATTTATCTTTGGCACCTTATTGCCCAGCAAGCTAGTCACTATAACTGTTAGGCTGCATACACATGTGCAATATTTATCATTGGAAAGGAACTTTTACGATCCTTTCCAACAACTAAGGACTGCACGATGCATGAACGAGCTCTGTACATACAGCACCATTCTGCTCTATGGAGAGAGGAGGAGGAGAAGACAGAGCGGCACCCCGCTGCGCGCTTTCCCCTTCATTTCCATTTGGATTGTTCGTTGTCCAGGTCGGTCGTTCGGACGATGGAGGATGGAAGCTGTACACACGCCAGGTTTTCGTCCGATTGCAAGTGTGTACGTAGCCTTAATCATTGAAAGAGAACAATCATCACTATAAATTAAATACAGGAGTGCATAGAAGATATCTGAAGATGGCCATGCATATCTAACAAAATGCTTTACACCCCAACCCAACCTTTGGCACTCTAATATACATGGGTATCCACTAATACTGACCCCTCAGAGCAATTAGTTTCACTGACCAGTTTTTTTGTGTAATGGACTGATTAGACTTTGACTTTCTATGTCAACGTGAAGATTTGCATAACAATGTGCTCTTGTTGTAAGGCTCCAGGAAAATATCTGTCTATCTATCTATCTATCTATCTATGTATCTATCTATCTATCTATCTATGTATCTATCTATCTATCTATCTATCTATCTATCTATCTATCTATCTATCTATCTATCTATCTATCTATGTATCTATCTATCTATCTATCTATCTATCTATCTATCTATCTATCTATCCATACATACATACTGGTGTAAGCGCTATACAATCTTGTTGCTAATCTACTAAACCATAAAAGACTGATGAATATAGCAGTATTATGTGGCACGCAAAACTTTTATGTGAAATACATATCAAAAGATAAAGGATTTAGTTGACTTTGTTTTTACGTGTCCCATATGTGATGTTTTCTGGATTACATTAGCTGTTTATTCTACTTCTTGTATGAAGTTGTTCTTCTTCTAGAACAACTAGAATAAAAAAAAAAGAAAAATGAGCATTAATGAGACTACTGTTCTATAAAAGTGAGAATTCCATTTAAGAGCCCTGCATAAGGGCTTATCAAAGGTGGCTTTATGGGGGGAGAATGAGAGAACTTTCCCCTAAATTTAGATCTTCTTAGCAAAGTCAGAAGATGGGTGACTCTACACCTTCATAACATTGTATTATTGGGACAGGGTTGAAACAGTTACAGAGCACTGTGTATTAGAATGATATGGAATATAGTGATAGAGTAATATGTTGTAAATAAATAGTTTCAACTCCAAATACAGCTGGTTGTGAATTGTATATCTTCATGCAAGCACACACACATCTGAACATGGTATGCTGTGGTCAGTCTGCAGAAATTCATTTGTACACTATGAGATGGAGGGGACTACTATGATCTCTACATATAATACAATACTGATTATATAAAGTGTATGTGTGGCCATGAATGTACTTAATAACGGTACATTAGGTGGGGAAGGGTTAAACCAATGCCGTCATTTCTTGTTGCCTTTTTTGTCCCATTAGGAAGATCTTCTCCCATTTTCTGTCCTGTAAATACATCAGGAAAGCCTCTTCAAAATAAGGGAAATCTACTCTTGCAATTTGAATGTTTGCTCTTTGTTTCTGTTCTAGAGATGACTCAAAAGTTTGGATTTCCCATAACTTTCAGTCCCAGTGACAATGGTCCCTATTAGTGGCGGATGCAGCCAACAATGGGCTCATGTACAGTAATGACTTGGGACCACTGTTGTCACCATCAGGAAACCCTCACTTATTATTATTTTTATTATTATTATTAATAAACAGGATTTATATAGCGCCAACACATTACACAGCGCTGTACATTAAATAGGGAAGAAAATGCTATGCAGCTATTGCTGGTGTGCAGGCATGCAGAAAGTAAAAATTAAATATTTTAATTCTTTTTACAAATGTCATTTTTAGAAGGCAATGTGCAAAGTATTAGACGCATTGTATTGCCCACCATATGTAAAAGTGACAATCAGTAGAAAGATCCCCAATATTCAGCCGCATTTTCACTCTTGAAGAATAATGATGGAATCATTTTAAAATGCCATCAGAGAACGTTCACCACTTTGAAAATCGAAAACACTGCTGGCCACAAAGGGGATAAGCTTTTGTTTTGGTTTTGGTCACGACTTTTCAGCAGTGGCATCACAGGTATTAAACAAGGTAATGGCAGCAAAAAAAAAAACTGGTGATTAGTTATTCTATTCATGTAAATGGAACTTCTGATTGGTAATTTACATTAATTACAGTACTGTGATTAATGTCTGTAACAAAACTGATCACTCTTTTATAAATCTGACAATTTGACGAGTCATGATTTTTTTTCTAAAAGGTTAACAAAGAAGTGGCGAAGGCAATAAAGAATCGCTGATGACAATAAAACATACAGATGACATGCTAGACCTTACATAATATATGGCTGGATTTTAGGGGTGCAAACCCTGCTCATGTTGCGGCTTTATTATATAAAATAAAGGGATATCCGCCTGATATGAACCCATACACCCACACGGTTATCTGAATCAAAGCAATATTATGTTTTTTTTATTACTATATGTGATCAGATCTGCATAGCACAATGCAGATCATCACAGAGAAAACAATTCTAAGAATTCCGCCTTGTGATCTCCATTTCATTTTTTGTGTCTTTAAAGCTGGAGAAATAGAAAGCGGGAAGGAAAGAGGGAAAGGGGCAGCCTTGTGTGAGCCAGAGACTCCCCTCACCCTCCTCCTCCTCCCTGCTCACAGGCAGGGGAATACAGTCTGCTGCAGATTTACAGCCTGGCCTCTCTGATTGGTTCGCCCTTTGACAGCTCTGATTTAGGATCTCTCACGATTGGCTGCCTTGTGACAGGCTGATTTATAAGGCAAATCTGATTGGTTTGCTTGATGTGGCCTAAAATTTATGAGACTGCTCCTGATAGTGAGCAGCAGTGGAGGAGGAGGCAGGCTGCTCTCATTATCCTAATGTGCTGTGTATAGGAGGCAAGTCACACACACACAGGCTGAGCTCATTATTCTAATATGTAACATGCATGGCATGCGTGTGTGATCAGTGTATGTACCTGGCCCTAGGGCTAACGCTTATCCTCTATACAGGGATCATAATAATGCCGAGAATAAAATGCGTCATCATATTTCATGTGTGCTGCATCATCACTCCCGAATCTAATCCTTACACGGCCTTGTCTGCATGAAACGTGTGTTATATGTGTAACATGTCATAAACAAAGGCAAGGCTTTGGTATCATCTGCTGAAGATCAGTTCTCCATCACTCTGTCACTGGTGATGGGAAATGGTTTCCTCTGCAGGAAAATCTGGACAAAAATGATGGCCATGTAATTAACATATAGCCGGGACTCTGGGAGTCATTATTGTCATATTACTTAGCATATTAATTAGGAGCTCCATGAAAGATTATTCTGTAATTACCTAATGCATAACGAATACCAAAAGGGTTAAATGCCAAGGATGATGCAGAACACTGATTCAGCAAAAGGAGAAAAAAGGCAGATGCAAGATTCAATGTATGAAATAAAGGGTTAATGGTAGACATGGCACAGGATGCGCTATACAAAATCAAAGGCAGCAGAAATGTGGAAGAATGTGTGACGAAGTGCCATATGTGACCTATTAAAGGGAACCTGTTACATGAAAGCTTTTCTAAAAATGCTGGCTGCCTGGCTGTCACGCTGTTTTATTTCTAACTTCCCTGATCTGCATACTTGTTCTACATCAGTGACTTACAGGTACCAAAGCCACTGGGCTACTATAAAAGCCTGGCATCTAATATTTAGCAAAGGAGGTCAGCAACCATAGCCCAATTTATTCCCCCATGACAGGTCTACTTTATAGGTATAACTACCTACCTACATACTATAACGTATGAAGAACTACTAGCTTTGGATGGGGGCGGTGGTGGGGACTTTTTATTACTGGAGGTGGGCAAACAATAAGGTAAGTATGCCATGTTGTGAAAGTTTGCAGTGCACTTTTAAAAAGAACTCTTTGGGCATTTTAGTTACACTTTAAAACATTGGAAGGCGAAGGGCAAGGATCAGTCAATTGTAAAACAAAATTTATCCTTCTCATTTAAAACAAATTGTACTATGCATGGATATCAAAACTGTGTTGAAAGGATTAGGAAAAAATATGTTATTCCCACCAAAATTTTGGTTCCTAAAGCAGCAGCGGGCGACATATAAATTCCCTCCAGCAGCATGTTTCTGATGGAGCTCTATCTAGGATGACCTGTTGCAAATGCTGGTAATTTAGGCAGCCTGGAACAGGTGATTGGTGGTCAGGGCATTTATATGTTGCAAAGGTTGTAGGCATTTATTCCCCATACAATTCTGTGGCAGAATAGTGGAGAAATGATATCATATAACTAAACCTTCAACATTTATTGGTGATTGTGAAAAATGGGCACCATCAGCCTGTTGTTCAAGGTTAGTATGTATCCCACTGAGGTATGAATCGATAGGCAATACTAACCATGTCTATGGTGTTATAGACATTCAGGTTGATATGATAGAAGTATGTATGTCTGTGTGATGTCAGGAAGCATTTTACAGTCGTAGTGTTCCCAAATATCCAACCTCCATCTGATGCAGCTTTATGGCTGCCATAGGCGGATCTTTTATCAGTCATGGCAGCTGATGAGATGTAGAGAGAACCCCATGGCAGCATGTAAAATACCTTGGCAGCTTTATCATCCCAATTGCTGTAATTCTGAAGCTGCTCTCACTTTTCCCCCAAATCCAAAAAAACTTTAACATATCAGTATTTTATTGCAGCATTTAAAAAAGTGCCAACATATTACAACAGGCTTCAGAGTACAGAGTATTGGCGTCATTCTCTGTCCTGAAGGGACTCACAATCTAACATCCCTTATACACACAATGGGCAGATGGGTGAGATGCCCATAACCTGCCAGCTTGTGTTTGGCCCACCCAGAGAAAGCTTACGCAAACACAGAAATAACATACACACTCCATGCAGATAGCATCCAAGTTAAAGGCTGCAGAATGTGAGTGCACATCACATCAGTTTTAGAATCACTCCCTTTGTTGAGATTGCAAGGATTTTAAATGTGTTAAGACTCTGCAAACATTTATGACTGTGACACATTTGTTATAGCTAACACTATACTGCTCGGTTATTAAATAGTGATCTAATTGCTATTTGTATAAAATCCCTTCGGCCCATCACAGCTGTATTCCAGGACAGACCCATTTTCTTTACATTTATCTTTATCTATGTAGATTTGTATTGTTTATAGATAGATGGCTGTTGTGTACAACAGGCAGTAAATCACAGGGAATATTCTGCAGAAGAGACAATACCATTTCAGGGGTTATTGAAGTCTCCCAGCTGTAGAGCAGGGGTCCAGGAAGTGCAAATGGATTGCCTAATCTCCAGGGAAATGTCTGCTTTCAAAGGGAATCTTCCTCCAACACATATGGCCCTGCTTTCCTTTTACTGGCGCATGATGTGTCTGTGTCATTTCAATGTGAGTTTGTAACATAAGTGAATAGGATTGAACGCTTGCATTGTGTATCAGATACTAATGAGGAATAATATATTGCCTTTCAGGACAAGATAAACGGCAGCAGTAAACTATAGAGTTATTATAAAATATTTCAGCACCCTTTTTTACTTTAAGAACCTACATCTGTGCCATCAACAGTCTGGGTGCAGCACTACAGGATAATAACATTATACTATGGAATCTTTGCTCCCTATTATAGGCCTTCCTTAAAGAATTACTCTGCAGGAAATAAAACGGACACATTTATTTTTAGCTTCCCCTGTTTTTTTTGGAAAGGCTATTGAAGTACCCAGTTGTATGCTGCTACACATAGACCAAAGACACAAAAAAGATTTCTATCTATTAAGCTTGTTTATTGTTTTGAATAAAATGTATTTGATGTTTAGCATTTTAGCTTCCCTCCTCTTCACATCATACTTTATAAAGTCAATCCTCTTTGGAGCACCAAGAGCAAAGAGGACGTACAAACTGCACTGATCAAAAGCAATCAAATTCAGATTACTGTAGTCGGTTTGGCAAGTCTTTTTCTGGTGATTCTTCTACAAATATGATCCTCAATCAGGCAGATCCAGAATAGTCACCAGCAAGAGATGTGGATTTTGGAAGGATTTAATCACAGCAGCAGATATTAACTTGCCAAAAAGTAGCCAGCACACATCTGCAAAATTCATTGTTGAAGCCTCCAGAGATGAAAGGTCTGCACTGTGTCAGCCACTCCATTCAATGCATTTTATATCCCTGCCTAGATTTAATCTTACATAGTATACCGGTCCCTAACAGACTTTCCATTGATTAGATACGCCTTCCAGGGTGATGGACACTTTTAGCAACCTGAAGGGTCATGTAACCCTGAAGAAGTCCATCTAAAATGGAATAATCAGTTTTGTAAGGGCTTGACCTTTAATAAAACAGTGGGGAAAGCATTCTACAATCTGCAGTAATTGATAGCAGCCAGTTGGGAAATATTTTTTACTATTCTACCCACCTTTTTGCTGCTGGAAGATATTCTCTGATTTGGTTATTTGGATTACTTTGACCTTCATTTTGCCCAATATTTCTAAAAAGCTCTCCAATGCCTGTGAATCAACAAGCTCATAAGATAAAACAGAAGCTTCAGTAAGTGAGCAGTATGGTGGCTCAGTTGTTAGCACTCTGTTCTTTGGAGTGCTAGGTTGCCGGTTTGAATCTTGGCCAGGTCGCTATCTGCATGGAGTTTGCTGGTTTTTCTGTGTCTGCCTGGGTTTCCTCCCACCCAAAATTGACCAAATTAAAGACATATGACTTTGGTAGGGATGTTAGATTGTGATCCCCTTTGGGAGACAGCTAGTGACATGACTGGACTTTGTACAACACTGTGTAAAATGTTGGTGCTATATAAATATTGTGTAATAATAACATTCCCAGGTGGAGAATGAATTACTGCAATGCAGATTCTCCCACCAGGGAATTTTTTTTAGGTGAATATCAGATTCCCTGCTTTATACATAGACCTCTAGTGTCAAGAAATGGGAAAGCAACATAAAGAGACCATGACCTAAAGCAACGTGTCGTCTAATCTGTCCCTAATGTTATGGGTTTATTTACATGGATTTGATGATCTTTGCATCAATTGACTTTAACTCCCTCAGAAAGGTTTGGTAATAACACATTTCTATTCTGTACTTACACATAATTAGGAAAAAAGATTCATCGAAAAATTGCAGAATGATAATGGGCCAATGGTCAGTACACATCCTTAATGGCTTTCTGAGGGTTTTTTTTTTTTAATTATCATCTCATTTCCCTTCTCTTACTTGGAAGAAAGCAGCAAATCTGTACGAGGCAAAATCTCGTCAAAGTCATTTAATAACACTCCCGACACCGAGTTATGCAAATGCGCATTCTGAAAATTAGAACACAAGCAAAATTTCAGGCGTTCTGCACAACATTTGCCTTCAGCTACAGTAATCTGCTCTGCTCATTAGGAGCTATGCCAGCAGAGTCCGATGCTCATTTACACATCTGGTACCGCCAGTGGCTGATAAACCTAAAAATACATCTTTCCTGTCCATGTTATGTCTTTGGCTTTCTCACTATCCAAGCTGTGCTTTCCTCTCCTTTCCTTGTGCTTTCCCCCCTTCCCGGATGCCCATTTTCTGCCTGCCATTAAAATTAAGGCAAAACCATTATTCTCCGTGCCTTGCATGTCCGGCTTCTCGGTTCCCTATCTATATTAATTTATTTTGGTGCCAATATTGCTTTATCGCCAGGCAGCAGAAAGTAGGTTTATGCTGCAGACAGGCGCATGGCTGCAGGGCTATGCTGCGAGAAATAAAGGCACAGCCAACGGGACTGACAGACAGAAAGAACCATTTTGCCAAACAGATGAAAACTGCAAAGCTTCTGAAAAAGCGGTGTGAATGAATCTAGACAGATATTCGCTCAGATAATTCCTATTGTTAAATGATTTGCTGAAATAAAAGTCTAAACTTTAGAATTGGGGAAATTAAAGTCATGCTTCACCTTTATAGTCTATGTGATGTTTAAAGCCAGGGAGGCAATGAAGCTGACTTGGTAAATAGTAGTAATAACTATTTTTAACCCGCTCAGGATTCTAATGTATCCATTGTCCAGGTAGGAAGGTTCCAATTTTTAATATGCAATTTGGGAGAACAATAGATACACATTTTTCCAGGAGAAAAAATCTGTTTATATAATTATTCAATAATATATTGATCACAAAGGTCCATTTGATGAAGGCTGCTCTCTGCCACCTCACATCTCACTGCTTCAGTTCCAATGAAATGGAGTGGGGAGTTTTTCCCCCAACCACCAACCTATGGGACCACTCTACTTGTAGTGCTGGGGTCATAGGATTATTTGTAATCATAGAAGCCATCTTAAACTTTGTACACATGTCAGATCATCATCACCCAAGTTGAATGGTCACAGTCATTCTGGATGAAAATTTGGCTTTTGCACAGCGTTCCCCTGATGACAAAATGTGAATGACTGTTTAGGAACTATTGCTGTTCACTCCAATGGAGTAGAGCACAACATGGTGCCACTGACTCATCCCCCCCACTTTCCACTCCATAGAACAGAATGACACTGTAGTACAGCCCTTGTTCATTTACCTGTCACTGGAAACTCTTTCAGCAACAATTCTCTGACATTCTTTTGCATGTCTGTATGTGTTTAGGTTTGTCTTAAGTTTGTATAACAAATTAAAATAGCCAGGCTTTCGATTAAAAGCAATAGGTAGGTACTTAAAGTAGATACAAATGTGTATTCTATAAACTTCCCAAAACACCAATAAATAGAAAATTGCCTTTATTTTTTATGCAAGCACTGTAATTACTTTAATATAACTTGGTCTCCTACAGTCTACTGGGTCAGTCGTTACAACTTATCCTTGCTGTCAGTTGTGCAGCAAGGATAAGTTCATGAGGATAGGAGGAGAGAGCAGAACAGCAGAGAGACAAACTCATCAGGTATACATAGCTCAGCTGAATTGTGTATTGTCAGGCTGTTTGACCTAGTCTGATCCTTGCGTCGAAGCACCCTGGGTGCTGTGTAATACATAATTTACAACCCATAGAAATCAGTAATAAAAGCTCAAGAATGTAGCTTCCATGTAATATTAGCAACACTACTTTTAAATCAATGTGAAGTTAATGTCAGGCCAAAAGTAGTGTGAGTAGAGTCGGATTGTTTCTGCATTGTAGGGTAAGATATTATTGCATGCTTATCTATATGAGAAGGGGTGGGCAAACTTTTTCAGTCAGGGGCCACAATATAAAATTTGAAAGAGAGGCCGGGCCGATGGGAGAGTGGGTGGGGTTATGCCATCATGACCCACTGAACATGACTTCATGATAGCATAACCCTGCCCACACTGCCATCGCAGATCTGAGCTATCTATATTTTATATATATATATATATATATATATATTTATTTATCCTCTCCCCCTCCTGTGTCACTGTCTGTACCTGTTTTTCATTTGCAACCCCTATTTAATGTACAGCACTGCGTAATATGTTGGCACTATATAAATGTTTGTTTGTTATTACTATAATAATAAGCAGTATTTATATAGTGCCAACATATTACACAGCACTGTAAATATATATATATATATATTTATATATATATATATATATATATATATATATAGCAAATACCTCATATTTAATTATAACAGCAGTAAAGTAGTTAACAACTATATATCCTAAGGTAAGTTACAGAAATTGCCACGCTGGTTTGTGTAGATTATACGCAGAACCCATTTTACAGGGCAACACGCCCAAGAAATTGAGATAAACACTGCACACTACATATCATGCTTTTATAAAGTGTAGAAACAACATCATTACTTTACCATACACAATAAGGAGAAAATAACTGCATACAGCAGGAGTTAAAATAGAGTGACAAGAGAAAGACAGCACAATTGTTAAATCACAGTGGCACATGAGATATCACAGTACCAAATACACTGGCAGGCAGAGGAAGAAAAGATGGAAGCGGACAGGGCCATCAGTCACAGGGCTTCCATGACAAGGAGCCAACTGACCGACTCTGCCAGAAACAGTGGATGGAAAGAATCAGATCAGGGAACTGAAATTACACACTAAATATACTAAACAACCTATCTGGTTGCAACTAAATGAGTTACAAAAATATATAGACCTGGCACATAGATAAGCAAGTGAAATGTAATTTCAGTTTTAGCAGGTTGGTCATAGCTGTGAATGGTGGAGGCAGACATAGATACATGATAACCATGATTCAGGCTTTTCTGATATTTGCTGATAGATTTAGCTTTTTGGGATCAGTACAACAGTATTACAATATGATAGATGTATTTGCATCTGAAACTTGTATGGTTTAAACATACAGGGGCCGCAAATGTCTAGCAGAATGGTTCCTTTTTCTTTTTCACTTTTTTTTGTGTGTGAATTAAAACCACTTGTAAAAAAACACTTGCAAATGTTTAAAGGGAAACTATAGTTTCATGCTTAAAAATTTCGAGCAGACAGGCTGTTCAGTGTTGGATGCTGGGTATCCCAAAACCCCCCAGGGCTGGCGGTACTGAATGAATCCTGGCCTGGCCAATCAAGATGATAACACATACTGAGAAACATAAGATGAAGATGGTAGTACCTAAGGCTGAGCAAAGAAAAGGTGAGCGTAAATATAAATCTATTATTATTATTAATATTAATATTAATAATAAACAGGATTTATATAGAGCCAATATATTACACAGTGCTGTACATTAAATAGGGGTTGCAAATGACAGACAGATACAGACAGTGACACAGGAGGAGAGGAGCCTGCCCAGAAGAGCTTACAATCTAATATAGCTGATGTGCTGATATGTAGCTGGGTATCTGCAGCTGGCTACTTATAAAATACAAATCAGAAGCAAAAAAATGTACACAATTATATATGTATTTATTATTTTTGTTATTGCCAGGTGTAAATGTAAGAAATGTAAGACAGCTTAGTTCATATAGGGTGACTGTGTGGCTTGGCACCCCCTGAAGATTCCTGCGCTCCCCCCCCTGAAGTATCGTTAGACAGACGTAGTGGGCTGACACTGGCTGTACTCTACCTGGTCGGTGTAATAATGCAGTTTGGCAGAGAGATAAACCAGGCCAGCAGTAATATTTCTGCTACAAGGAATGGGCTTCTATTGATTCTCTGAGCATGGCCATATTTCCTGCTAACAAAATAAAATGCGCTTTAGGAAAGGAATTTGTTTACTTCCTTTCTCTACCTTATTTATAGACAAAATATTCTGCCAGAAGGGGATTGCAGGCTCTACTCTTCCTGGTAGCAAAATACATATATATTCATTATTTATCCCTGCATTATTGGAAGTATATTTACACACATGATGCCGGCACTTTTCCCTTTTTACGCTAACTGTGCTGCTGAAATTAACGCCTCAATATGTCCTATGGTAATAAGACCATAAAGGGTTGTAGTTAGCAGTTTTAAGTGCAAATTACGCATTGATTAATTGATTTTTTTCAAATTCCCTCACCAGGAAAACACATTGCAATGTATTTAATGGATTGAAACTAATTGTAATTTTCCTAATGTAACAACCATATCCCCAGAAACTGTATACTAGCACCTCTGAGATCTTTTAGTATTGTACACTTTTGTTTAAATAAGTGAGAATAGAATCTAGGTAAATGTTAGAATCAAGATTATCTCAGCAGCCTAGGGTGGGGTGTACCCCCCTACCTCAGGTACAGGGGGCAAATGTCCCAGCTCAATGATTTCTACATCTGCCTCCAGGTATTACATGCAGGTCATGTACTTCCATAGTGGTGACATACCTGTCCTGTACAGGATCCATTGGTGATGGGGGATTGTTTGCTGGGTATTTTTGGTATGGTGATGAAATATTCCCTTTTGACTATCTAACCTTAAAAAAGTCATAGTTGAAAAACACTACAACTGACCATACAAGCTGCAATCTGATGAGTGTTTAATCTCTCAGAAAAGGTATAAAACAGTGTTTTTGATAACCTGCAGAGAGATGGAATCAAATTGCTTGAATAAATAATGAAGAAAAATGAATTTCTGCCACATTTTATCTCTTTTCGGTTCTATTGCAGTTTGATCTATATTTGAACTGATCTATATATGAACTATATTTGTGATTGACTGAAAAGACAGAGGCTGATTTGACACACCGGACCAGAATAATCACTAAAATATCACTTTAAAATCACATTCAAATGAACAGCCATACAACAGCACTGCAGTGGAAGAATTGTTCATGTTGCAGACTGATTGTGTTATGATTTACCCACTGTACTGAGAGATGATATGAAAGCACCAAGGAACTTCCTTTTTATAGAATTCTCCATGTTTAATTTGAACTTACATTGGATGAGAACTTAACCTAAAATATATACTGTTAATTTTAGAATAACTTAACCCTCTTTATGGTACACCCTATTCTGACAAATCCCACACTTTCAAGAGCCACCAGTTTGGGATGGTCCATTGAGAACATTGCAAGAAATGTTTTCAAAGCTGTCCAGTTCCAGAAGTAAAATACAGAGAATGAATAACATTCTCCTTTCCAGCTATCGATTAGAAAAAGTATATTTTCTTGTTAATGACTCTGTCATTGATTTTGTCACATGCTTGAGATGCTGCTAGGTCACCATCTAAATGTAAATGATTCTCGTCGTAGTACTTAGAAATTATAAAGTAATTGCAAAGAGTGATATCAGCTTGTATTTTACTTTGTTAACCAGTTGTCAGATTTACTATTTAAAAATCCCACATCCTACTGCTTTGATGTTGCTGTTTATTGAATGAGATCTATGTACGACTTTGCTGCAGTGAAACAGGAGAAAGGAGCTGATGGCAGGGCTGAACGGTGTGCTGGTCCCAAATATGCAATCTTACTAAATTCTAAATACCAGCCATTGTAGTGCAGAGCCATAAAAAGTATTATAGTTTATTATTATGTGGTATTACAATACACGTAATTACTGCTGCATATCACTTGCTTTGCAATGCAGAACAATGCAGAAAGTTTGGAGTTTAGGTGATATCTCCTATTGGCTTTTTTAAAAATGCAGACAGGACAAATTAGATCTCTTTTTTTTCAATAAGATCTTTTTTTGGCTATAAATATCTTTAGCTATAAATACTCAACTACTACAACAAAGAACAATGATACATTTTGAGGGTTTGGAAGTTGAATATTTACACCATATCTTTAGTTTCAGATTAACATTTCTGACTCTATTCATAGGACTGAATGATTCTAAACCCCTGGGGTTCAACTTGTACCAGGAGGTTGTGTGCGACCCTTTGATACTTGGACCATGGGGAACCCTGCAGACAGTGGTATGTTTTGCTGCTAGTGTAGCGCTCATCCCCATAGATGCAGCCAAATTTTACATGGGTTCCTCCTTTTAATGTGGCTTGTGCATCCTAATTTTTAAAGGGTTTATTGTAACTCAACACATATGGAAAGAGAGTTAGGGTAGCAGAGTATCAAACAATGGCGGCTCATATCCATAAGCAATCCATACCATTAACACTTGCGTTTTAACTTTTACATCCTCACTGGACTCCTACATCCATGGCAAGCAATAAGAGAAGCATCTGTCTTCTGGAATGGTTCTCCTCATTGAAGAAGAACCCGCAAATTCAGCACCAACAGGATCCTGATCTAAAGTACCTCTCTTCTGGGTCCTTTCTTTGTTGGCTTCTCCTTGCTGAAGCCAAGTCCCTTACACTGGAATCCAAGCTCATTTCTTCAGTGGTTCAACCTTTAGGCCCCAGACTAGCCAGGCCATTGGGGCCATAAGACCAACCTGCCCTGTCTCCTTAGCTTCTACAATGGCGAGGGCCCACTAAACTCAATTCTTCCTGTATTTAAATTGTCCTAGAATCCAACTAGGTAGGTAGCCAATTGTCACTCTCTGGGCAGCATGGATTGTGCTAAGATTAACCTCTCATACTTTAAAGAGATCTTCTACACTAAAGGGTTGCTACACTTAGGCCAGTTAAAGAGTGGATTCCAGTAGTTGATGGTGCACAATATTTCTTTCCCATCATCTTACAGTTTTTCTGTGCTGTCCATCCTTATTATTATTATTATTATTATTATTATTAATAAACAGGATTTATATAGCGCCAACATATTACGCAGCGCTGTACATTAAATAGGGATCCTTTTATCTATATTTTTACTATGTTCCTTTATACTGAAACTTTGCTGAAAGAAACTTTAATAGTTGCACGAGTATTTTAAAAGGCAAAATGTGAAAGCATTGACTTGCAAAGGGGCTGTGACAGCAGTGATCTCTGGCAGTTTCATGTGATGTTTCTTCAGTCTAAAGCGATCTCCTGAAGCATGTCCCCATTCTCCACCTGTACCATATTTACAGTCTCTGAACCTCTCATATTAAATGCCTTCAATCTCCAACAGCTTTCTGTAGCATTACATTTACTGAATACCATATGCCGCCCTTTGGTGATGTCAGGGGCTGCACTCGAAGCCCATTATGTTTAGTAAGTTGACCATGAATGTTCTAATCGGTTGCTTATCTTTCTGTCCATATTAAGATTTTGTTATAGATAAAGTATTGCATTAAACTGTATCCAATCCCCAAAAAACTAAACAGTAGTATATTGCAGGTCACTAATCCCCAAATGTAGTGGGTTCATTAGTTTCTTTAATTTGATTACCTTTTTTCACCCCTTAAAAAAGAACTACTGTTAATGGTTTAGTTAGAGTAGTTGCTAGTAAACCTTACAATGGAAATTCCCCAAGTCCTTGTAGAAACATAATACTGTATTGAATGTGTACAGGAAATGCCAGTAATACATTTACAGCAGTATCTGACCAGAATGCAACTAAGACTCAATAGCTAAGTGACTGAGCTACAAAAAATAGCAAAATAGCAAATTATAATTATAATTTCTTAGTGACCAAAAGATTACTGCATACAATGTCTGTCTGACACAGCTCTTACACTGCATTTCCAAACTGATATTTGGGCTCTACTCATAAATATGAATTAAGGAATATAATTTGCAGCCACAACAATGCAAACTATGTGTGTACAATGGATTTAATATACTATATTCTGCACTGTATCCGTCCTATATAACTCAAGCAGCTATGCTTATAACAAAATGCAAATTGATCTTTATCTTTACATCTTTACATTTTATCTCTTTCAACAGGAAGTATGGGGAAATCTTCTCAATTAAAGCTGCCATTGACACTGACTGCCGTTGGTGGATTTTGCCTTCTTTTATTGTTCTGGTGACAGCATAAATGATTAGATTTTCCCCTGCTTTTAGCACCTATGACAATGGTAATGAGGACAAATAGAGTGAGACGGAGCCCCCCTTGTTGCAGAAACCGAGAGACTGTCATACATTTAAAACCCCATCACTTTAAAGCCAGGAGGCTTTAGATACATTTTATAATTTTTCTGATCAAAAAGGAAAAGCACTTTCAAACAAGCCCTCATTCACTTTCACTCACACACTATATGAATTGGGCATAAAACAATGTTCAAAGTTCCTAAGAAAGGCCCTGATAATATTATTTCTTGTTCTATGAGGACAGATCTTGGCAGCTTGCCAGTAGTTGTAAGAAATGAGCTAAAACTGGAGCCTAAAAATGAATTAGCTCACAGTACAATCAACTGAAGAGATAAGTGAAGGCTTATTTTAAAGTTTTTTTACCACGTAATAACAAAATTGCTTGGGTACAGATATATTAAAGGGTTAACATGGGATCAGTTTTCAATTTGCTTTAAGGCTTCCATACAAGTTAATATAAGGGAATGTATCAATGTAATGCATCACAACCATATTACAAACTAGGTCTCAAAAGCCTATGTACACTACCTGTTATTATTTATTATTAATATTATTATTATTATTATTATTATTAATAATAAACAGGATTTATATAGCACCAACATATTAAGCAGTGCTGTACATTAAATAAGAGTTATATTTGAGACAGCTCATATAATACTTTTTATGATTTGAGGCAAATACAGCAAAATGAATACAAACATCCCAAAAAAAGAAAAAATTCTTTGTTTTCCCCAAGGCATTACAAAATCTTTTCTATTACATTACAATCGGAACACACAGAATATAGTTGGCGCAAAGCACTTTTGAGTTATACGATCACAATGACTTTACTAAAGTCTTTATAACACCCAAAAGCAATTTTAGAGCTTGATGAAAAGACATGCCAGACATATATCAGTCAGCACTAAGAGCTTTGCCTTATTACAGCGTACATGTGGGGTTATGGGTTAATTCAGCATGACTGAGTGATCTATGTTAGCGCCTCTTATTCACTGTGTCCTGAGATTCCTGAGGCGTAGTGACCCTTTCTCTGGATAGCTAACCTGTAAGATGCAATGCATTATAATACAATGTTTCAGGCATTTGCAGCACACAATCCTCACACATGAAGCAAGGAAGGGTAATGTAGATCTTTACAGTACATCTAAAGAGCAATGCACCTTTCCCCCTATTTATGTATTACAATCATTATTATTATTACCTTGTAATTATAAAGCAGCAACATATTATTCAGCACTTTACAAAGTCCATAGTCATATTACTAACTGCCCCTAGAACAGGAGCTCACAATCTAATGTCCCTACCATAGTCAAATGTCATTACCACAGTCTAAGGCAAATTTTGTTGGGAAGACAATTAACCTAACTGCATGTTTTTGTGATGTGGGAGGAAACCCATTTAAACACAGAAACATAGAAACATACAAACCTCTTGCAGATCTTTGCAGTGTCCTGGCCAAGATATGATCCTGTGACCTAGTGCTGCAAAATTAGGAGTGCTAGCCACTGAGCCAACCATGCTGCCCAAAAATGGCCCAAACATATCAATATTAAGGCAGAAACCATTGGAGGTTTATGAGTTACACAAGAAAAAACATCATTATACCTTAAACCCAACTCTAGTCAGATGTAAAACAATAAAAATATAAAATGCATTTTCACAGCTGTCTTGAGATCTGCCTTAATCTGTCTTGAGATCTGCCTTAATCTGTCTTGAGATCAGCCTCCTGACTTTGCACAACATTACTCAGTCTGGAAAAGAAAGTGGATGCACCATGTGTTGGCCAAGTTCGGCCTATTACACATATGCTCACAGGGGCCATGCTGACAGGAGAAGGATGACTTACCAGTGTGTTACTGCCACTTCATTGTCCTATTCACGGACTATGGGATTAAAGGAATTTGCAAACTATTTGGAAGCTAAAGCAGCTCTTATAAATGTATTTTGTATGGTTATCTACCTATTTGCCTAACATTCAACTTTTAAATGGTGAAACATTTTACACTTTTACACAAAATGTGTTTTATTTAGGAGACAGAGTTTTATTTGCTCATTAAAACTAGATATTTATTTCTATTCAACTGTTTAAAAATGTCTGATGTGTGTGGTATGATGATAAGTGGCATAATGGATAATACACAGTACAAAAAATGTATCACCTCTCCTGACAGACAGCTTAGCATCATTTAAAAGATGAATCTGTAAGCACAAAGTAAGACCTGTTTAAGTTCAGTTTCCTTTAAAATGTACAATTCTGTTTCACTATGCAATAAATAAGGCTCTGTAGATTGCAGTCACTGGGTTAATGTTTTTCCAAAGCCTTGAAGAGAGGTCATTTTCAAATTTCCCATATATGTTTATTACAAATGTGTATTCTAGTAACCATAATGTTTTAGCTGCACAGTTTATCTTCTGTGTTCTGGAAAACCATAATGAGTATATAACAAGTTGGAAAGAAAAATGCCTTCTTTGGTAATGAGAACGAGCCAGGAAGGGGAATTGCTCTTATAGAGACACAGTATTTAAACAATTTTTTATTAACCGAAAATATACTTAATTACTTTAATGCTGGTCATTGGAACATTTTCCGCTCTGTACTTTATGAATTAATAAAATTAATCAAATAATCTAACTTTATTAGAGAAGAACATGTCTGAATCAAGAAATGACAATATTGGGTGTAGAGGAGAGTATTCAACTTTACCTATTAAAATTCTTGTTAATTAAAGAATAAAATAAACATGCCATGATCCCATAAAGTTGAACTCCAGGCTGAGCAAATATTGTCTACATACAAGAGGCTTTGTGTATTCGTACTTTAATCTTAGTGTCCCTTATGTATTTCTCCCACATCTGTGCACTAGTTGAGAATGAAAGACATTTCCTATAATAAAGATTAGCCATCGCTGCTTTCCCTGTTTGTAAATGGTGATCGGTCTTGTATGCATCCCCTGCATCTTTTTACAGGTGGTCTGTAGTTGATGGAGCTGTGCTTTCTGCATGGGCCATACACAACATCTGGGTTTGCATTTCTGGGTTTTTCAGGTGTCCCATATGTATTTTCTTCCTTTTAAGCTATTGCGTGTCCCATGCTTTACAAATATAAACCACATCCATAAATGATAGTATTTCTAAATTATCAGCACTGTATCATTATTAATTGCAGTAATATTACATTTAGCTCATGCTGAGACATGTAGCATTCAGTGCATATTAGGTGATCTCCTATCAAGATGCAGTAAAAGTTTGAAATATGGACATCAAGCTTCCCAGTGTAGCTGTTAGCTTGCCAGGCTTGATGGGATTATTCATGTAGTGTAAGTTCTTTCCACCATTTATCACTTTGATAGTGTGCCAAGCAATGAGTAACCTATGTTCAACCAAGAATGCACATACATAAGAACCTCCTTTGTTTCTGCATATTTCCATTAGAGGTTGTTTCCTATAATAATGCTTTAACTGCAGCTTTGGAACAGCTTTTGTCTGTCTGCTGAAAGTCTGGGACTTCTGGGACTGTAGAAAAACATGCCTAATGTAGTCATCATTGCACCATTGCAGCATTAAAAAGATGTAAGTCCCTCAAGACCAACCAATAGAAAGTTACCCCCCAACAGTCTGATATCAGTCCAAACTTGCCATTGCTGCACAATGAAGAATATAGTCAGTATAGATGTCTCATTATACCAATCTTCTCGTGATTTCAACTCAATCTACAAATCGGTTGTGGTAAGCCCAAAGTGAGATACCAGCTGTGGATTTTACAGAAGCTTTTCATTTACCTGAGGTGTAGGAAAGGGCCCAAACCTTCAAATGTATAGGTTAGCTTCTCTGCCAGTGACCCCATCACTAAAGTGTTGTTTTTAATGTTCATTGTGTGATCAACCATGGTGACCTACCAATACATATCAGAGCTCCTAATGCCACAGGAAAACTTCAAACAGAAGTCCCTTCTACCACCACAGAACCTTGTCTATTGGCAAACTAGTGGTTGCAACTAAGCACTTTCATTTTTGTCAAGGGAGTAGCTACTACAGCAATCTTGTAGTTACTTTATCATTCATAGTCTCATTTAAATAGACTTTCTATGAAGAAAAAAAAACTTCGTTGTCCACACAACTAGAATTGTGCATGCTTGGAGAAGACACCACTAACCTTCCATTTTGCTGTGTAAATGCATGCTTGTGGTGGAAAACTTACTTACCAGTTGTAGTTATAGGGCTGTTAGAGAACAGAAGACTCTACTATAGACTTTTCAATAAAAAATAAAAGATTCTATTTGCAGCAAATACACTGTAAATAGGCAGAAAAAAGCGAAACTTCCTTTCTTCTTCAATAGTGCCATACTGGTATTTATTCTAGTAACAGAATCCTGTTACAAATGTAGTTAATTAAATCCACGTGGCTTTCTAACACTGGGCCAGGTGGAAGTGTTCCGGGATAAGAACCCAGCTATAAGGAGAATAAGCTGCAATATGCTTCTGGTAAATGGATGATTACCCTTTTATAGGGGGAAAGGAAAGCGTCAATAATTTATCTCAAAGAAATGTTGGAACTTTTTTCCAAGCACCTAACTTTTTTTGTTTATATGCAATACATGTGTGAATGTTGCTTTAGCTTACTACAAAACTTCATTTTCACCTACTGGACCATGATCCAGTGGTATTTTATATCTCTTCCCAACCACTTACATGCACAAGAAGCATTCTACATATTACATTCTGTGCATCATTAGTGGGTTAGAATTTTGTTGATAGGAAACATTTGTCTTCTTCACATTCAGATTACAAAGATGTAGAGCCTTGTGTTACGTGAATGTGTGATATTGTTCCTCTGGAGTGCCTGTCTCTGTCATAGACTTATGAACACTGAAGTTATAACTTATTAACCTTGTCACTGTATTCCAATTGTTAGAGCAGTTGGTCTAAGCGGCTCCTGTCTCTTTATGGCTGGGGTGAGTCTGTCAGCAAATTTATGTTGTTTTTTTTTAGAAGCCTTTCAAAGGTGAGTCTGAAAAGGCAATCACCTTATGCCCTAAGTTTAAATGTTGACCAAGAGGCATCAGCAAAGGTTTTGTATCTCCCTTGTGACCGAGAAGACTAAATATATTGCTGTCCTTTGATGCTGTAACTGAACAATGTGTTCCCAGATGAGCTGGTGGTGAGCTGAGAGATAAAGTGTACTAATGTTCACAATAGGCTCAGTCTATACAATTATTTATGTTTGCACTTATTGTCCATTGACTTGGTACAGGAAATGCAGTGCATTATGTAATTTAAATTGTAATAAAATAATTTCACATAATATTAACAGTAGTTAGGGATTAATTTTATGGGAATTGTTTATTTTACACATGAAACATGATGCCACCTTCATTTTTGTAGGGAAGAACATATTTACTAAGACAGGTAGTACGGGTGAGGTATGGGGTGTTTTCACTGTAAGAAGGAGTTATAGGTATATTTTAATTGACCTGTCCTACCTCAAAACTAAATAATGATTGACTCCTAAAGGTTCAGCCCAGTCAGATAATTTGACACTTATGTGAAGAACGTACATACATTCCATGGGCATCGATGATTTCTTCTACATATTCAAACAGGCCTATATTAGATCTTCATTAAAACTACGAATAAAGGTGATAAATTTAGATAAAAACAAAAGAACATGTACTCTTTTTAATATTTAGGAAAAATATCAAGAGATATCAAACTCATCCACAACCTTCTTTCTGAGTTTATTCTTGGCATGACAACAGCATACAGAGACTACCAGACCCTGGATGAGGGTTACATAAAATAAGTTTCACCTGTTCCAATTACTGACACTTAAATTGGATCACCTAATTCTATGTTCATGGACTTGAAGTGGTGAGAAATGTAGGATTGGACTTACTTTTTCCACATGCCAATTCAGGTTATATAATAATTCAGGTATTATAATAATATTACATATAGCTTTTCAAATTTATGTGTTATCTTTTTGCTTTTTGTCTTTTTTGTATATTAACTTTATCTATAGGCATTATGATTCTTATTTAATCTAATTCATCACACTGCTTTATGAGCTACTTAGAAAATCTTACGTGTAAGTGCAATTGATGAATTGGGACTATTGAGTTCTTTTTAACCTGTCACTTTTTCATTTGGCTTTGACGACTATTATATCTATATATATTTATTCACCAGCTGCCACTTATATCCTAGATGATCATGTATCTATATAGAAGGTCCAGTGTCTTAAAGGGATTTATAGATCTGTGGTGGGTTAGGCTGGATCAGTAGTGTTCTCAAACATGCCTCCCAGAAAAGTTGCATGTAAACTTATCATATGCTGGTTATATTTTCGTTTTAATTCACTTTAGTTACAGTTGCATAATACTGCTAGTGTTGCACATAAGTAAAACGTCTTCAAAACCCAAAAAGAATATAAATTACAAGAATGAATACCCAATTTAAACCAAAACATTTTTGGACCATGCAGCGATTGGTCTCTTTGTGTTCCCCTTGGGGAGATTTGCAATCATTTCCTACACTAACTGACACCCAGTCAGAATAGACTAAGACAGAAAGAATAAAAGGCAAACAAAATCTCCCTAACAAGGAGACAGATGGTAGCAAAGATGCAACAGAGCTTCTAATCTTTGCTTCTATGCAAAACTACAAGAAAGTTTTTGGTGGCAGGGGGCAGGCCCAGTTACACTGCTCACACCAGATTTACACTAGTTTCTTAGACCTATATTATCTACTAAATGAAAAAGAATTCTTTTTCAGGAAAAGAAGAGACAAACACCAAGAAAAAAGCAAGGTCTTAAATTACTTCGGCTTCTAAAATCCAAGAAGAAGCACAAGATTTATGGAGGCTTTTGTTGTTTAATTAAGCATGGCCCCAGTGGCTGAGGGTGAACAACTGTGTATTTTCCTTTTAATTTGTAACCATCATTCTACAGCACCCAGTGGATTCAAGTCTGCTTATTAAAGAAGGCCAGTCTCCATCAGACTTAATTACTGTAGCCTTATAGCCCACTGCTTATACATGAACCTGTCCAGGTCACCCCAACCCCCATTCAGTGACTGCATCAGGTGAAATGTAAAGTATGAACATGAGCAGGTAACTAATATTTAGGAACGATCCAAAAAGCAAATTTATATTTAATGATGATTAAGCTTTTCTTTTTACTGTGGAAAACTGATGTGTGATGATATTCTGCTTCATTAGATAAAGTATATTCCCTTTGAGCACAGCTTACTGTTTAATTAAGAATGATTAGTGCAATATACAATAGAAGACACACAATTTATAATGCATGCACTGGCGCAACTATCTTTTAGAAAACAGAGGTACAATTTATGAACCAACCTATGAAAGACTGCAACTTTGATCACATTTAAAGTATACCTCCAACAAAATTGTTTTTTTATAGTTTCAGATGGAGGGGGATTCTTTGATACCCAAGATGAGGATGCCAAAGCCCCCTCCCCAAATATTATTCAGTAGTTCCAAAAATGTAAATTTAAAAAAAACTTTTATATGATGAAGAGCAGCCTCCTGCTATATATAATATAATAATAGCCAATAAGCAATCATTGGCTGCATCAATCTCTGAAAAGTAGCAACATTTCTGAAGGTACAGAGGGAACTTTTAAGCAGAATAATATGAAATATCAAAAAACAAATTTACCGGACCTCAGCTTAGTAATCCCCATTTTTTGTGTGTTCATTTTAATGCTTTGCATGGTCTCATCAATGGTGTAATGGCTGCAAACGATTTCTCAAACATGATCCATTTTACATCTTGGAAATGTGACCTTCACATGTATCATTCTTCATCCTGTATACATAATCCGTGTGCAGATCTCAGAATTGGTGCAAATATTAGTGTCGTGCTATTTTCCCTTATGCAATGTCATATACACATGTGGTGTGAACTGAACTATAAAGGGTGGGATACTGAAATGTCACCATGAACATCAGATTCTGTCAGAATGATAGAGTAAGCAATCACTGAGTAGGGTTATCACTATGTACACTGAGAGATGACAAAGCAGACAATTTCCCTTAGTTTTATTGCACCCGCAGAGCTGGGGCTGTCATGACATCTCTTGATTTCCATAAAGCTCTTTTGGCAATATATCATTAAAGGGAGGGTGCTTTTCATGAATCTTTCTGTACATCTAACATTTGATTTTTGATCTAACTTTACATTCCATCTGCAGTCCAATGTGACACAATAAAGCTTGTATATGATTAGGTCAGTGAGATGGAATAAATTACTATTTACATCCTATACTCCGAATAGCCAAAGACTGGCAGATGCCTCACAAACAATGATGGATGGTAAGATATTTGCTTTTAAAGGTAATTCCCATCTCTCTAGACTCTAAATGCCTCTGCCCTAAAGGTGTACACCGCTGACCAGAGGTACAGATTTGTGGGAATTCCTAGGAGCAGTGATATCAGTGCACGGGGACAACCCAGCATTGACAGAGGGCCATTGCTGGGTTATTGGTCCAACAAAGAGAAGTTATTGCTGTCAAGAACCCAGATAAGAGATTTAGATTAGGTATTTCCTGCTTCTTGAGGTTAGGTAATATAAATCCCACGCGCGATATGTACAGGTAATAGGTGAGGTGAAGGGTTTTCCGGGTGATGGGCTTAAATCCTCCTTTTGCCTCCCTAGACCTACCTCTGTGTGTCATCCTTATGCAAAAATGATGTGTGATGAAAACATATGAGTATGAGTAATATTTGGGGCTATCACATTCCCTTGGAGATGTGCTTTTCCCCAAAAGTGTATAGCACTCAGTTTTTGATGTAGTAAAGAAGGAGATAAGCTTCTGATTACCAAGTAAACAAACCAAGAAGACAGATGTGTCTGACAGATCACCTACAGTAAGCAATGTTTTTTTTCTCTTGTATAGTAATCTTTCTGAACAGGACATACCATAATAATGCATAATTGCTATTATCAGAACTATGTACTGTAAAATAAGGAATTTTATAAACACACATGAAATTAATTTGGGACAGGTAGAAAAACTGTATGGCCAATAAGAAAGTGGGAGACAGTTCTTTAATTTTATTGTATGTTATGCCAGGCTGTAATTCCACTTTATTAGCTGACCACAGTATATAATATATAAGTATATTGTTTTACAGTCTGTGATCAGCTTCTTATTTCTAGTATGTTGCAGTATTGAAGGGTTAATGCAGAGAGATATGGACCAAATGAAAACAGGTGCTGCTTGCAGGGGCAGTGAGATTGCTGTATAGATGATGTCAGAAGATTTACAGTTAATAGACTCTTGGTGATTACATGAGGGCCAGGGCTAAGTGCTGTATGCTTCCCCAGCATTTCTTTAGAGCACTTAAGACTCTGTGACACCCTGAATCTGTCATTATAACCAGTCGTCATTCCACCTTCCAGATATCAAGTGTGGAAGACTGATCACTGAATACTATACATAGGTGTTTTTCCCCAACCACTTCTTCCATCAAATACTTCTTACCTTTGTTCAATCCCTCTGTGAGCAATGTGCATGTCCTCAACTTTCCTTGCACATCATATGCCAGTATGCCAAATTTGCTTACTTCCTAGGAAAATGACATTTATAACTGTTGCAAAAGAGGAAAATCTAAAACAAAACTCCAGTTTCTAACCCCAGAAAACAAACAAAAAAATGTACTGTATTTATTCAAATGCTTACCTAGATAAAAAGTAATAATAAAATCACAAAATAAAAAAAAATAAAATAGAAAGAATGTAACAGATGACATAAAGTTGATAAGAAAAGAAGGATTAAAATACATTTTTTATTTATATTTTAGATCAAACTTTGTTGCTATTTGAAAGGGACATTTTAGGGACTAGGTTTCCCCTCCTATTGTGTACAACATTCCCCACCTCTTAGAATGTAAGCTCTTCTGGGCAGGGTCCTCTCCTCCTCCTGTGTCATTGTTAGAATACTGTCCATTATTTGCAACCCCTATTTAATGTACAGTTCTGCTTAATATGTTGGTGCTATTTAATACTGTTTATTCATTATAATAATAATATTAAAAAAATTTCAACCTTCAAACAAACAAAAAACAAAACAAAAAAAACAACTAGTTTTGTTTAGTACTTTAAATCAAATAGGATTGCATTTTCCTAATAAAATACTGTTTTGTTTAACCTGCACAAAATTTAAACTTTTTGTATAATCTTTCCATTGATGCGTAGCAGAATCTGGCAGCTGATTGTGCATTAAAAAAGCTGCGAGTAGTCCAGCTCTAGTTTGCACAGGAGTGACAATGCTGCTGATCTGTAAGTGTTGTCACTCTAGGAGAGAAATGAAAACTAGGAGAGAAAGAAAACTAAATTACAATCTTTGTCATGTGTAACACCATATTTAGTTTATGTATTTAGGTTTAGTAACACTTTCACTGCTCTTTATGTTAATGATTTAAGAAAGGAGAAGCTTCTTTTTTTTCTTTTATTAATTACAGATTTTATACTTGTGCTCTGCAGATGCATTGCACCTAACAATGACCAGTGCTGAAATAGGACTGATTGCACATTCGTAGAGTAGTCTGCACCAAAGGCTCAGGGAGTGCAGAATCTGACTATGCTGTGTGACAGGAGTGGTAAGTATCACAAGCCTAGCTAAACCGAATTAAACAACTTTTGGCAGGTATGACATTTACATATAGAATATGTCATTTAATTTTGTAGCTTTGTGACTGGAGAACAGTTTGCAAGAGCCATACAGTATATGAATGATTCTGTAGTTTTTTTACCTGTCATGCACAGCATTAATGCCGCTGCTGTTTAAAGCATTCACTCAAAAACCCAAGCCATTTGTCTTTTGTTTATTCTGAAAAAAATAATTTATACTTTATTTATACTTTATCGTTAGTAAGAAGTTGGCTTCAAATGGTGGCTTTACCTTTCTCACATGTCATTTAAGCCTCCATTAGATATTAGTGCACAGTGCTGCCCTTATTATGCTGTATAAAAAGAAAAAAAGGAGATCCAGATTTAGATTAGGTATTTCCTGCTTCTTGATGTTAGGTAATATAAATCCCACGTGCGATATGTACAGGTAATAGGTGAGGTCACGGGTTTTCCAGGTGATGGGCCTAATCCCTCCTTTTGCCTCTCTAGACCTACCTCTGTGTGTCCTCCTTATGCAAAAATTAGGTGTGATGCAAAGAGAGTAATATTTGGGGCTATCACATTCCCTTGGAGATGTGCTTTTGCCCAGAAGTGTGCTTCTTTGATGTAGGAAAGAAGGAGATAAGCTTCTGATTACCAAGTAAACAAACCAGGAAGAAAGATCTGACAGATCACCGATAGTAAGCAATGTTTTTTTTTCTTGTATAGTAATCCTTCTGAACAGGACATAACATAATAATGCATAATGGCTATTATCAGAACTATGTACTGTAAAATAGGGGATTTTATAAACAAAGAAATTAATTTGGGACAGGTAGAAAAACTCTATGGCTAATAGGAAATTGGGAGACAGTTCCCTCATTTTTTGTATGTTATGGTATTTGATGGCAATTGGCAAGATTTTCCATTTCTGTAGATAGTACACCAAAACAATAGCATGAAGACAAAACGGCACTAATCACAGAAAGAAATGGTGTGTGAGAGTCTGTGCTGACCAGAAGAGGATTTTGCTGATGATAAAAACAAGAAATGCCAGGCTAACTAAAAGCCCACACACTAAGCTGAAGAAGGCCTGTTTGTGGAGGTCAAGTCATCGCATAAGCAGTAAATAAAAGATTTAGAAAGTTTACAGAAAGGAAATCAGTAGTCAAAATACCCCGTCAACTGTGGTAAACAATGCAAACCATGCGCAACTAAAGCAAAGCCAGAAATATAGTATACAACCAATGCAGCTGCTGATACAGAATAAAGCAGGCAGACTGTTTAATGCTTTTAAAATATTTCTGTATGTGAACAGTTGTTTGCTGCAAAGTTGACAAACAAGAAAAAGGAACACGTACTCAAACAAATGGTTTTTTTATTCCATTTTATAATGCAAGGTCAGAATAATGATGCCTACACAGAAAGCCATTCTAGTTCTGGGTCACAGTAAGCTCAGGGTCTTTAGCAATCCTGTCAACTTGGGACAAACCAAGACACCACAGAACCCGAGAGTCAATATTATAGACGGACTTCTTCTACCACAATATTATAGCTTGAAATCTAGTAAAAGGTTCCATTATTTACTCTACTGCCTTCATCCTACCCAGCATATTAGACAATAAATTATATTAGATATTAAATTGTAACTGTACTTTTTGGATACGTTTTCCTATCTCCAGTACCCTCTTTAATTAAATGTAAAAGATTAGGACAACAGCATTGCCAGCACCTTGCTGTATCTAGGATGGGTGAGCCCCTTGCGGGCCAGGTGCAGGGAAACATAGCAAAGGTTACACTCACATTTGTGATATACATACATGGCTCTGAGGTCTCTCTGCTGAGTCACTGCCATCACAAAATGATTTCCAACCTGTAGACCAAGTAATTAGCATCTTGGAGTAGGACACAGCTGTTTTCCTGGGGTAAAAATAGTAATAATTTTTTACCTTATTTTATGCATTTACAATTAAATAAAATGTATCAAATTGCTCATATGAGATGAAATGCATGGGACAGGAAGACACAGACCGCAAAACGCCCTAACCAATTGCTATTGACCCTAAATGTTCTAACCAATTGCCATTTTACTGAAAAAAAAACCTGTTTTTTTGACTGTGTCTCTATTGCAGAAAATTCCTGCGCAAACCGTAAAGGGCAATGGGGATAAAATCAGCATATAAAACCCCAGAAATTTGATATCAGGTTTGATATCAGCTTTAAACAAATATCCCTTTGATGTAAAATGTAGTGCAGCTGTTTTATTATATGCTGATGTAACTTTGATACACATATTTGTTTAACCTAATAAAAAACGATAACCATAAAAAAGATGCATCCCACATTCTTACATCTACTAGGCAGAACAGCAGTCTCTGTGTCCCTTTTTATTCCTGTAATGCATTGGAAGGTTGAACTGACTTTTTCCCAGCTTCCACCTCCATTACCAAGAAAAGAAAGTGTCCTCTTTGCTACTGTCCTGGCCTTTCACTTTTAACACAGCTACAGTTTAAAAAAATGGTCAAGTAAAAATTCTCAGTTCATAATGGCATCTGGGTGAGTGAAAATTTATAGCTGATGGTTAGAGAGAGGGAGGAGAGAGAAGTGAGCACAGCGAGCACTGAAAATTGAGATCAGAGTATAATTCTGAGCTAATTACAAGTGGGGGTAAATCTTTAGCGCTGTGCTATAAATTTACAGGCTTATGTGTAAGGGGGAGCTCACAGGGTCTGGCAACATCAGAAAAAAATGGCTGTCACTATAAGAAATATTTGGCTTTTAATTCCTGGAATTTGTACCATGCACATCTCAACTTGGTTTAACCCCATTCACTATGCACCTTAGAAATGGTGCACTGCTATGTCAGCTATGGGGGTGTAATACAATGCATCAAAAACCTGTTATCATCTAATGGCCACATTATATACATTTTTAAATGCTGCGTAATATGTTGGAGCTGTAAAAGTACATGATTCATACATACATTTTTTATAATTGCTATTGCAAACAGATGTAAGCTAGTTTGCTGCTTTGGCTATTAAAGTCCCTAAAGAAAGAACTAGTTTTGTTACATATAGCAGCCAGTCTGATCCTCCCTTAGACAAGCTTGGTCAGAAGTGAAATTATCAGATTATCGATGATGTAATAAACAGAAGTTACATTTAATGGCGTCTCTGTGTTCTGCTCGCTGGGGGATCAAAACTGAAACATAGGAGAAAGTAAAGTGTCAAAAGAAGGCAGCCACAGCCAATGTTGTAGGTAGCAAGCGAATGCTTTGAAACCCTGAGAAAGGGGAAATTAAAATATCCTATGATGTGTTGGCTACCAAATTCAAATCAAATCGATTATTGATACTGGGCCTTCTTGATTTTACCTTCCAATCCACCTACCCCTGTATGTAAAACCCAACAATATATGGAATCTATTTAAAAACCTTCCAACGGAATGCAATTATACATATTTAAACATTGTCTTATTAGTTCTTTTCTTCTTTTCTTATTTAGATTTCCCTGCTTTTATTGGACGTTTACTTTTTCTTACTGTACTTTGACGCAACGTTCTATAATCAGTCCTATACCTTCTTGGTGAACAAGTAAGTGCGGTTAAATATCTTACATAAATTGTGATATTGATGGATGTTTCATTTTAATTACACTATAATGTATGAACTGGTTATATTACTTTTATCACAGAACACAATCTCAAAGAATCCCCTGAGGAAGCTCATGTGAGTGAAACGTGTCGGGTTATGAGATACTTTCTGTATGGACTTAATCAACCACATGTGCATTCCCAAACATGGGGAACATTTTGTACTAATTATGTATAGGTGACCTCTGTCTATTCAAGAACATAGCTCAGTGGTTCTTTGTTAGACTTTTTTTGATTCCAAAATCTTTTGCCGTAAGGCTATCTTTCCTTTTCTTCCTATTTGATCTATTCTGTAAAATAAGGGCGAGGCAAATATATTTGTGACTTTAGGGATAGTACAAAAAATAACGCACTGTCTTATATATTTTATTATATATACATACATTTATGGGTCAGGCCAGTTCTTTTTTTTTTGCAGAGGAGAGGGCAACAAGGTGAGATAAGAAAAATGTTTCTAAATGTCCTTAAACATCCATAGGAGAAAATAAACACTTCTACTATTTTTCTAGAGGCTTTTATGAGCATTTATGAGCACTTTAGAGAAACCAAAAGTTGCAGGCTATGGTTTTGTAGGCTCAAGAAATGCAATGTCCAGAAAAGCCTTTAGTGTATTAGCATATTATAAAGAAATCAAACTTCATACATGAATGTTTAAAATTTAGGACTAGAATATAAGCGTTTGACGTACTTTGGAAAAGGTAGATAGATACAAATTCTTGTGTTTTTTTTAAGGTTGACTCTCATATATTTTCTTTGCTAGTAAATAAAATGGGTACAATATTAATTCTAATACAGATTAGTTCAACAATACTGGAGTAGGACTAATGTATATTTGTTCTAATAATCCATTAAGAAGAATGATGACTTGGCACTAATCCCTAACACTCTATGGAGCTGGGAGGTGAATTGCAGTCTATAACAGAGCTACATTTTTGGCAAATAAAATATCCAGAGTTTTGGAAGTATTTTCTCTAGACTTATTTTGGAGTTTTAGCAGATGCATGCATATGTTCTGTTAACTCTTAAGTATGCACAACACATCTAGCTAGACTAGAGAATAATTGCAAATTGAAAAACTGAATACAAATGATTACTATAGTGATTGGACCCCAGGACTTGAGGGTTTTATCATTCGCGCTATTATCAGTTTGTCTGAAAACAGGAAACTCCACTTATTTTTCAAACTTACTCAAGGCTAAAAATATATATGAATGCCAGCAATAGCTTACAGTAGGTGCTCTGATCCCACTAAGTAGTGCACATCCCCTGCATCTGTTTTTCGTGCTACTGTAGTTATAAAGTGGTTAAATATTATGGTTGAACTTTAAAAATGTATTAGGCAGTCTGGAATGTTAGCTTGATGCCACCAGTGCATGTATATTTGAAAGGCATCTGCTCTCCATTTTATACTTTTGAAATTAAAGCTCTCCTGAAAGGCAGACAACAAAAGCATGCTCTTATTTTGTTAGTTGGGAAAGCCTTTTATGTGTTTTCTTTGTTTCTTTTTTTCTGTTACTTTGTTACTAGGGTCTGATTTTTTTCTGATTTTATGTGTATGCTGGCCACTGGGACACACTTGCTGAACTTTGGGATGGCTGTTGGCACAGGAAGAGAAGTCAGACCCCAGTACCAAAGTAGAACAAAATCAGAGAATAGTTCAAAATAGGCCTTTGATCTAATAAAAAAAACTTGGTCTAAATTTAAACAATATTTCAAGCTATTCTGCTGGCAGGTCTCTCTTTACTATTTGTTTGTTTTCACACCCAACCGCAGCTGATCATTGGAGCAATAGTTCAAAAAAATATTCTTAATTCTAAATGCACCAAATACTCTAAACTTGTGCTCATATGACATGCTGAGTCTTCCTTTTTTTCTTCAGGTATCCACATGTCTTGTGATGTGTAAACTTCCTATTGACTGCCCATTGGAGTGCCTACAGGTACTGAACACTACAACAATCACATCACCATTACCATGATGGAAAAAATAGGTAAGAACTTTATTAAAACAAATCTCCCAATGGTTATTGGGTGGCACAGTGGGTGGTACCAAGGGTGGGGGAGAGTACAGGTCCAATTTAGGGTTCAGAATTACAAATTTAGTAATAGAAAACTGTACCATCTTCTTTTAAAAATCTCTAATATTCTTTCAGCTTCTCATATGACATGTAAACACCATGGATTGAAGTATACTACGGGAATGTGGGGTAATAAATCAGAAGATGCCAGACAGGAAAGGTCTCTCTTCAAACCACCTCTCACCTTTTGGACTCACCATGCCTTTGTCCCTGATCATCCCTATGCCAATAAATCCAAAGCATGTCTAAAGGTCAAAGCTCTTAGGTTCTTTTGGATATTGTGCACCATATGGCACATTAACTCTTGTACCTCCAAAAACTCTTGTGTCCTGATTTGTAAAAATAAGTTGTGGGAAATATTGTAGCATAATTTGATGTAAATAATACACAGTTTAAATGTGTAAAAGTTGTTTTATAGTTTAAAGAATACTAATACTTAGTGAGAGAGTTTCATACATCATTATGTTGAGTGTTGAGTTTCCAAACAACATCATATACAAAAATGAAAGACTATAATGGCATTGTGTATGACAACACACAAAAATGTTTTATTAGTCATTTCTAATTAAAATCATAAAAGGAATATTTACACATTAATAGATCACATTTAACAAATAAATAATAACCATATATAAAGGCACAAAGATCCGTTGAGCACGTTTAATAGACAGTGTCTAAATTGGAACCAAAGTGGGTTTATAGGTTCTATTCAATAAAAATTATAAGACGTCTTATTTTGTTGCAATACCAGGCCAAGAGTTTCTATTAAACAGCTATAAATCAAATAATTTTTGCTTCCCTCTAGGAATGTATCCGTAGTTCTCAGGGCACATAACTCTGTCCTTGTATTTTTCAGCTCAGAGCTGTTAAGTCAAGTATAATGATTTAGTGCAGCTATGTATACCAAACAAGGAGTTAGTTCAGTGTCAGGGCTTAGTTTAGAGCTTAGGCTTTAGGGTTAGGGATTAAAGAAGTATTGGTCCTGCTGCTATACCAACATTTTTAAGTCAAGCTGTATCAGTAAACAAAATGAGGGGATACCTACCTATCCAGCAGTCCATGCCATATAATGTCCCTTAAAAAAATCTTTTGAAACTGGTGTGAAACCAGCACCTTCAAGAGAGTCATTCTCCCTGTCCCCATAGTTCTCACTGATTCCACCTGCAAACTTCCACTCATCACCATTCCTTGTAGAGATCCCCTAATATTTAGTCGTTTGAACCTGCTTTTTGTACAATACAGTCAGGTAGTGCAGTAAAAATGTAATATTTTTTATTGTTATTCCATACGTGTAATGTTGCATGGTGTCCAATTCTTAAACACAAAATAAAGTTTCCTAAACAGTTGGGAATAGTTTAATTTGTATAAGGATGTGTATTTTACATTATCTTAAAGTACAGGAGACAGCCTGAGCCTCTGCACTCTGGCACTTTTAAAGCTTGTGCAGGAATATTTATGGGCAATGCATTAGATTTGAATAAATTAACCAAAAGACTGGGTACTTCTACAAATGTGTCTAGTACTGCAAATATGTTTGGAAGAGAGGTTACTGACTGGGTAGAAAAAGTCACAATATCATCCGTATATAAGTTTATTTTGAATTCCGTCTCCCCTTCGGTTTAACACGTTATATTCAGGACATTTTTTATTTCTAGGGCCACATGCTTAACAGCTAGGTCAAGCATCATTGGTGAAAGGGGACATCATGTATAATCCATGTTTAAGGTGAATTACAGAATGCCAAAATGTATTTATAATAACACCGGGGGGGGGGGGGGGGGGGAGAACAATTTAATCAGCCTCCCCACTGCTTTTTTAAGCCTCCAAGCTGATGAATCAACCTTACAAAGTAAATAGAATGAAGGTTGCTGATGCCCAAGCTCAGAGGCAAAAGTTAGAAGAATGTTCTGTTACTAATGGTTTACAAACAATCAGTAGCATGAAATTTTCAATATTTCTTAAAATGGCTTGGAATATCACTACACCAGGTGTGGCTTTACCTTGCTCATAGCCTTTTAAATATTACCTGGCAAATAAAAATAAAAGAAGTCTGCAAAATTTTGCCCATAGATTGGCTTTAAGGCTTGAAAATCACAGGAATGAATGCAAAAACATGCATTGCAAAGCAAGTTATACAATAAATAGATACTTTTTTATTATCATATATTTGCAAAGCAGCAGAATATAATGCAATAAATAGGGGTTGCAAATGACAGACATCATGCATAGATCACATAGTACAAACTATGGCACAGGAAGAGAAGAGTTTGTAAAATGAACTGTCATACTGTAGTTCATGCCAGTTCAGCTAATACTCCTAAAACACATGCAATAAGAAAATTGGTACTGACAACATATTAACATAAATAATGGAAATCTCCTTTGGTGTACAGAAAATATTCTATAAAGCTGTTCATTGATGAAAAATGAAAACACACAGCAGGAATACAGATAATTACAGACTCAACATGATTATGCTGACACCGAAGATAAAACAGGAATAATAATAGGGTCAAGCAAATCAAAATAGATATGACACATGACACTATGCATTACCTCCCATGATCACAAATTATTAATTGCTGTTTGGCTGAACACTTATTATAAATCGAAGCAAATATGTTTCTGAAGTTGCATTAGCAAAAGCCTTTAATTAGAGCATGTTGACAGAACTGGTGGCCTCTGGTTCCTTCCATGAGTAATGTAGCATGAAGATAGAATGTAAAGTGGAAGCCTCTGTGGTGGAAGACATCTGGTAGAACAATAAACCATATTCATGAGGTGAGAGAGATTCCTTTAACATATAATACTAACCTTTTTCCTTTTTGGAGAAAGTTGTCCCATGAAACTTCAGACAGGAGTCTTTTAAATGATCAGAAGATGATAAAGTCTGCCTACAGGCTAATGAAAGGAAAAATATTTCTTTATCATACACCATGCATTGGACCTCTCTTAATTTTCTTGATTTTCACAAGTAACCAACCATAACATTGAAGGGTCAAATATGTGGCTTTCATTTTACTGCATTTAATTTCACCAACAAAATATGGGTGTTGGGTATATGGGCAGATGTGAGCATCTGTAGAGTGGCGAAATGGAGAAATGTTGGGTAGCCACTTTTACACACTAAAAATAAATGTTCCAGTTTTTTTACTAACATGTGTAAAGAAAGCAAATAAATATTAAGTACTTTATATGCTCAAATATAAATCATTGTGTAAACCTGGAGCATAAAATACAGTAGTCACTTCTAACATTCAAAACAGTACTTAAAAGAAAAAAAAAGTAAAAAAATTATATTAAATATTATAAATTATATTAAATATAATAAATATTAAAAATAGTTGGTTGGGTAATTTGCTCCTTATGGTGGTGTGCCCTTAAATAAAATGTATTACAAACAGCTTGTCTTTGATAACTCTGATCTGTCAATCCAGGGCAAGCCACTAGGTGTCACATGAGTATAAACCAAGATTCATTTTCAAATGGAATTTTTAGGGGAATAAAACCTTCTTGGTTTATACTCGAGTATATAAAAATAAATCTTCCATAAAACTAGCCACGGACAATACTAACAATTTAAAACAAAATTCATAATCAAGAATTACCTTAGGTAAAACATTTCTACAAATCAAGACTCCATGTGTAAAAAAAAGATTGGGAAACCAAAAAATGCTATTGTGCTACAGTGTAATGAGAATTTTAGTATATTACAACACTTGGTCTGTACAAAGGGCCTGACGTATAGTTCAAGGCTGGAGAGGATACACTTTCATCAGTGAAGCTGGGTGATCCACCAAACCTGGAATGGATTGCTTCAAAGTAATTTGCTAGCAAATGTTTTGAATCTTGGAACAGATCCATTCCAGGTTTGTTGAATCACCCAGCTTCACTGATGAAAGTGTATCCTCTCCAGCTTTGGTGAGCTTTATTAAATCAGGCCCAATACTTCAGACCAAGAAAGACAATCAAGCAGGTAAAATGTACAGTACAGAGGAGTTTGATACACTCACACTCCCTCCAAAATAAGGGCAGGTAGGAGATGAATGAGGCAATGAATGATTTACTTGTGCTTGTGCTTGTACTGACATTCCATTAGGATCCACTGAGAATATTCTCCCCAGCATGAATGATTATATTTTATAGTCCATTCTTATGGAAAGACTTGTTTTATGACAAGAAGGAAATAATTACACCATAATTACACAATGTGTTTAATAATAAGCAAATTCTGCAAATGCAACTCTTAGTTAACCCATAGCCAACCAACATTGCAAGTAATACTTTTTAAATATGCACCCATATATAACATTGGTAGACCAAAATCTAAACCTCCTGGACCACTTCATGCAAACTCTGTCCTGTTAATGTGAAGATGCTCCATAGATTTCTATGGTGATAGCCTCCTTGCACTTATACAAGCTAGCAGAAACATGTTGGTTATCTAGGGTCTAAATCTGGGAATTTCAAAATGGAACATCATAGAGCCAGGAAAGTAGCGTTTAATGGGAACTAAATTTTAAAAGTTCACACTTACCATTACTTCCACAAAGCCCCCAATCCCTCAAGAGAGTTTCTTGATTGGGTCCCATGTCATCCTCTAATCCGCTTTCTGCTGGAGAAAACGGCGGGCACCACCACCTTAGTTCATTTTTTTCTGGCTTTGTCACCTCATCTCGCACTGCACAGGGGCCGTAGCTGGCTGTGCTGATCCCACTGCGCATGTGTAAAATTGGCATTTTTTTCCCATTGCAGGAAAAGTTCCCCCCCTCCCCAAAACCAGGAATGGGCAGACGGAGCAGCAAGAAGCCCCAATTTCGTCTTTTTGCCGTGGCAATAAAGACAGAAGGGGGGGGGAGGACTTCCCTTTTTTGTTTTTTAAAAAGGTGTTTTAAAGTAAAAAAAAATGTTTTTGATAGGTGATAGGTTCGCTTTAAGTACTGTGACCCTGCTTACCTTTCTTGCCCTATGCTGGAGTCCTTCTTTAAATGCCAAGTCCACAGAGGACTGAAGTCTTAGTTATGCATAGCATCTGGTGAGCAGATTCACATTGGTCTTTTCTCAGAGACTACGGTGTTGACATATCCCCGGAATTTCCATTCCCAGGAAACTGCCATAAGTATTAAAAACAAAAGGATGAGGTAAGCTCCTAAGTGGATTCTCTGTAAAATAAAATAAAAAACCCTGCAAACTCAGTTGCTAAAAAAACATCAAGGGACATTAACCACTATCACACATCACCACCACATTACCAAATCTTCCCACTACAGATTCTGAGAAACTTGATGGGATTGAAAAGAAAAAAAGATTTGGGTCATAGACTTCAGACTACGGCTGTCTGATTCAGGTAAGTACGAATCACAGGCATTGGTATCTCAAAAGGGGAGGCCATGGGAATAACTATATTGTATATAAAAGTTAGGTTATCCTTTAATGCCCCATTTTTAGTGCTTGTCTTAGTTATACAAAGTCATTGATCTGTACATGTTGTAGGAAGTCTGCCCAATACAGAACTCCTTGTTCTCTTCCCAGTGTGATCTGGTATCTGTATCCAAACCCCTCTTTAAGCAACTAATGTATAAAACAATGTATCCATATGCGATAGTAAATGATCCTAGTTGATCCATGTGAACAAAAATAAATGATACATTAAAAACTAAAATAAACATAGAAAAAAGAAAGCCTTTATATTTGATAAATAGTTCCAGTTTTGAGCTGGTGAAAGGCACCAAGCTTCCTAATCCCAGCATGGGCAAAGGAAACAATGCTCCATATTGCTCATACATTCCCAATCCTGCCTCAGGATCATAAACTGTCTCTGTTTCTTTACTGGGCTCCTGATCTCTTTCTTCTTTATTTAACGACAGCCAGAAATCTTAGCCATGTATGAAAAGCTATGAAATGACAAAAGCAGCAGCACAGAATGTGGAGCACAGTCACATTTAATCAGCTCTCTTCTCCGCAGAAAGCAGCAGGCGTCTTTTCAGAATCAAAAGTTCATCAAAAATGAATCAGACTCTTAATTAAAACCTGACTCTCGATTCAATTGTTTATTTTGGCCTGACACAGAAAAGCTGCTGGATAGAAACACCCAAAGAGTGAAGGAAGAAATGAAAGGATATAACAGTAGAAAGTCTTAGGACGAAACAAAAGACAAAGAAGAAATAGATGACGAGCGTAGCCAAAATGTGCCCTGGAAAATATTATGTAATATACTTGTGCCATGTTAGTTTTGGATCTCAACAATAGATATTTAAAAATATAAAAGTAATTTTACCAAGGGCCCCTAGGCATGGGCAACAGCACTAGTAATGCCTGAAACATATGTATTATATATATATATATATATATATATTAAGGTTTTAAGCACTCATTATAGGGTATGTATATTGAAGCTTTTACTAGGTAAATTGCAATCTAAAAACTTTCCATTTAATAAAAACAAAAGCAAGAGTTTAAAGCTCAACTCTGGGCTCAGTCCCCCTCCCTTCCTATTGTTCCCCTCTGAAACCTCCACCAGAGTCTCCTTATTTTTACTTTAGGTGTATCTTTTTTTAGTCTTCGGTCCGATTACAGGATAGTCTCCTGTTGGTTGACTTGAATGATGCAGAAAGTAGCCCCGACATAATCATATTAAAAGGTGTGTCACTCCTCCTGTAATTTTTAAAAATTCCACCTAAAGCCGGTCTTTAAAGCTTGTCAGTTTTTTTGTCTCTGTAGTCTAGGTCTCATTACAAACATCAGGAAATCAGAGTATATTTCTGCTTCTCATTAGACAGTTGTGACCACAACAACATTTACTTCTAGGTTTGGTGGCAGCTGTTAATTTTGAATTACCCTACACTTTTCTATTCCATTGGCAATGGTCACCAGGGCAAATAAAGAGGGTGAATGTTACAAGCTAAGCCAGAAATAAAAACCTGACAGTGACATCTCTTTTGCATTCACAGCTCTAGTGCCATACATGGTTCTCATATTCTGCAGGTTTGCTAAACATTATAGTGTGCAGACCACACATCTGCTCTGTTTACTGAGATTATGAAAATTAAATATTAACACTGAATTCTGGGCAAACCTAAAGCTTGCTCAATACCTTCACATTCTTATGCTGAGCTTGTCTCCCAAACTCTTTTTCGCTATCCTTCGTTATCAGTTATGCTCTGCTACTATTGACAGTACATTAATTTTAACAACCTCAGCTTTGTATTGTGTACCACTGTGCTGGTGCAGTCACTACTTGTGAATCCAGTGAGTTTAAATTTAGCAAAAGACTGTGTACAATTAAAACTACGAGAACTGAATAGAAAACTTCAGTAGTGCCAAGTCTCAACACTGCCTCTCACACACTGGGCCTGATTTATTAAAGCTCTTCAAGGCTGGAGAGGATACACTTTCTTCAGTGAAGCTGGGTGATCCAGCAAACCTGGTTTGCATCTGGTCCAGCATTGAAAGGCAAATTATTTTTGAGAAATACATTCCAGGTTTTCTGGATCACCCAGTTCCACTGATTAAAGTGTATCCTCCCCAGCCTTGGATAGTTTTAATAAATCAGGCCCACTGTATCAGTACCTAGGCATTCCTGGATGGACTGTATTTGAATACAACCCAACCTAGGAAACACCATACATAAAGCTAAGACTAAATTACTAACATGACGTCATAGATGCAGATTTTTGGACTGGATGTTCATGTTAGTCCACCAGCTTTAAAGGTGGGTTAGTGTCAGGGTTGGGGTTAGAGGGTGGGTTAGTGTTAAATAAAGGATTGAGGAATATGAGTTACAAACTCATTATAAAGTGAGTTAGAAATATAGAGGGGGTTAGTGTTAGGGTTTTGATTATAAGATTAATTAGAATAGGACCCATGAAAGTGTATGGGTTATTTATAAGGTTTAGTATAAGGGTTTGGGTTATAAGCAGGAGTTATAGTGTTGGGGTATGGGCTATGTGGAGGGTTACTGTTAGGGTTGCAGGGTGGCTTTGTGTTAAGGAAAGGGTTAATGTGAGGAAGTCTGTGGGTAGGAGATTCCCCTTTTCTCTTAAAACTATTAATGCTGAAAGCTATTTTATCATATTTATTAGTTCTCAAGACTTGCATGTGATTTTCGTTTTATGTACATTTGTCTTAAAATCCAAACACTGAATATTAATGTTGTGAAATAAATTATGAAAAACCAATAGACAATAGACAACTGATAGGAGAGGAAAATTAAGCCATGGGAAATATAAGCAAAGTTGGTGAAGATTATGTTGGCATTCAATGACGATACTAAGTGGAATATATGAACACTGGGAAAGCAGCTCTAAAAAAGGGAAGTGAAGAAAAGCATTAGGCATAAATTAGATTAAATATAAATAATAGAGAAATCTACCCATGAATGCCAAACAGGTGATTTTCATTTTGGAAGAATTTCTGAAACTTTGCCACAAATTGCAGTTTGAGCTTTTGCCTAGGCTGGAAGAGCAGTATTGTCATTCTTCTTTCCCAGGATAAGATGTTCTCCAATAAAAGCAATTTTGTAGCAATGTTTGAGCCATTTATACATTGCTTATGATTTCAACAAGAAAATGTCACTGTGCTTATTTTTTATCACTCAAATGGAATACTCAGAGAAATAAAAGGAGGTGTCAAATGGCTTTCAGAAACCAGAAATAATATATCCATAGTTGGCAAGAGATAGTAGTGCTATAAAACTAATGCAACAAACAAAAATAACCCCAGCATATCAGCTTTGAATACAGATCAAGCAAATGCTTCTTGCTGGTTTACCAGTGTTACTTAGTGATGGGCACAGATACCAGTACTTGCATGGAATATTAGACGCAGTCTACTGGTATGAACAAAAAGGACTAAGGACTTTATAGCTTTTCTCATTATCAGTATAGATAAATAATTCATTATAATACTATTTTTATGGCTGTAATAATCTAAGGTGGAAAAGAAGTGATCCTAGCAGAAGGGAGTTGTTTTACTTGCCATGGACTTAGTTTTTAAATTTGGTTTGTGAGCAGCTCCCTTAAAGCTAAACTCCAGGCTAACAGCCAAATACACAAATACCTATCTGATAGCTGGTTTACCTGCCAAAAGGATTTGTATTTTTGTACATCCAGTTCTAGGATTCATTTTTTTCTTCTGTTAGAGTTTCCTTATGAGATGGATAATAGAATAAAAACCTAATACTTATAAAGGAAAGTAAGTAAAAGAGCAGTTGGGAACCATTTTGTGCATACATTTGAATGTGGTTGCCTTTATGTTGCAGTGGTTTGCATCACCTTACTTGGACAAGACATGAGGCTTTAGGCTACCTTTGAACAGCTGGCAGCTGCTAATGATTTGAATGAATACAGTTTAATATAGGTACATTGCAGTTGTTGCTGGAGGACCCATTCCCTTGAAGTGAACTGCACCACAACCATAATCAGCTGCACAAACAAAAGTTTGTCAAATGCTGCGGTTGACTCTGAAAACTGCTTCCAGACACATATAGGGGCAGCCTGGATTGATTAGACTTGTGATTTTAGACAACATAAAAAAACCTTAATCACTTTAATAAACATTAAAATACTATATGCCTACTTTCTTTTTTCCACCTGTCTATCTACAAACTGAATAGATTATGATAAAGTAAAAAAATCATAACATTGGCCGTCTAATACAGTTTTGATAACAGGATATGAACATACAGTATTAGTGACATTGATTTAAAGGTCAGAATACTAAAAAAAAACTTTGGTTACCTATTTAGTCAATCAAAAAATCATTATCATCCATTCTTTTTAGACAATCTTTTGTCCCTCCACATTATTATTACACAGTATTTATATAGCGCCATCATATTACACAGCGCTGTACATAGTCGTGTCACTAACTGTCCCTCAAAGGAGCTCACAATCTATTGTCCCTATCATAGTCATATGTCATTAAGTCTAAGGGAGTTAGTCAATTGTTAGGGAGAAGCCAATTAACCTCACTGCATGTTTTTGGGATGTGGGGGGAAACCGGAGTACCCGGAGGAAACCCACGCAGACACAGGGAGAACCTGCAAACTCCATGCAGATAATGTCCTGGCTGGGGATCGAACCTAGGACCTAGCACTGCAAAGGCCGGAGTGCTAACCCCTGAGCCACCGTGCTCCCACAGTGGAGTAGAGCCACAGAATTATGCTGATTCTGTAGCTTCTGGGTCAACAGGCCTGATTTATTAAAACTCTCCTAGGCTGGAGAGGATACACTTTCATCAGTGAACCTCGGTGATCCAGCAAACCTGGAATGGATTTCTTAAAAGTAATTTTCTGTTTGTTAGCAAATGTTTTTAGTCCTGGACCAGATCTATTGCAGGTTTGCAGGATCACCCAGCTTCACTGATGAAAGTGTTTTCTCTCCAGCCTTGGAGAACTTTAATAAATTAGGCCCAATGACTTAGAACCGCCAGTAGGGAAGAAGGATGGGACAAGTGCAGCCCTAAATTTATTCCTTTCTTCATATGAACAGGTCTACTAAGTCGCTGTTTTAGAAAGTATTGAAGCAACAGACTATTTTTTTTTCAGAAAGTCAGCAAAGGCAGCTTTTATAACATAATACTAGTTTTCTTTGAGGGCAAAATTTTTTGTAATGTTCCATAATACTTCCCTCTGCATCTGAGAACCCTCTTAAATTTCAGGTGCACACCCTGAATAGTTAAGGTTGCCTATACCCACCTACCTATCCCTATTTATTTGCAAGTAGGGAACTCCATCATTGTGAGAGGCAAATAAAAATGTAGAGCAAAATATAGAAATGTTGGAAAGGGGACCCTTTGGGTTACCCGGAAATCTCACAGCTTTGCCTGATCAGAATAACCCAGCATTTGTGCTGAATGACGATACTGTATGCTGCAGGAGACATATCTGTTCTTTATACCTGTCAGCCCCAACTCCATCCTTCTACCTCTCCAGTTTCTATAAACTAATGAGAACTTCTCAATAACCCACAATTAAACTCATTGGGCCTGATTTCTTAAAGCTCTCCAAGGCTGGAGAAGATAGACTTTTCTCAGTGAACCTGGGTGATCCAGCAAACCTGTAATGGATCTGGTCCAGGACTCAAAACATTTGCTAACAAATAGCAAATGACTTTTAGAAAATCCATTCTATGTTTGCTGGATGACCCAGGTTCAATTATGAAAGTGTATCTTCTCCAGCTTTGGAGAGTTTTATATATCAGGCCCATAAAAAGTAGGCAGCTAATAGAATTTATACTTAAAAAGCTTAGTATTGTTATAATCATTGTGGACCCTTGCATGATTTCTTTCTTAAGGGTGAAACTGTAAATAATCAAAATGTTATTATACTTTTTCAAACATTATTGAAGTAGCACATAAAGAAATATGGTTTATCTGTCCTTTTAACTTGTAACATTCTGGAATCCAATGACAAAAGATTACAGCGAGGAAGGATTTACTGTACAAGTCCGAAATAGATTGAGACAGATCTGCCAATATGTGATCTAAAAGTGATTTAATTTGAGCAAGGTCCTTATGGTTCACTAATGAATTCGCCGCAATAAAATAAGCATGTACACACACTGCCAAGTGTCTAAATCTGCCTTCTCCAAAGATATAAGTACTTTTACAGGTCGAGGGACTTCCCAAAGAGAGCCATCTGCAAACTGAATTTATTAAGAAATTATTGTGATATTGCATAGGGGCACATTGTAATATTACATTAAAGGTCTAACACAAGTACAGTTCATCATGGAAAAGTGATTTTTCTTTTTCTTATTTATTCCTAAAACACTGATTTAAGTCATTTTTTATTTTTAAATCTGCAATTACTTTAATCCATTAAAACTTCGAACGAGTCCATATATACACAATTTGTTTCCTGTAAATCTTGGTACAAATATAGGATAATTTAAGATTTTGCTGCTTGTTTTCAGAGATCAGTACAATATTTGTATATTACAAATGTCTTGTTTAAATACTGAATAAGCCATGTGTTGAGGCTAAGTTAAAATACATAAATATCAGTAATGTTTGCAAAAGAAACATTTTCCAAAGATGTATCTAAATTATCTGGAGCTGTCCATGCATCAGAGTCAGTCTAAGGCCCAGCTGCCTTTTTTTCAGTATACCACCATATATGATTTTTAACTCATTGTGCTTAGGAAATGCCATTTTTCCATAGTGAATACATACTTTTTGCCATCATTCTCTAGTGCTCTAGGTTGCCAATTATGAGTGACGGCCAACACGGTCTTCCAACAAGTTGTAGCATGGAAACAAGGCGCTGTCTGACCAGGTCTGTTGGATGAGGATATGCATTGAACAATGTAGTCAGACTCTAATGCCCACTGGACCGTGTAATCATAAATGGAAATTTGATATGTACAATATCTATCAGACTGAATATTTATTTCTATGGCTTTCATTTTAATAACACCCAGCATACCAGCATGGAAAATATGCCTCCCTATAGTCGATTTGATTCTGAATTTAACCTGTTTTAGTTATTTTAATGCAGTAATATGTCTTTTCATATTTTTGACAGTGAAGAGGAGTAAGATGAAAGTGTTGAAGCAAAACAATAAATATATTGCCATGAATATTATATATGCCATAATCTGTAATACATCAAATATTCTTCATTTCTAACATACCTAATAACTTCAAGGAAACCCATTCTATACAGTAGGTATATACTAATATAACATGGAAGAGGCTTCCAGAAAAATAAAATAATGGTTTAAAATATTAAAACAAAGGTTCTTAAAAAATATTCATAGGGAGGTAGAACTTACCTCCTTTTAACAAAAGCAACTAGGAACTTTTAACAAGGAATGCAACACTGTACAGGATTGATTTACAATGTGTTGCATCAGAATGTTTATCAAATTCCTACTAGATTGTAAGCTCTTTGGGGCAGGGTCCTCTCCTCCTGTATCACTGTCTGTATTAGTCTGTCATTTGCAACCCCTAATTAATGTACAGCTCTGTGTAATATGTTGACACTAAATAAATCCTGTTTATTATTAATAATATTAATAATAATAATAAAAAAAAATAAAAGTCTGTATTGTCCTGGAGGAATAGTACGGCATTTTTTCAATAGCCATGTTGAGGTGTCACCTTTTAAAATTTGTTTTTACATTTACATAGCATGTAGAATGAGATAATATTAAAAAAATATTAATAAAGTGACTTGGAATTTAAAGAGATAATCACTGTAACATATATTTTATTAGGCATCTGATATATCAGATAATAAAATAAAAGTTTGGAATGATCATGGATGCAGCTAAATGAAAAATGTTGATGTTGAAATACAATAAATGGTAAGTAGAGATTTTATTTACCCAATTCATGTAAAATGTGCAGTTTTCCTTAATTATAGCACATGCTTTCCATTTCCACATGTGAGTATAGATTAGTCTATATAATGTGAGTAGCTGCCAGAAAGCACGTAGCAGTGTTATGGATAAAGCCAGATCGTTCTATTTCTCTTACTACTTACAAAATAAATTCTAATTGTATCAACACAATACTTGTAATAGAACACATGTTAACATACTCACCCCATGGCAAATCTCCAAACATGCCTCACATAAGAAGCTCCGTACTTCATTTTTTGGAGAGCTCTGGTAGATATCTCACTTGAAGGGATTACACTGTACTTTCCATTTCACTGTGCATTTTTATAAATTGCGGCAGCAAATAAAATCAATCCGTGGACTTCTTCCTAGGGACATTGCAGCCATTTTTAAGAAAAGTCCACATATTTTATTTGCATTATTTGAGTGTTTAGTAATATTAACTTATTTCTTTTGCAGCGAGATTTGGCATAACATAAAATGATCATTGGGCAGAGCTACAATGTCTTGTCCATCGTATAATCTGCATATTATTTTTATTATTACACAATATTTATATAGCAAATATATATAGTACAAAGTCCATCGCCATGCAACTATATAATGTCCCTACCATAGTCATATGTCTTAAATACAGTCCAAAGTCAACTTTGGGGGGTAACCAATTAACCTGGCTGGGATTCTATCATGGGACCTAGCGCTGCAAAGGCCAGAGCACTTACCTCTGAGCCACCATTCTGCAAATAATTGAATGTCACAAGAATTCCCTTTTGCATTTGTTCTAAAATACATTTTTTTTAGTAATTTCCATATTACATGGATGCAGGAGTGTAAGTGTACACTACATACAGAGCTAAATTAGGTATCTTCCTAGGATAAATTATCACTGCTTTCAGATGTACAGTTTGAAAACCACAAGTCTTATTTATCTGTGGTTTTAGATATGTAATAGAACCTGGAGTACTTTAAGGCAGCTCAGGTTTCCATTGAAAGGAAACTATATATTTTATATATATATTATTGTGGAAAACTACATACAAATATAATGCTTTCTAAAATATTGCCATTGTTCATACTTACTCAAGAAACTTCCTAGAATACACCGAAATGGAAAAAACATACAGATACCCCAGTGAGTAATGCCTCACCATAACTACAATGTTCCTAAACCTGCGATTTTTTTATCTCATCAAATGAAGCACATCTTACTATAACCTCCAGCTTTGCAAACATTTTGTTGTGTGGGCTGTCCATCGATGAAATCGCCATAAACTTTTCCCTGTTATATCACTAGCACATGCAGAAGGCAGGACCAATAATAATAGGTGCTATTGGGGTAATTTTGTGGCAAATTCTAGCTCTATCTTATTTTGAGCCCTAACTATGAAAAAGCCAAATGAATGAATCATTCAGCAAAGAGAAAACCCTAAGTACACTGCTAAATAAATGATATGTCAGCCATTGCTAAATTTATGAGAACTGATTTGGGCATTTTTATAGCTTTATTATTAAAATATTTGGCATAATATTAATGTCATAAGAATGCCTAAAGTTATTTGTTGTATGAAAAGTAAAAAAATTGTTGGAATAAATGTTTAAAACATTTGTTGATAATGTTCGTTTGAATAAATATTGTTATAGAATTTGAAATTTCATAGCATCAGAATTCACCCACCAGTCAACAAATATGTAGTTTATTTTTTCTCAGTTATTCTTAGCATTTTGTTATCACTTACTGTTAATCAGTGTATGTGCTAGAATATTATTATTCATAAAATGTAATTTAATAATAAAGGGACATAACTTTCATATTCAACATGTAAATAGACAATATACATATCTAGTCTTAATTTTCAACACCTTTCACAGAATCTGCTTCTTCAATATTTGTGAGACTGCTATCAAAACTGAACTACAACAATAATCACGTTTAATTATAAATATAATGCCAATATAGTTTAACACTAAATTATATTGACCTGCACATTTACATGATAATCTCAATTGTTTAAAAACATCAAAAACATTCTCTGTCATCCATTCTGGAGATGATACATTTCCTAATGGAGTCAGATAGGCAGCGATTCCTGCCTTCCTTTTACAGTATTTGTTTTATAGGTAAGCCAAACAGATCATTTCTCCAAAGAAATCAATAATCACAATGACTCTCTCTCCAATTTCTTTCTATCTGGAGGTGAATATATTTAGTAATGTTGTTGCCCTTATTCCTTCATGGTTTGTATACTGTATATATATATTTTGATGTATTTGAAAGTATTCATTTATACCTCTTTGTTTCTCCATGCCATCCATGTGTTTCAGATCTCAGGTATGGACACATGTATTTCTTGAATTATATCTATTATATTCTTAACAGGAATAGAGTCTAGCATCAATATAAAAAAACAACTTTCTGCTCACCTATTTGCTGATTGGTTTGGTCACACATCTTACAGTGTTCCCCATATGATGTTTGGTGGCTTGGGGTTGCTTTTTTATTAACCCAAATTATATACTTGAGCTACTTGTGCAACTTTTTAACTGTGCTAAAACTGTTAAAGATTATTGCTATACGTTGCAAATCTATGTGAATAGAAGAAATGGCTACTCATGGTGTAAACTACACAGGTAACATGTAAGTAGCATGTGGTAGTGATTAGTTACATACATTTGTAGTTCTATGAAATCATATAGATTTATGGCAAGTAATAAATACAAACACAATATATACATATTATATACATCACACATAATCACAAAATACTATCTCTAAAAAAACTCCAATTATGTAGCTCTAACGTAAGGGGATGCAATGTCTTGTTATGTAGGTAACTAAAAAGTGTTATATTTGCATATCAGCTAGGGTTGTTGCACCATATTAGGCCATGGTACAAACAAAAATCGAAGGTCTGATAAATAAAAATTAGGATGGTATGCATATTGCTAAATCACTCTGCAGACATATTAATCTCCTGGTCCAGCTGATTTTTAATTGATTTTGTCCCAATAGTGCCCAGCAAGCAAGCTCAAAGCTCAAGCAATACCATTGACCAATTTAGGGCTGGATTTACCAATGGGCAAAGTGGAGGATCAGTGATTCCTCACAGAGGAATGGTGCTTGCAAGAGGATTAGTTGGTGGCTTTAGGTGGTATTTCTTGCTTCACAAGTTTAGGACATTAAAATCACATTTAGTATAGTTTAGATTAAGTTAGTTTTGCCCAGCAACAGTCTTTAATTATAGAAGCAGTTCTTTGTTCAGACACTATAAGGTTCTCCTATTCTATCTTGGATTATAAATTTGAACCACACCCACACAGCGTGCAGTCCATGGAACCAATGCAATTGTTAACACTTTTCTTAGTTCTTTATCATTGGTTAAACATGTAAAATTATTGAAGAATTTAAGTTTTGAAGTCATGCAACCAAAAAAAGAACTCAGAAGGTCAGCTGGAATGGATAGAACGAGACCAATAAATTCACAAATAGGAGAAAAGTTGCTCCTAGTTGAAAAGAGTTTTTGAATTGTGCACTTTCTATGCCTGTTAGGTTGAATGCCTGTAACTGTTATTTGTTACAGGCTGCTGCTGCTGGTACATGTGGCTTTAATGGAGTTGCCATAACCATAGATGAATTGTGGTGCCAATATTTTGTAACATCTGTACCTGAATGGGATACAACAGATCAACACAAGGCTTTCAAGTTAGGACAAAATACAGCTACTTTCTGACTTTGAAATGAGTTTCTCAGTATTTGTATTACCTATAAATATGTACATGTGATCATTCCATTCTGGGCATGAGTCTCTGTAGCTATATTTTACTCAAGAAATAAAGAGGTTAAAAACCAGGTGACAACAAATACATACAAAGGTCCAGATGTCTGCACATTCATGTGCATTACAGTAAAATTGTGCCAAAACAAAACGTAAGTTTGCAGCAGGAATGCCAAAGCAAGGATATGGTCTTTCCTTTGCAATAAACACTAAAAGGCAAAAACAGCTAAATAAACAGCTTCAAAACACACACATGTGTATATGATATATATTAGTTAGTAATTAGTGGCATCCTCAGTTCAAATGACTGAAAGCGGCATTCATAGCCACACAGATAGCTTATTCACCCAACTTCAATAAAACGACAACATAGTAATTGGAATAAAGTGATTGAGTTACCATTGTAGCTATAAATACTGAGGAATGACTCTGACAACTTTTTCACTGATGACAATCTATTCAGGTATAATTCTACACATAGAATTTACATGGCAGTTGAAAAAGCAGTCAAAATATTACTTTCATCCACCAAAATGTCTTCATAGTGCTCCATTATCTTGTATTCTTGCCTCTGCTGACCCTATAGGTTTATTTAATTGTAGAGAATGATAGAGAGGGAAGGGAGAGGCTGGCTGATTCACACAAGCATTAAAAGTTGAAGGTAGTAAGGGAAAAAGTAATTGGGACAGATTTTCTAACCAGTCCAATATCTTCTTATCCGTAAGTTGGTTTATAGGATTGGCATAGGGTGATTGTCCAATTTGTATTTTTCTGTAAACATTTTACATTCTGTCTGGATCAGGTGACCATCATATTATTTCTTTTTATATCATAGGACAGTAAAATTGCCACTGTGGACACTCTCTAAAAGTAAGACTTTTTACATTTGCATGGTTAACATCTTACTGCTTTTTGCTAAATTTGCTGCAGTGTGTTAAACACATTGACCTGATTTATTAAAGCTCTCCAAGCTCTCCAGTGAAGCTGGGTCATTCAGCAAACCTAGAATAGATTTCTTAAAAGTCGTTTGCTATTTGTTAGCAAATGTTTTCAATCCTGGACCGAATCCATTCCAGGTTTGCTGAATCACCCAGGTTCACTGATGAAAATGTATCTTCTACAGCCTTAATAAATCAGACATAGTGTCTCATCAGCAATATCACTGCGGAAAACAGCATTGTGAGCCCTTATGGGCCTCCACTTTCCACATGTTACATAGGAACAAATGCATATGGACTGTATTTTGAGCATGCACAATGTAACTCTCCTCAGGGAAGCAGTCTGCACAGCATGGCATAGCACCCCTATAAACCTCCAAGGTTAAAGTGTAAATACACTTCTGGTGCACTTGCACTTACGTCACTAATGCCCAAACCTTCGGAGGCCGTGTGGCCTCGTCATAGTCATCTGTCAAAATGATCTGTACCAGGCAGAATTTGTAATTTGAATTTCTGAAGCATATGATTTTGACAAATGGCTCCAACATTTGGGCACAAACAGCCATGTTGGTTTATTGTTATTTCATGGATATAGGTATCGTCAATCAAGGGCAATGTGAAGCTCAATAACTATTTAACATCACTCACATTTGTCAAATCTGCAGATATACCTTGCTCCATAGACACCTCACTGTGATTATTTCCTAGGAATGTCCCATATCTTACATAAGCCTAACACCCGTGTACAAAACTACTTCTCTGTACTGCTATGCTAAATTGTACATCACAAAAATCAACCTGGTATACAGGTAGGGTACATACATTAACATATTACATTTGTTTGGAATTCTAATAGTCCCCCCATTTGAATATACCAATAATTCTCAGTACATTATACACAAGGAGGATGAGACTTTGAAGCTGCTTTCATGTTTTCTACAGTACATCAGACCTGTGGAGAAGACAGAAAAGACAGACAACATGAAATAAATGCATAACATAAGGGTTTAAGAGATAATTATTTCTCTGGATTCTGTAGTTTACAATGTGACGGCTCTAGGATGATAAATGATGAGCCTCAGCTAATTAAAGCCCAGGAAGATTAATTAGCGGTGCTTCCACATGTGCCATTCCGGGTTTCACCTTTCTTTGTTGGAAGGTGAAAAGAAAGACACTGCAGGTATGGCAGAATCATCAGCAACCCTGCATGCATAGCTGGGATAGAGAATGCTCCTAAATGTTTAACTGTTATTTTTATTACATGAATATGTTACACATAAAGAAATATAATCTAAAACAATAGGAAGTATATAGCTTCAATAAAAACCCGCCTCTGTCTATAAATGAGTTTTTTTTTAACTCTATAGGGTTATAATAATGCATAGCAGGGTCTACTATAAAATTTAAGTAGTGTCCCCGGGTCTTCATCCTATATATAACTGCTTTACTGATTTTCAAAAGATTTGCAATTCAATCTCAAACCCTCACTATTTCCCACTACTACAAATCTCCCCTCCTATTGTGTGATACTTTCCCCACCTCCTAGATTGTAGGCTCTTCTGGGCAGGGTCCTCTCCTCCTCCTGTGTCACTGTCTGTATCTGTCTGTCATTTGTAATCCCTGTTTAATGTACAGCGCTGCGTAATATGTTGGCGCTATATTAACCCTGTTTAATAATAATAATAATAATAATAATAAAATATTATTATTATTATTATTATTATTATTATTAATAATAATAATAATAATAATAATAATAATAATACAACCACCTCTGTCAGGCAGCGGAACCAAGTCCCGGACTACTGTGCAGAACCAAGTCCTGACCCGCTACATATCATTGTACTTAACTAGAATGTAGTTAACTGATATGGTTTGGTCCAAGACCCAATAAGGAGCAGCGGTACACTATTTGGGCCAATATTCTGCTCTCTCTCCCCAAGTAAGAAAGTTTTCAGACAGCCAAAAATCAATAGGGCCCTGACTGAATCAGACTGCTTACTTATTTTATTTTTTACTACATAACTGGTTTAAAGTGACGCTGTCAAGTCTCAATAAATTAGAAATTTGGGTTCCTGTAGTTGGAGAAGTATTATATTCACTTTTCATTGGCCTGTATTTCATAGCATACATCCACTGCAGAGCCGCAGCCTGGAGTCTTCTGCATTTGACAATGATGTAGAAATTGGAACCATAACATGGCTAGGGACACGGGCCTAGAAGTCATTTGGAGGTTGCGTGTTGGAACAAAGGGAAGATAAGGGACATGGGTTGCCAGAGAACTTTTAGATTTAATTTTTTTTTTAAGACTTGTATAGTGATGTTTTATTGTATATATGACAGTTCAGAGAGTTCAGCTCCAAACTCCACATAAAGAAACAAGACATAAACTGATATATTTAACAAGGAAACAGAATAACTGCAAATAATGAAACATTCATTAGAGAATTTGGCTAACTCACTAGCATCATGGAGCTATTGATAACAGTTTAATACTGCAAACATCTAAAGCAGAGATCATGAAACTTTTTTGGCCACTAGGCAATTTCAGGGGAAGGCAGGAGCACACTAGGCCGGACTCTCGCTTGAGTCCCGCACCAATGGCTCCGGCCTCCACCAGGAACGCCCCCTGAAGTGTAATCCTACTCCTCCGCAATGCATATGGAGGAGAGGGAATGTTCCCAATTTACCCCAGGGGCGGAAGTGTTAACGCCGGCCGCAGTAAATAGGTAAGGGAGCCACCACACTCCGAAGCTCCGGCTCAAGTAGTTTATTCTGGCTCCACCGCGAGTTGCCGGCCGGCTCTAGGCCGGATCGGCCAGGGGGCGTTAGACCGGAACAAAGTACAGGCTAGGCCGTATCTGGCCTAAAGGCCGGAGTTTGCCAACCCCTGATCTAAAGTATTTAGGTGTATTTATAAACAGTATTTATATAGCACCAACATATTACGTACATTATTCTGTACATTAAATTGCCTTTCCCTATGACAGACAGATACAAACAATGACACAGGAGGAGAGAACCCTGCCCAAAACATCTTACAAACTAATTTCATAACATCCCAAGGATGATCTGTTAGACTGAGATTTAGGGACCTGTGTGGGATGTTTATGTACATCAACCTAATGCAGACTCAATTACCTAATTCCTACTCACCTACTGGTGGGCTGAGGATTTCAAGCCATGTTCCCTTGGTATTCAGCAGCCTAATTTGTGACAACCAAACAATGGCTGTACCTTCATATCTCCAACATCTAGGACCATTGACACAAACAAAATCAATGAATACATTTTATATATTAAATGTATATATTAAATCCTGAATCTACATCTATAGAAACAGTTCATAACCTTCATAAACCTTGCTGTGCATGGCTGAAACCTTTCCAGGATTAGCCAAGGGGCCATGTGTCACCCCAACTTCCAGACCTTTGAGTGGCTGCGTCCAATGTTCCCTTAGTAGTTCATATATAATTCACCAATACCATCCAAAATGCTAAATGAAAGAGGAAATGACTAGCTGCTATAGGTAATTTTCCTACTTCGCCCAACTTCTATTTCTAACACACTCCCATAATACTTTTCTGCCATGTAAACTAGAGAACCAAATCATACTCCTTCTGTGCAATATAAAAAGAAAGCAGAAAAACAGCACGACCATTCTAATTATCAGCAAAGGAGGAGAATGACATTGTTACATGGCGCTACCTCAGGTCATCAGATCACCTAGTTACACAACCACTGAGCCTCTTATTGTCATTTGCAGTGACATTGCCTGAAGGTATTTTTTTTTTCACTTTGCTAACTGTATGCTATGTTCCCCTAGTGGAATATGTCATGTAACACAGCTTTTTAATTTTATCTTTATCTTTATTGCTGTTCCCGTTTGTTGTCACTGTGTAGAATAACAAGCCATCATCGGTGAATTGCATGCAGGTTTAACAGTCTAAAATTGCAATTGCTTATGAAAAGTTATTTTAAAAGCCACATGAAAGCAAAGAATGCCAGATATATGTGCAGCATTTATTTTGATTTCATGCCCTGTTATAAACAAATACACAGCACAGCTATTACTTGTGTAAAAAAATGCCAAGTTGCACGCTGCAGGAGCATAAACGGCTGATTCACATATAAAGATTATAATACCATAATGTAACTTTATTATGATATTTTGCCTTTGAATTATATAGTCTTCTTTTTTCTAAATAAAGCATTTTCTTGTATTTTTATAACATTTATTTCATTTTAATAACTATTTCACCATTTTATAATAAAAGTTATAATGAAAACAAGATGCTGCAGACAAAATGGGGGACTAAGTAGCAATTTTTTCATTTTCCATTTTGTATGAAAAGGTTTAAATAGCACTGAAACGTAAAAGAACAACAAACATGCATACCAGCATTTACATTTAAATCGTACCTAAACTCAGAATTTTTACTTTACATGAAAGGGTAGACAAAGTAAAAATTTTGTTTGTTTGTGTTTTTTAAGTGCAACACCTTTTTAAAATAAAACAAACAAACAAAAAAAAAAAAAACGGGTTCAACACCGCCCAATTACATAGGCCATCAAGAATGAATGGTAGCACAGAGCTTCTCGGGATACCTACATCATGCATGCCTGTAGGCTTTTGGCTGCTCGTTAGATGCTCGGGCATCTGGAGAAAGAGTCTTTTCATCAATAGGGAAAAAAATTGCAGATCTCACGCCTGCGAAGTGCGAGATCGGGTGAAGTACAAAGAAGAGCGTGGAAGAAGAGAGGAGAAGATGGTGGCTCCCTCTGTGCTGGGCTGAAGACACAGGACCCGATGGAAGAAACCTGCCGACTGATAGACTGATCTGCAGGATTGAAAATAAGTGTGATTTTATTGTTTTGGGTTAGTTTTGGGTTTACTTCCGCTTTAAATAAAACTAAATGAATAAAATAAAAAGTGCACATTCCGCAAAAGTAGAAGGTCCTGTATTACAGTGGCCTGTTTATTTTCCCCAATGTGAAATAGCACCACTGCCTAGTGATGCACGAGCAGGTGTAAGGTATATATACCCATTAACCTTATCATTTACAGATACGTTTTGCACCTACATTTAGTTTGTCCTTTAGGGAGGAGCCCAGCCAGGATAAGCAGTGATAAAATCATCAATTTAAATACAAACTAGAATGTTAAATGTCTCAAAAAAATGCAGGTATAACAATGTGTTGTTAATTTAAAGGTCTGTGGAGGGAAGCTAAACATGGCCAGTCAATGACGATGCTATCAATAGTGACAACATCTAAAGAGCTATAGCAGCAGCAAGGTTACCAACACTGTTGTATCTCACTGCAGAAGGAAGAATGTTGTTGCCCTATCAAAAGAAGGGTCTATCCAATGGTTCTATAGGCATGATCAGCAGTTATGTACATAATAACCAAAGGAATACTTAAAAAAGAGAGCCCAATATTACTGGTAAGGGTAGTCAACATGACTACAGTCATTTTACAATTTGGCCATATTCGTTTAACAGGACCCATGCTATTTGGTGGCATTGTTTTATTTTTAGTCTGACAGTCCTCCAAGCAAGTCCTGGGCTTTGGGGATACAAAGTCAGTTGGGGCTGTTATCAGAAGAAATTAGGACCTGCTTTTCCTTCATCCAATGGAGAAGTTGTACATCTTGTGTTTTTGTGCATTTTCTTTCACTAATTTGTCCCTGCGCTCTTCTAAAATGTTTTTTGCTCCTCTGTTGAAGAGAGAGCAAAAGAAACATTTTTGGAGAGATCTGCAATATCAATTTGCAAATTTTGTATACTTTAAACACAGGTTAGAATAACTATTGCATTAAATAGACACCCATACAACTATAATGTGAGTGGCTATGGTAAATGCTAACTTATCTAAACCGCTCCCCCACATAAATTCCATTCTACATGCTTTACATACAATCATATGATTTCATTAACCTTTTCTCTTCTTTTTCACATAGTGGCTTGTGAAAGCTGTTTTTTTTTCAGATGTAAAGAGAACATAGGCTGGAATAATAATACAACACTAATGAGTGTGTCCACACCACCCTTAGAAGAGGTTGATTGGATGATGCTTGGTGTCATTCAGCCTGGTATACAACCTGCACAGTTTATGGGGCACAGCACTGGGGTGACAGTGGTGGCCTTAGTTTAATTTTTTTTTTTAGAAATATGGAGTTTGGCTTTAACCAAATACAGAATTTTTATTTTTATAAAAAAAAACTATTACAAATACAGAATCACTGGAGGCTAAAAAAAGGGGTATGTTCATTAATTTTTTCATGTTTTGGGTGGCCACTGATGTTGTCAATCCTAAGAGGCAGTTATGTATTGACTGTGCTGCAAGAAACCACATAATATGCAATCACTCATTTAATACGCTTTCATTTAAAATGGCCAAGGGCAGCACAAATTTAGCATCATTCTAAATAATTCATTGAGGTCTGTGAACTGTGATTTGTTTCTAATTTGTGTCTGCTCCTGTCAAATGTACTAAGCTTGTCAGTCTAATTTTGTGCTTTTGACTCTGCACATTAATCAGAAGAGTTTACAGAAAGTCCGACTTGGCAAAGTCAGATGCTGCAAAGGCAGAATTTGCGCAGGTCCCAAGTGTAGAATTGGAGACATTCCATAATGATATGCGAGAAACTTTTCTTTGCCTCCTCCAACATAATCTCGATTTAGAGTCTGACGTACAGAAGACAGATACGCTCTCAATGGATTTCAGTGATTCTGGCTGGTATGTACTTTCCACAGGAAACCTTAGGTGAATTTCCACATTGGCAGCGTGTAGCTTTTCTGTGATTGCTGCTGCAAGTCTTTTTGTTGCATCCCGGGAAAGGTACAGCATTAGTCATTTTTAAACTTCTATTAATTTTACTTCACAGCAGAATCTGACATCCACACTAAAACATTCATTTTTTAAAAGATTTTCCTGTTCTTTTGTATTTCAATAAAACCATCAGGGGAAAAAAATCTGTATGCTAAGTTCTAATTTATAGCGAAAATTGGAGGTGTTGCTATATCTGTAATGAGGCCCCACAGTGAGATAATAGAACCCTGCTACCTTATACCTCGCTATAATTAGGCACCACTGTTGCCGATCTGACAGAAATGCTTAAATAATATCTACACCCTTCTTTTTACAAAATTCTACATCCTTTTCATATTGAATTAAATACTATATTGTGTATGCTAAGTCTATAGACAGCATTACATGAAGATCATTAGTTCCTTGCACTCCTATCCTATCTTTTCTCTTCTATTGAAAACTAAACTATAATAAAATGATTTCCCTCAACAGAATTCAAGGACCCAAATGTTACCTGCTTGAGCTGCTTAAACAAAAATCATGTTCTTGCCCTCCTACCCTGGCCCGGGTTGTCCATGGGACGACAACTGTGAAGTGGAAGTGCTCAGAGCTGGGTACCTCCGACTACAATCATCATAGAGGAGATCACTTTACTAATATTTTGTATTTGGCATCTGAAGAGATAAAGAATCCCTATTACACAGTTGGCTAAATCACCATGTACCGTACATTTTAGAAGTAAAAATGTATTTTTTAAAAAATGAATATGTGGTGTGTTTTAAAGTAAACCTTTGTCTAGATCATTCATATGGATATTTAAATATTCTGAACAAATCCTCAGTTATCTATCAAACTTTAAGCATTGTAAAGAAATTGATTTTCAAAAATTATTCTTGACAGGCTTCTAGCTCTCTGAAGTTTATAATATTACGGTATTAATAACAATAACTAGTTGGAAACAGAACGAAGCCCATTTCTAGAAGCCTTATTGTCATCTTCAATTTTTTTTAAGATTAAATAATTCTTTATTAAAACACCTAGGGCACATTTATAAAATGGATCACCAGAAATGTGTTATTTTCTCAGAAATATTATTGACTGTTAAGCCTCATTTATAAAAGTGTTGATCAGCTAGCAAGGTCATCACTTTTATTAATGAACACCATCTTTGGCCATTATGAATGAAGGCAGCTATTCACTAATTACCTTCACTTTTACTTGGACCTCATTGCTACTCCATAAGGAAACAAAGAATCTGTTGCTTTAAGAAAAAAGCTGGATGCTTTTCTAGAAAAAGAGAGTATAGGTGGGTATTAAAGCTTTAAAGTAAAGATAACAGAGTGATTCAGGGAACATCCAAATGCCTCATGGAATCAGGAAGGAATTTTTTCCGTTAGAGCAAAGTGGACAATGGTTTTTTTTTTTTTGCTTTCTCCTGGATCAACTATGTCTTATAGGGTTTTATATCAGGGATATGTTTATTTGCCTAGGGGTTAAACTTGATGGACTTATTTCTTTTTTCAACCTGACTTAATATGTAACTATGATTTCGATTTACATAGTTGCAATAAAAGTCAGTAGGCTGGATGTGCTACTTCCCAAAAGGGGTAATCAGTTACTCCATTTGAGTAGATTTCAAAAAGTGTCAATGTGGATCCTAAAGGTAGAGAACAAGAAAGTCCTTAAGAAAGGTCATCTTGTCTTGTTTCAAAAATAAAAAGCTTTTATACTGAGTATTAGGAACATTTAAATCATGTAATGTCTGTAGTGTAAGCACAGGTACACTTTAAAACAGCAGTCAACAGACTACCAATAAAATAAGGAGATTTTCAAGAATTTTTGTTAAGATATTCATTTAGCTCAGATATCACTCTTTTAGGCTTTTAAAACCTAATTAAAACCACATGCAGACAACATCTTCTTGGTTAATACTCCCAGGTGTAGGTTCAAGAATAAAATAATCCTGCAGTAGTGAAACCTCCTACATATTTGTCTTTATGAATCTTCACCATACTCCTGCCTGAAACACACGCTCACCTTGCTTTGCCCTCTTCCAACTCTTTTCCCTACTCCCTCTTCAATTCCAATTATGTTGTGCATAAAATGAAAAGCTTCACACCTTCCCAGCTATTTACTGCCCTCGCCTACACAAATATAGTTGAGGAGGTTTAAAAAGGAGACTCATGTATATCGAACTCATACAAGTTTAATCTTTTATTTATCCCTGACCTTAACTTTCACTATATTACTTATTTTTCTAGGTGACATTAATTATTAAGCCATTAAATGTAGCTTATTGTTTCAGTAAAACAAATGTTTGGCTGAATAATGTATGATCAATGTTATAGTGCTTTGCAACAAATACATACAATTGTGCAATAGATATGGGCAATTATTATTATTATTATTATTATTATTATTATTAATAAACAGGTTTTATATAACACAACATATTAAGCAGCGCTGTACATTAAATACGGATTAATCAATAAATACCAGTTATCATACATATATGTATTTCTATACTAACAGTAGTAGATTCTTGTACTGTGATTGCTATTGAATGATGCAGAAAGTTGTTGAGTTTATATGATACCCTGATGAAGAGATGTAAGAGGTCCTGAAGATCCTGAATTTATTTCACCTATATTTTGCCTCGACTATATTCTGTTGACTTTTATTTTGCATTTTTTTAAATAAACCTTTTTTTTATTACATACCTGATTTTAGCTTTAGTGACACTTTGCTTCTCTATGCACCTATATTATAACTCTATTTATATACTTGTATAGATGTATAATATTAACTGATAGGAAGGGCCAGAAGAGTGCTATACATGAAAACACAGCAGCCCTTTTCTTCAACACTCTTCTCAAAATGCCGCAGGCCTTTTTCAAGCAATGGACAAGCTTTTCAGAGGAATCATGAACATCCTAAAGTGCCTCCATGAACAGAAGTCAGTTTAGATGAGTGGGTTTCCATGCATGCAGACCATCCATATGTACTGGTAAACCTCCTTCATTGAAAAGTCCAAAATCCAATAAATAAAACAATGGAAAAGGAAGAGTAAGGTTGAGAAGAAAAGGGCTGGGCAATACTCCAGCTGGGAAATGAAGGGGCTTTATCTGACCTGCACAACTTCTAATGAACACTGAGGAGCTGACCGAGTACAATGAAATCAGAGTAAGTCATTTCTGCAGAGGGGGGTATATAACTGAGTAAGAGTGAAGGTGAAATCAATAAAAGGTACCACCTAAACCCCAAACTATATTTATTTGTACACTGATATAGGATAAAATATATAGAAATACTTTTTGTTATTTATTCACAAGGGTTCCGTGCATTGCAACCTTAATGTTTTTACATAGAAACTCAAGGCACACTTCTATGACTGCTGGTTCTAATTTCATATTGCCATTTACACAGTTGCCTGTCCCAGTATCTAAATCCCTAAGTCTGCTAATATCCTTGCTTCATGGTGTGCTTCTGATTTAAAACTGCTAATATGTAGGCCAGGTGTTCCATGGTTTTGATCCTCACCTGTATTTCACATGGAACGAAGATGCACAGCACAATATTATATGGCAATCTCATCACATGCACTGGAACAATGGGAAAAGCCTACATGATCTGTTGACAATGTGCGTATATATATATATATATATATATATATATATATATATATATTTGTTTTTAATTTGTTGACAGTTTAATGGTCTTCATTGATGTATTTAGTTGTTTGAGTATCTTGTAATTAACCTCTTTTATATACAATACGCAGGTATTAATTGTTACTCCTTCCCCACAAATTAGTTCAGTTCTTTCTCTAGAAAATTATGTTGCATTGCATTGAAATCTACTTCTAAATTAAATTGTGAGCCCTTTGAGAGATAGGTAATGTGATAACTTTAGACTTTATGAAGTGCTGCATAATTTGTTGGTGCTATATAAATGCAAGCTAATAATATTATAAATAATATAACAAAATTGCCAGTATTTCTTTTTCAACAGTGGACATAAAGAAGCAAACGGTAAATGGTGCTTCTGGAACACAGGCAAAATTTTACAGGATTCAAAGGAAGAAAGGGGACCCTGGTCTCTCCTTCTTTTAAGACCACAGCAATGTTACTTGATCAATAGCTCTCTCTCTTGTAAGCTTAGGAAACCACTTGTGTGTATGTGCCTTAAATAGCTTAACTGTCCTCTAAATTACCTGGAGAAGACAGATTGGAAAGATGGATGCTCAACATACTAAATGTTGATTACGGACATGCTGGGCTGCATATACCAGCTTACTTAGTAGAAGGTCTGGACTTCCAACATCAGTTTTTGTAAGAGCCACATGTCTAGGATCTGGCCTTTCTTATGATTATATCCAGTTTATTAATTACTAGATGATTTCTCCCGTAAATATTCAGGATAAGCTATAGACCAAATTCGCACGAGAGTACTGTCAAGAATGAACCATTGTAAACTTCTCTTACTGCATTAAATCCTATGAATGTATCTCATTCACATTTCAAGTATGAACATTTGTCAAGAAATGTGTAGTGATACCGGATTATTTTTAGAATGGTAAAAGAATGTCCTGTACTTTTGTTAACAGTCTATGTAAATAGTCTGTATGTCATGACTATAGTATCGCTCTCAAATACATCTTCGTGTTTTACTAATTTCACTGTGATATATTCCTTCTAGTGCGACTTGTGTATTTTTATTGTGAGTCACTATATATACAATGGACATCATGTGTGTGATATATGAAGACCTTGGCTTGCAGGCAAGAGTGGCAACAAAGGGATCATAAATTCAAAGAGCATTTAAATGTTGTTAGTAATTTCGCTGAATTACTATACTTGGATTTACAAGTCTCCAACTGGCTCTAGTTTCATTGGATGTTTTTTTTTCAGAATACAACTTTTTTGTAGGGCGGCTGACAGTAACATATTGTTCAGGGATGAAATTTTCTTTACATCTTTTAATGCACTGGTAAGTGATCTTGTGACCAGTTTGTCCATATGTGGAGTATAATAATGTCTACCTAAATGTTCACAATGCTATATTGAGGAACCCTTGTTTTCCTAGTGGATTTGTGAAGCAATATTTTTATTGTACATTTGCATTTCTCTGGTATAAATGTTTAAGGATAATTATATATATGGGCAGCATGGTGGCTCAGAGGTTAGCTGTAGCCTTTGTAGCGCTAGGTCCTAGGTTCAAATCTCAGCCAGGACACTATCTGCATGAAGTTTGCAGGTTCTCACTGTGTCTGTGTGGGTTTCCTCCAAGTACTCTGGTTTCCTCCCACATCCCAAAAACATGCAGTTAGGTTATTTGGCTTCCCCTCCAAAATTGGCCTTAGATTGGGCTACTGGTGAGGAAACATGTAAAAAAGGAAACATAAATTAGTAATTACACTATGGGTTCTTCAGGGGAAGGTAGAGACCTAATTGAAGTTCCAGGATAACCCCAAGATCAAAAATATTAATGATAAAAAGTGTGGAGTAAAAGAGTGATTAGGATTTGGAGAGAATGTCCTATGATGACTGTGTTCAAACCAATATATTCAGACCTATATATGCTAGGTTGTGCCAAAGGAAAACCGTTATAATGGCCAACAAAATCCCAAGGTAGTATTGGCCAGCAAAATCCCAAAGGTGTATATGGGTATATTAGAGTTAAGATCTGGGATAAATTTCAGCATGTGTAGAAACTAGCCGGCTAGTCAGTTACCTCTCTTTCCCTTCCCACTTTGACTTTTGTTACTTCTTAGTAAAGTTTGGTGGGCTGGAAACTTTCCCCATGGTAAGAGGTGCAAGACAGGCAAGGACACACAAGGCAATAAAATTGGCCAGTCAACTCAAAGTTATTGGAGCGCAGTATCTTTACTTACCAAGTAGTTTGCTTTCGATGTGGACAGATTCAACTATCATCCCTCCCTTTGATTGTCTCTTGGTTCACTCCTGGCCATTGACAACATAATTTTTGTGGCATGTCAGAACCAATTTTTTCTTTCTCATGATGGGTTTACAATCACAGAACAAAACCTCTTTGGCATATTTCTCTAATTCACTCAGAACATGTCCACTGGACCGATATCTTCATAAGAAACAATTTGTTTTATTCATTCTGAGACCAAAACATTTTCCATTGCTATTATAAAATAAACTATAGTTTAAGTAATCCCTGTCCAGGGCAAGTCATTCATATATACCAATAGAAAATGTAGTGATAAATCATATTATTTTACACACTTAAACCTTTCAGTCTGAACAAATTTATTTTATGCCACAGTTCCCGTTATGCTAGTTCCTAGCTTTTAAAAAATTGGATCAACAGAATTTTATGTTGGATATAGGGGATAATCAGAAATTTCTATCTATATTTGCCTATTGCGTGTCATGCTAGCTTTGCTGTAACCCCTTATTCTTGTATTTATAGTAAATATCACAGTGTTTAGAGAATGTAAGATAAGCACAGATTTGGAGTGGGGGAGCATGAAAGAGAAGCAGTATACATTTTCCAGTCTGTTTCTTGTCTGCCTATTTAGTTAGGGGCCTAGGATTAATGATATGACATCGGCCCTGGCTTCCTTATTTAGAGCTGCAGCAGACAGTAGGAGCAGCTCTGATACATAATGATTTATGAAATATACATCAGAACATTGTATCAATATACAGATTATTTTTGGTTAAAAAAGCTACTGCAAAAGTCAGCTAGTTGATGTGAAAATGTTCTCCTTTTACTGCAAGCATTAACATTAGCATTAGCATGCTTGGATGATCCCAGTATGCATGTCAATAGAATCATTTTTCTACTGTTGTAATGCTTAAATTCAGGTATCTGCAGCCAAAACTTTTTGTCTTACATTTGATAGAGGAGTGATTCTTGTTCTCTTTTGGGAAATTTGTTTTCACTTCCTGGGAAAAAAAATCCTTTAAATGTGAGGAGACAGTTGCAATGGCAACACGTGTCCCTAATGGACAATTTCCCTTTCCTTGCTTGTTGACAAGTGTAACATTTTGGATTTCCATCACTTTCTATCTCCAGAACTATTCTGAACTTTTCTTCACTTTATTCAAAACAAATGAAGGACTTGGCTTTGGATACACTGGAAAGTTTACTTATGTACTTACACTATCATACTGGTGCATTAAAGTATCCACCCCTGGACCCTCTTCTGGTAATTTGTTCGCTTACCTTTGATTTTATTGAAGGCTTTCTAGATGGATGATCGGTTTGCAAACAAATGACTTGACACTTGCCTCTTCATCTCATGAATCAGCCACTGGAGCACTCGCATTGCACCACTGGTTCAAAAAGAACCAGCATCTGCACATGTGGCAATGAGCAGTGCAATTACAGCTCACTGCAGCCCCTATTCATTCCCTACGAGGCTGCCACAGAGAGATGACACACGTATGTTTACCCAAGTGACAGCAATTCCTGGTGTGAGGAAGTGGTAAACGCACCACATTTCACACTACCAGTGTGAAATAGCCCCAAATGACAAGAAAATGTTTCCTTTAAAATAAGAAAAAAAAAATAATAATGGAATCCTGTAAATTTATATTTCTATAAGTTGATATTTATTCAGCCAGCGAGTGGAATTATCTGCTTTATTTCACATCTATATCTCTATCTATTTACTGCCTGTTGTAAAAAAAAAAACAATGTTATTTACATAAGTGGTTGACCCATTCCATTTCCATGTTACCTATACCTTATCAAACAGCTCAGTTGATGGTTTAATTTAGATAATGGGAGCTGCAAAGCAAACAGTGTCTGCTAATATAACCCATAATGGCAATCCTTTTATTTATTAAATGTTTATTTGTAAAATAAAGGCTGCAGGGTCCTAAAGAATAAAAGTTGTTGATTTCATGATATGTGACATATAGTGAATAAGATTGATTAATTGATCTATTCACCTTCATTAACAATGTTAAAAACATTATCTGATATCTATCTATTTGTTACATTTAGATTCTCTGTTCCCCCCTTTTTTTCAAGAATTATGAACATTTCCTAATTGAGAGTAATTTTGCATTTAGGTGTAGTTGGTGGTGTGGGCAGGGGCAGTATGTTCTTTAACCTTTGTATATCTTGTTTGCAATTTCATAAAGTAATGTGTAACAAATTTCCACTGGCACACTCTTCTCATGAAGAATAAACCCTTTAATTCAGATAATGGAACAGTCATTTGGGAACAATGTATTAGGATCTCGCAGGAACTTTTTTTCTTTTGTTATATATATGATTGTAGAAGAAAAAGAGAAAGAGAGAAACCGAAGAGAGAAGAACTAAAATTAATATAAATAATTATCTTTTAACCTTTAGAGTTTTGGGTAAATAACCAAAGCCCCATTCAAAGCTCTAATGCCAAATAACTGATTTCATCCGGACTAATATTCTTGGTTATTGCAGGGTACCTGGACCAAAGGTTCAGCCATTGCTGAGGGACTTACAACTACACTGCACATACTAAACTGTCAATTAATATAATCTAGACATAAAATTTATTTCACATGTAAAAAATCATATTATAGAATACGTTTGTGCTTGATTGTCTTTTATTTGATTTAGCTTTTCAATGCAACCATTTTACAGCTTACCAAAGGTAATTAAACACCATTATATCAGTCCAACAAGACAGGAACAGCAAATTAACAAGAGGATATAGCCGAGTTAGCTATTATAGCAAACAATGGGTTATGTTTTACCTCTCTGTTGGAGTGCATCATCCTCTTAAACAAATGCACATACCTCAGAGCCTGTGATAATTCACACAAGTTGTAAAACATCAGGGGTAGCTGAGGGGAACATACCAAATTCCTGCATTCTTGTGTCAAAGCATAAACTTTCCTGGGCCGATCATTGCTCTGCTTCTCTTGAACTGTCTCGCTCTTTTCTGTGACTCTCTAGGGAGGCTCAGCTCCACACATAGAACATTTTTACAAGACCTGGACCGCTAATTAAAAACCTTTACCTCCATTGAACCTACGCACTGTGGTTCAGGGTGACTTTAGGAGATGAATAAGCAAAGAGAGAATAACAGAGGCCTCTCCATTTAATTAGTTTCAGGCCTACCTATTGCAAAATAAATGTATCTCAGAAAGGAGGACCAGTCATGAATCTAACCTAGAAACAACCCAGTGAAATATAAAAATAAAATACTATGTGTGCCTATGTATCAGTCTCTCTCTCAATATATATATATATATGTTTGCAGGCCCGAGGAGCCGGTACATCGCTTTGGGGCCCATGAAGCCCAACGCATCCCATAATTTTTTTTATTATAATTTGAACAGTTACTTATTTAATTCATTAAATTTTTATTGGATTTTTTTTAAATATTTGCAAGTCTGTTTAGTTTCAAAATTAAAAAGGCACGTGGGTCACGGGGTACATGACAGCGGTCAACAGTTTACGACATAAGAGACCTTCATGAAGGCCACCCTGGGAAAGAAGTCATGTGGTCTACAAGGGTATTCCTAGCTGGATGGGAAGTGACAAGGAGGAGGGGGTTCTGGGCGCAGTGAGAAAAAATTCATTAGCCGGCAAACAAATACATCATGTAGTCGCTGGGTTCTGAGACACCGCAAATTAAGGAAAGCAGACTAAGTATTCAGTATTGAGTCTGATCCAGCAAAACAGAATAATTTTCATTATGTGATTCAGAGTTTTGGCAGAAAAAAGGCCAGGAAAGCACCTTTGTTCGTCAGACAATAAATGCTATTGTAAACGTCTTTTATTGTTATAAATATATTACTTTAATATTACTATTATACCTATACATACTTATCTAAATGTATCAATGTAATCTACGATTGTTAGAAATAAATAATGATATACACATATACATGTGTGTAGAATTTTGTATAAGGGCCCACACACCTTCTTAGTACCGGGGCCCTGATTTTCTCTCAGCAGCAGTGTTAGAGCAAGCTTTGCTACAGCGACCCACTTTTAAAATGTACACATTTTATTCCAGATTTGTTTTTGAATCTTCATTTCTTTTTACTTTTAAGCCGTGTTTGAGATTTGTGAAGGTATGGCACTCCTCCTCTGTAGTGCTGTTGTATAGAATTTGCCTATTCCAGCCACAACATCCAGCCGCACTTACAATACAATACACAAGGAGAAGACATCCTTCTACAGAGCAGCAGCTTATAAATGTGATTTCTGCCACAAAGAATTATGGGGTTGGGATAAGATAAATCCAGGAATTAATTCAGTATGTTTTACATATGGCATGGTTTAGATTTGAAGGCTGTAAAGATATGAAGGGTGTAAGGAACCTTTACACTTTATTTTGTGCCTAACATTTTGCTCTGATTTTTTTATGTTATGTTAATTCCAAGGTGTCCACGGAAATGTGTCCACGGAATTTAAAGGATAACACTACCTTTGGTACAGATTCACTTTAAATAGCCCCCCCACCCTCCCATGGACCATCAATTGGCCAACATACAATTATTCATTCAATGTACCGTATTTTTCGCCGTATAAGACGATCCGGAATATAAGACGCACCCAATTTTAAAGGGGGAAAATCTAGAAAAAAAAGATTCTGAAAGATTATTCCCCTTTTGATCACTCATGTGCCATTCAAATTCCCTTTCTGATCACTCTGTACCTTTCAAATTCCCTTTCTGGTCACTCTGTGTCATTCAAATTCCCCTTCTGATCACTCTGTGTCATTCAAATTCCCCTTCTGATCACTCTGTGCTTTTCTTCCACTGTACACCAGTTAGGACAGGGAACAGCAGGGGGCGCTGTGCAGGCTTCTTTCACTGCAGCCAGGAGGAGACACGCGCTGCCAGAGAGGAGAAGAGACACACGCTGCATGCAGCCAGCGAGGAGAAAAGACACACGCAGGATCGGGTATCGGGTGAGTATCTTATTTTAATTATTTTATAACAAATTTGTCGTATAGAACGCACCAACTTTACCCCCCAGTTTTGGGGAAGAAAAAGTGCGTCTTATACGGCAAAAAATACAGTATTTCTTTTAATGCAACAAGTGTATGTATAGTGATTTCAGCCGTGATGAATAAGTGATGACTTACCAGCGTGCTGCTTCTCCTTCACTTTCCCCTCAGTATTATAGGGTAGTGACCCAACCAATAATTGTATTGGACCTGACTGTGCCCTTTGGAAAGATCACGGAACTGTCTAAATAGAATTACAATTTCTGTTACAGGTAATACAGCTAATACAGTCAGTAATGTGTTTCACCTGGGTGTTTAGCTTCTTGCCTGGAGTTCAGCTACAATATTACTCATATGTATAAATGATTGATTTGATTAATCATAAGAGAATTATGAGTCAGATCAAAACTAAAAAAAAAACATATAAATACAAAAACAGGGGGAATCGTAAAGTGCAGTAAAATAACACATAACAACCAATTATTATTTATTTGTAGCAATCTTACTGTCATAAAATAAAATGTTATTGTCTGCTTTGGGTGATTGCTTTTTACACACTGTTCCTTTTTATGCTGCCTTTAAAAATAAGGCTGAATATTTTCTTGCAGTGCTAGGAAGTGAAATTCAGTTTCTCAGCAGCACTGTGGCTCTTTGTCTAGCTGTACTGTAGAAAGTGAACTGACAGGGTGCAATATTTATGACTTCTTCTGGTGACTGGGACTCCAGACAGGAGTGTTTCTTCCTTGTAGAAAACAGATTGTTTGTATAAGACACAACAGCAATTCCCACGTCTCTGACTCTACATTATGGGTCAGATGTCCAAGATCTTCCAAAAAGGTTCTGGATGACCTATGTGGTCTAGACTTTAGAGGATCATTATCAGGCTCTCTTGTTCTTATCATGGCTCATGCAATTTGTCACTTATCTCAGGCTGAATGCTGCTCAGTGTAGATTTTCTGTATTATCCCTGCAGGACCTTTTATGATGATCTGTGATTTTTTTTTTTAATTTTTGCAGAATGTGGTCAAATTATTATGAGTTTCAAATTGAAAGGTGAAGCTGTGTTAATTTTAATAATTGGGGATGACTGCATCCATCACAGCCTTATCACAGAGGTGTACAGAACAAGTAAGTACAAATCTATGCACAAAAATGCAATTATATTTAGAGAGGTGACAATAAAAGACTTAAATTATTATTATATTTTTGTTTTGATAGCTTAAAACATAAACCTAAAAGCCAGTATGTGGATTAAGTATGTCATTCAAGTTATTTAAAAGGGAATTGTCAAAGCCATTTCAGGCAGCAGAGTTCTACCGCAGACTTAACCTTGCACCCAACAGCTCCCATTCAAATTATTAGGAGTGGTTGGGAATACATTTTTGCATGAGTTGCATGCCCCTGCAGTTGAGAGGATCGTGCTGGGGTACTTGAAAGTGACATGTCACTTTATTATTATTATTATTATTATTATTATTATTAATAATAATAAACAGGATTTATATAGCGCCAACATATTACACAGTGCTGTACATTAAATAGGGTCACTTCTGCTGATGTAATTGCTTTTTCTCTTCTGGAGGAAGAACTGCACCTTAACCGCACTCAACTGCATGACAAGGGAGGTTAGATGTGGCCAACAACATATTTTTCAACTACAAGTCTGAAAGAAGCCTTTTAGCTTTTTTGCAAACAAATACATTTAAATTAATGCTAGGTGATGCCCAGTTTGGACAGACTGCTTGGCTTTATATTAAGAATTTATATTAAGAATCCCCTGGATGCTTGTTGGTAGCCTCTGTATAATCACTGTGGCTTCCATTTCTTCTAGAAGTGAGGAAAGATGGTCTTCCACCACATTTAAAATATTAAGCTGTCTGCCTTACTTTGATCTTCCCTGCATTTCAGATTTATTAATAGATCAACAGAAAAGCTGAAAAGAAGGCACCAAAATGCTTCTGCTTTAGCTTCGAGTTTACCACCTGCTCAATGCAAGTCCTGATATGAAATATTCATATTTAATATTGTAATAATCCAAAATGTAATATTCCAAATTTGATTAATTAACATTCAGCAAATATTTAATAATACAACAAACCACACAATAAGTTGAAAATTGAATGATCACTTAACTTAGTAAATAAAGTGATTTTCCAATGATGTTAAAGTAAATTCCTTCTTTGCCTACCCTTGTGAGGGGGAGTACTGTAATCTCTGTTAATAAATTCCTGTGTTTTATATGTCTCTTTCATGGCAATCACCAGAAAGCTATGCCATGAACGGTATCCCACTTATTACTCCAATGATAGGTTTCCTTTAATTAGGTGTCAAAAGCAATGACTATTGCTGTGTGAGTTTTTAACGGAAAACCGGTCCCAATCCTGCACAACTCTAAATAGGGATACGATTTAAAATACATAACAGAGATGGTCTCCATTGAGAACTGGAACATTATCAAGAAAAAGTTTAATACACCTGTCATCTCGTGAGCTTCATATGTGTTTATTATTTTTTTGTGTTTTTTTTATTATGTGATGGACATATCTTAGTAATTAAAGGAAGCCCAGACAATTGACCAGTGCTGAAAAAGGCGCATTTTCTGCAAAAAAAAAAAGTATAAGACCTTCTGCCACATGTTATATACCCAAAATAAGACCATTAATATAGCTTCAAGTAAACTTTTCATCACAGACCAGTGGTAATTTCTGACTGCCAAACTGTTTCAGCTAAAAATTAAATATGGGCACTGTGATTGCTTAACACATACCACTGTTTATGATGAAATGTAGAAGGATACTGTGGTTTATTTCTACAGAGCAGAGTTTTGAAACCATTTACATTTCTGACTGCTTTATCCCCAGAGATTCTCTAATAGCAACATCCACACTGGCCTCCATTAGCTTGTCTCAGCACCCCACTTCCTGTGGCATGCTTCCCCCCTTCCAGTAAATGGGGCCCACCTAGGCCCATTGCCATGGGAGCTGAGATAGCTGCAGCAGCTGGCTGCAGCCTAATTACAGTCACTGTTAATCAAAGGCTGTTTTCCCCATCTGACAGGGCCTGGGAAGCACATTCTTGTGTTGTTAAGGTGCCTCCAGGGACGCCAGGAGAACAAGCGGTTTGACAGTAACAGCATGCTGGGCCAGAGGAAGGGGGGGGGAGGAATGGACTGGGCAGTCAGAAAAATGAAGGGAGGGAGCTGAAAGAGAAATTCCCCCCAATGGCCCCAGGGAAAATGGGGGGGAAAGAAGCAAAGAGTATTTTCGAATGAAAGGTTGTGATCTTTACTGAAGGATGAATGCACATTTCCAGCTCCCACCCACAGCGAGGGTGTCCCCGTCATTCTGCAAGGACTCCCCTCCCGTCCCTTCAGTCTGCGGTCTCTGGGCTGTCAAGAATCAATATAATATACTGCTTTGGCCCCCTGGCTTTAATGGATTTTAAAGGCTTTCCCAAATTTTAACACCTTCAGCACCAAATATTTAACTTAGAAGTATAAATCTTTTAATTTTAATTAATGATACAGTCAGTCATTTATTAGGAACCTTGAATGAGATATCATAATTCCATTGTTCATCATGGCAAATTCTGGCAGCACCCACAGTAGTTTAGTTCCCCTTTAGGTGGCAAGGTTATAAGAAATGTGTCAGGACAATAACAAAGGACCTACCATTGCCATCCTTTGAAGGTTCATGCATTAGCAGCGTCATCTCAATCCTACTTTACTATTACATCTCTTGAAACTTAATAATATGCATGATGACTTCTGAGCATACACCTTCAAAAACAAGTTGGCAACAACACATTTAAATTTTACAGAATTTATATTTGTGCACTATGGTGCCCTGTAGCACAGGTATATGTTTTTAATGTATTTGTGCCAGGGGCATCACATGGGCCTAATAGTGTGGAAGTAATGGTTGTAAAGGTGCGGTCACAATATAAATGATTACAATGTAGGCTTGACTAAAAACTAATGTTAGTGTCAGTAACTCCCAGACCCCAGCATAACCCCCAACCAAACCACCCAGGCCCCCCGCAATAGCCCCTAATCTAGCCATAACTCCCAGACCCTAGTTATAGTACCCAGACCTGCCAGGACTCCCAGGCTCTAGAAATAGTCCCAAAATCAGTCATAAGTGCTCAGCCAAAACTCTCCGGCCCTGGCACTATCCCCCAGATCAGCCAGAACTCCCAGGCTCCAGCAGTGGCCCCCAGCTAACCAGAATGTTCAGGCTCCATCGATAGCCCCCAGTCCAGTCATAACTCCTATTCATTAAAGACTGAATTTGGGGAAAAGAATAAATCAACACAGTTCCATGCTACCACAGGCTTTTTTTTTTTCTTTTGTGACTGCTCACTTCGCTGCCTGGCCAGTCTCTAACATCAGACCATAAAATGCTGGACCAGCAGTCCTGCACTGCACACAAGGATAAAGAGGACTCATCCGCACCCTGGAGGAATCAGACAAAGGAGGAAAACGGTCCAATCAAATAGACATTTAACTCCAGAAACTCTGGGAAGACCCCAATGAGTACTTTGGATAAGTAGCAGCAGCACAAAGTGGGGTTTTAAAACATATATCAAGCTAAACCTTTTTTTTAGTTTAGGATAGGGAATGGTGCAGAACCTTGTAAATTTTTCTTTTTATGTCTTTGTCTCAAGGGAGTGATTGTCAGAATTGTGTTGCAGTGCATTGGTTGGGTATGTCTGGGGTGCCACTAAGAATTTTGTCTTGTGTGTTGCCTTTCATTTTGGTAGGAATGAGAACTAACTGTTTTGTGTCTTGCATTGTTTGAGTTGTAGGTTTAAAATGAATGTGTGGTCGTGAATGTGAAGCACACAAGGGCAGAAGAACACTTCTCAGAGTAACAAGAAAAAAAGTGTTTTTTCACCTAATGGCAGTGAAAAACTGTTTTGATATTATCCCAGAGTGCATTGCCCAGGTCCTGAATAGTCTATGGGCAGGCTCTAGTATTATCATAAGGGTAGTGGGAGAGCTTATGCAATCAGTGGCCATCAGATATTTACTGCTTATGTTGCCAACTAATTTATCCAACTATTGCTTTATATCCCCTAAACCCACCATCAAAAAGTCAACTTTTTCCATTTCTGGTTTGGAAAGGTGGAGTTTCCCTTAAAAACTGCATAATTGACATAATAATACATGCAGAGGGGTTATTGAAATTTACCGCTTCACCTCACCAAATAGCTCCGAGGGGAATTTCCCTTTAAGTGACACATCTTCATTCATTTTGGTTCCCAAAAGCAATAAAACAGTCAAAGGGAATGATTTACCAAAGGAGTTATTTCCACCCAGGTCCAGCCAATATGTGTTGATTTGGAAGGAACACCCAGCCAAGTTCAGGGGAAATGTCTCCTTTTTCCCCCATCATTACTTGTTACTTCCATAGGTAAATGCCTCCTTTAGTAAATTTCCCATAAAAGTGCGATAAACACACCAAGCAAAAAAAACAGTAAAAATACAGAAAAAAAAATGGAGCTGCCTGGTGCCGTATTTCAAGCACAAATCATTACCTATTCTTACCAGTGCGTCGTGTATGCCGTTATATAAATCATTTGCAGAAAAATATATATTTTTTTTAACATGCTGCTGGTCCCTGACAGCATAAATGTAAACATCAGTTACAATGGTTTGTTGCTGGAGGCAAATATGAAGATTAATTTACACAATGACACATGGAAATTCTAAACACGTTATAAAGATGCAATTATAACTGCCTGGCATTGCCTCCCGTAGGTAGCAAGAAACATTTCAGTCCACAAGGTGAAGTTCGATTACTGTCAGGAAGATTCTCTTAAAGTGGACCTGTCATTATAATGTGCACTGCATAAGAATCAGGAGGGGGGCTCACATTTGTATTAACTCTGTGCATATATAATGAGTGCTCTCATATCTCCCCTCCTATTGTGTGTTACTTACCCCACCTCCTAGATTGTAAGCTCTTCTAGGCAGGGTACTCTACTCCTCCTGTGTCAACGTCTGTATCTGTCTGCCATTTTTAACCCCTATTTAATGTACAGCGCTGTGTTATATGTTGGCGCTATATAAATCCTGTTAATTATTAATATTATTAATAATAATAATATAGGTGAATCATTAAACTTGACATTATGATGATATTTATTATGCCCAAGTGTTCTGTCATCCCCCAACCATTTGTCCCCACCTCTCTTGGAGCAGCCTTGGCATTTAACCTGGTAGAGAATGAACCCTGTACTCCCAGACCAGTGAATGTCTCTGGGACTGAGTTGGAGTTTGGAGGGGGATGGATAAATATAATAGATAAAACCATTTTAAAGATCTGGTGGGAGATCTTTTTTTTATTGTATTACTATTTTTTTTAGTCCTAAAAAGACAATAGATCCTCCTGTAAAATACATGTATGAAAATTAATATGTAGGCACTAATTGTTGACTTCAATACCCTGACCCTGAAGGTTCCATATACACGTGCAATAATTGTCGTTTTAAAGGATCTTTCATGATCCTTTCCAAGGACAAACTACTGCACGATGAATATACAGCACTGTTCTTCTCTATGGAGTGGGAGGGGGGAAACGATGGAACGGCACCCCACTGCGCTCTGCCCCTTCACTTCCATTAAGATCGTTCGTTGTCTGTACACATGCCAGATTTTTATCCGATATCGGCTCTGAGACGATTATCGGACAAAGAACCATTGCAAGCGTGTACCTGGCCTAATGCTGGTGATTAATACACATATAGAAGAGTTTTCTTTCACTAGTTCTAATCAATTTTCCATACAAAATTACATTTAACCTTACATATATATATATATATATATATATACACCAAGCAAAAAAAAAAAAACACCAAACAAAAAAAAAGTAAAAATACAGAAAAAAAGGGGGCTGCCTGGTGCCATATTTCAAGCACAAATCATTACCTATGTATATTTATATATATATATAAATATTTATATAATTATATATATATATATATATATATATATATATAAATTTATAAATAAAATATATAAATAAAAAAATGTATTTATATTATACATTTTATAAATATTTTTTGTTGCTTATTTTTGTCCGAACCTGTTAAGGATTTTTGCATTCCCTTTTGCATTTCTCTGCGTCTTCATATTCTGGGGTCAATTTAAGAAATTACGAATGGATTGTTTCTATTCAGAAAGCATTTAACACACATTAAAGTGAAAGATTACACATAATTGAAGGAAAATGTACATTCCCTAAAATTTATCACTGTATTTTGTGTATTATTGCAGAGATAAATATCTCCAGCTTCTGTCTGCTGTTATTTAAACTCATGTTAGGTGATTGTGACTTAGATAGTGCCATTTTCTCTTTTTTTAGTTGCAATTCAGAGCTATAGCCGAGAGAATAAAGAGATCTAAAAGGTCGATGATGATGAGCATTTTACCCGGAGACCCTTTTTAGTGATTTGGATGATGATACGATTATTTAACTGTCAATTCTAATGGTAATTTTGAATGTGGAGAGGAGGGCTTTGGAAGTTGTCTCAACTTTTGGAAAAAACAATCTTAACATTCTTGGCATTTCACAGTGTTTTTTTCTAGATTTCTGACAGATGTTCTTCAAGAATTCAGCACTCCCAGATACATTACATTACCAGCAGAGCTGCAAGGGAGAAAATACAGAATAGTTTGTACTGGAAAAGTGAATGTTTGCATGTGATACATAAATATACCTACTATTTACTACTACCTAATATCTACTACTACCTCCTATTTACACTCTCTGTTCTCCTAACGGTTTACTAATAACTTCCTTACTCATAACCTCTTCCCATACACAGTCCAACTACTTCTCTAAAACTGCCCCATTTACTGGAATTCCCTCTCTTAATATGATTATTGTTATTATTATTATTATTATTAATAATAACAATCTAGATTTTTATAGCGCCAACATAATTTGGAGCTCTGTACATTAAATAGGGGTTGGAAATGACAGACAGAGGAGAGGACCCTGCCCCGAAGAGCTTACAATCTCCTGTCTCATTAGACTTGTCTTACCTTTAATATATTTAAATATGTTCCTATAACTCTCTTCTTCAAGCTCAACAACTCAATTTTTTTTCTCTCTTAATCATCACTAATTACCCATAGTTCCACTTCCAGTTATTTACTATGCTCCCCCACCTCCTATATTGTAAGCTTAGTTGGGCAGAGTCCTCTTCTCCTCCTGTGTCCTCTGCTGCCCCTATTTATAGATCTCTTTATAGATCACCTTCAGTGGTGTTTGTAGCCAACAGTGGACCCCTGTGCAAAACTGACTTGGATGAACTATCATGGGTGAACTTGGATGATCCAGCAATCCTGAAATGGATTTGCTTCAGGATTGAAATCACTTGCCAACTATACAATTATTTTAAGAAGTCCATTCCAGGTTTATTGGATCACCTTGGTTCTCCCATGATAGTCTATCTTCTCCAGTCTTGAAGAGCTTTATTAAATCTGGCTCAATGTTACCAAGAAAAAGGCAGCACATAAAGAAAGCACAGAACCTGCTGACAAGACTTGTAAAATAATGAGCCATTATTTTTCTACATAATACAACAAAAAAATAACAAAACATGATAATAACTTGACATAGGATTTACCAGACCAAAAGAAGACAAATAGAAATAGATTCTGTTGCTCCAGTGTTCCAGTAAGCCCCAAGGAAAAATGTACTGTACATAATTACATTACTATATAGGTTCTAGAGGATACAAAGTAAAAAAGTGACAAAGTATGAACTCTGAGAATGGATGAAAGTCATGAGATGTTACTTGACCTGGTATTTCTGTGCCTAATTGGTTTACATTAAAAAACCTAATCATTTCCAGAAAATTACCTATATTGATCTGAGCTGGCCAGATTTTAGGAAATACCACCCCACTTTTCAAAATTTGACATTATTGCAAATGTGCGCTGTGAGAATTACTTAGGTGGCCGTTGCTGACCTTCAGTAATTACCATTTCTCTGGTTTTCTTTGACCTAAAATGACACATTCATTTAAGATAAATAATTACTTTTCTTTTGTTTTTCTAAAATTATTAGTCGAATTGGTTCCCATAAATACATTATATCCTTTGCAATTACCTGCATACCCTTACTTAATGCCTGTAGCTACAATTCATGCTCTGTTCAGAACGTATTCCTTTGTAGCCACCCCAATGTGCTGTAGATAGCTGAGACTACAAGTGACCCCCATCCATGGTACACAGCACCAAGGATCATGGAACATGTAGTTTTTTTTATGGGTTATAGGCAGAAATACTGCATAAAAAACATTTTTGCAATAAAAATATATATTACTCATGAATGATTGTGTGTGTGTTGCTCTTTATTAATTGTCAATTTGAGGACTGATACTTTAAATCAAAGGTCCTGAAGAATTTGTTAGCAAGTAAAATCAATATTCCTACAGGTATATTTATGGAAAATGGTGTGGCTTTACTAAAGTAGTTTAGACTGTTCACTTACGGTATCAAGAAGTGTCAAAATATGGGACTTTCACGGCAGTTGAATCTTATGCAAAACTATGCAAAAACTTTTTTATAAGATTCAACTTCCGTTAAAGTCCCATATTTTGACACTTCGTGATATCGTATTTGAACCCTTGAGGGATGGTGGCAGTTTCAAGTACAATTGAAATCAGACTAAACAATATATAATTTAGACTGTTCACTTAGCAATGTGAATTATCACTTTGCTTAGTAAATTAGGTAAAGCTGGACTGATTTCAACCATTCAATCATATACAAGCACAAATAACGTTTTTACATTTTCTAGCATATGACTGGGTTTTATTTGCAAAGTAAAATTTTTACCGTATTCAATTCCCTTTCAAGATTACAATTGACTTTGCTAAGTGAACAACCTATATTACTCTAGTAAATCAACCCCAATGTCACAGAAGCACCGGATCCTCTAAATGAGCATGACAGCCAGGCAAGTAGAATTTTTGGAAGGAGACTCAGTAATGTCAGCTCTCATAATTCTTTTAGTACAGCTTTCTATTCAGATTATTCTTGTTATCATGGCCATCTGATGTCAATATTCCCATTCAGCTAGTCTGATTGCTCCCTTTACAACGTTCTTATCTCATTTTCTCTATATGCTCCTCTCTATTCTTTTTTTCTTTATGTCTTTTTGTACTTCTCATCTGTTTTTCCTGCATTCATTTCACCTTTTTTTGTAATTCATCTCCTATGGTTTATGTACAGATCTGTCTTCCCTTTCATGCCGTTTTGTGTTCTTTTTTTCATCTTTCCTTTTCATACCTTCTTCTTCTCTTCCATTCTGACATAACATTTTCTCACTCTATTGCTGTTCTCACATTTTTCTGGCTTCATCTTTGCATCTGCACAATGTAAATAAATAAAGCTGCGCCCTCCCCTCCCTGAGGGTTTCTGCGGACAAACTGCAGGTGCGTTTATGGCAAAAAAATATTCCGCTCACATCGCTGAGCCTCTTTGCCAATGTTATTTTCCACATTACACAGAACGGGGATTAGGGAGGGGGAAGCTTTGCAGTGAAATGGACTGCAGAGCTTTGCAAAAAAAAAAAAAAAACTGCAGGGAACTTTGTTCCAATGGACAATATAAAATCTAGAATATTGGGGACTAATATACTAAGTCATTTTTATCCTTGCTTCATAAGTCTGTATTCTTTTCAAACAACTAATTTTACAAAATTCTTACTGGGTGTTTAAAACAATTATATTTTGTTTGGCGGCCTCCTAAATGCCCTTAATATATTATAAATTGATTTTTTTTAATACATTTTTATTTTTTTTAAATGCCAATATATTGTGCTGTTCTTCTATATAAAAAGGGCTGTACATTTAATAGGGGTTACAAATGTCAGACAAGTATAAACAATGACACAGGAGGAGAGGACCCTGCTCAATACAGGTAATAATCTATTATTATTAATAAACAGGATTTATATAGCACTAACATATTACGCAGCACTGTACATTAATTAGGCATCATTTTCAGATTACTATAAAGAGCTGCAACAAAGGAGCTGATCTTGTATGTATGTTGCAGTTACATACCGTCTATTTATAATATAAGTGATTGCCTGAACCTCACCATAAAAAAGTCCAAGGTAAATGCAGACTGGACCCCGCAAGTGATTTCCAACTGGACCAGAGAATTGCAATTCACAAAGGGAGCTGCTAAAGTTCAATTACCTTTGAAGTCTCAAGTTTTGGGTCTTATGTTTCCTCTCTTTTCTACTTGGTGAGCAAAAACAAGGATGGGGAAACCACATTTTCTGGAGGATTACATATAAGGAATAGTGCCCATAATATTCTCATAATGGGTGTCTCCACTCAGCTATTCTAGGTCAAAAAAGGTAAAAAGCTATTAAATTTTAAAATGTTATAGTTATTTTTTCAAAGATCAAAATGTTTTAGTTGTTCATATTGTCAGCAACACTACACAAAAAGCAACATAAGAAAACATTAAAATTAAAAGAGTTCCTTTTAATGAAAGAACTATATAAATCCCAGTTGAAGTCTTACAGTTTTAATTTTCTTTATGGTCTCATTCATCAAAATTTTATACTCTGCAACTGTGATTTTTTTTTTACATGAAAATGCTTAAAAATATCTGATTCCTCCTCTTCCTTGCAGTGCTCTGTGCTGGCATAGCTGAGTAACGGAAACACCCATCACCTGTATGCCAGATCAGAAAGTAGAGCGTATTGACCATTTCTGTCACTGACAGCTAATTATTAATAATATAATTAATAATAATAATAATAATAATAATAATAAAAAACAGTATTTATATAGCGCCAACATATTACGCAGAGCTGTACAGTAAATAGCGGTAACAAATGACAGATACAGACAATGACACAGAAGGAGGAGAGAACCCTGCCCAGAAGAGCTTACAATCTAAGAAGAGGAGGAAGCAGCATACAATAGGAGGGGGGATATGGATTGGAGGGTGAGTAGTGAGGGTTTAGGAGAAAGAAGAAGACAATGAAAAACAAGAATTACTGCAAACTGTTTTAAATGGGATGGCTTATCTTTGATTTCATTTCAGATTTAACAATCATAATGGTAAGAATCCCTGAGAAACTACGATCATTCTTATCCAATTGCAGGCGTGATGCCTAATTGATTGAATAATTGATGCCTAATTTCCTCATTGCACCAGGTTGGTATTTGGAGAAGAAGGACCTATTGGTATGGCCCCATTTTCAATCACCCACCACTTATCAGTGGCAGATGTAGCAAACAGTGGACCCATGCGCAGAACTGACTTGGGCCCCCCATGAACAACTGACTTGTGGCTGAGAAGGGTATAGTGCCCACACTTTGCACCTCTTGATGACCGCTCCTAATGTTCATAGTTCCCAAACAATTGCTATACAAGCCTGTGTTCTTGAAGTACTGAGCTAAAGAAGGAAGAAATGTATAGTATAAATGTAGATAGATATTTTTACTTATCTCTGTAAAATATGTTATTTGTGCATTAATTATTCATTAAAATAATCTTTTTAATTGTAACTGGTGCTAGAACTTTAATTTGTCCCAAAACCAGCCGTCTTTACTCTACTTCATAATAGCACCTAGGTTTTAGGGAGAACTTGATGCTGATCATATATATCATAGTGAACATGTGCTGAGAGTGATAGGAGCAAACTTACTCTCCTTTGCAGTGCAATCAAAAAGCTGGAATGTGTTCACTCTTTAAAAGTCAACAGTTCCAATAGATTATTTCAATTGTCTATACAGCTGCTTGTCTAGAATTCAGTTATTTTTAATGTCTGCGTGTAAAATATTGACTATTGACACAAAAGTGAGTAAGGATGAAAGTCATATGAAAAGAAAAAAAAAACATATGCATGATTTTCAGTGCTTCAAGTCTATCATGTGTTAACTTTACAGGGTTCAGACAGTATATTCCACGCTGTTCAGGGCACACAGGAGACTTCATTGTAATCCCAGATCAGATCTTGAAGTGCCGTACATATTCCTGGTCTTGTATAGTGACAAAGAACTATATACTTCATTGTAAGAGGACAGCTTATAGTATAATTTGTGATGGGATTCAAAGGATTAGAGCTGAGTTATGTGAGTGAGCAACAGAAGCAGAGGTTACTAAATCATAATCAACTGCTTATACAAAACATCACTGAGCGCCAAGAGCCATCAGCACATAGAAAAAACAGCATTAGGAAGTCCTGTGTGTGCACGCAGACAAATGAATATTAATTAAATTATAAAGAAACACATTTGGTTATTATTACATGAATATTCTATTCCTTTTTTACAATTCAAGAACAAAAAAATAGGAATAGCTTGTGTACCCACTAAGAGTGCTTTCTTTAAAAAAAAAAATAGAAAAAAAGGTTTTGTATGTTATTACAGATATTAGCAGTGCCTATTCAACTCATAGTAACCAGTCTGGCTCCAACTTTCCTGACATTCAGATGTTCTAGCCCAGCTTTTATCAACCTTTTTATTGTGGAGGAACCTTTAAACCTTTATAACTTCCTGGTCTCAGGGAACCCCTGCTATCATTTCTATAACCACAGCTCATGGTACATTAGTGTGGTGGTCAAAAGGAAGAATGCCTCTTACGTTCCTGGCCATTGGGAAGAATGCCACCCTTACAGGGTAGCCAAATAAATCATTGGTGTCACTTAAACTGACCCGAGAGGCATACATTGCTTTTTGCTCAATGAACCCCTGAGAAACCCCTGGAGGAACCCTAGTTATTATATATTACCACAGCTTTTATTAGAACCAATTAGTATTTCTGAAAGAAGACAGAGAAATGTAATAAAAAATTATTTGCCCATTGGAAACTCTTTTTTTGTATGGACAGTGTATTTCCAATTTTCCTTCTTATTATTACAGAGTATTCATATAGCACTGACATATTACGCAGCGTTTTACAATGTCCATAGTCATGTCACTAGCTGTCCCTCAAAGGTGCTCACAATCCAATCTTCCTACCATAGTCTTTAATGTAGTCAAAGGTAAACTTTGAGGGGAAGCCAATTAGCCTAATTCCATGTTTTTTTGGAAAGTGGGAGGAAACCCATGTAATCCTGGGAGAAAACCTGCAAACTCCATGCAGATAAAGTCCTAGCCAAGATACGAACCTAGGACTTAGCACTGCAAAGGCCAGAGTGCTAACCTCTGAGTTTATGGTGCATTACTTGAACACTCCCTTAGTATTTAATAATCCAGTCATCTTCTATAGTAATATTTAGCAAATTGAAGTGTATAGCTATTGATGTTGGATAGAAGTGAAAGGGAAAAACTAATACTAAGTTAAGTTGAGAAGAGATCCAATCATAGAGCCAGTGTTGATGGGATTCAGAACTGCTTCTCTTCCCCTGGCACATCTATAGAAATTCTAAATCAGCTTGAAGCAGATTAAGTGCAGGTCAACTGCACCTCCATTGAATTGTGAACAACTTCAAGTTTTTCAAATTGATGTCAAAAGCATACTGTGAAGCCTATTAGAACTGACCCTTGGACAGTTGTCACCTGGACATTTGTCCCTATTGAGTGATATATTTTTACCTAATGCCCTATTGACAACTGTGAACTTCTGGATTTCCCATCATTTTCTGTCTGTAAATGGTCAACAGGAAAAAAAGGGATAAATCTGGGCAGTAGAGTCCTAGACAGCAAGGAAAAAACAACAAAGGATGTAAAGCTAAAAAAACAATGTTTTGCCTTTATGTATACTTCACATATACCTTAGGCTATGCGTCTCATTTGTTGCTTTGGGATACAGTTTTTATACAAGTTTTCCTTTTATATTCTGCAGCCAATAGTACATGGCTCACATTCACAAATAGTTTTGCTTTGATCTAAGTCCAGAATAGATTTTTCAGATGTATGAAAAATGGTAACTTATTATCATCCCAGAGAAACATAGTGCTCTCTCTAGAGCGGTTCATGAAAGCCTCTTGGAAAATTATTTATGAAAGGGAAGCTACAGTTAATTTCGGCAAATTTCCTTCTCTGTGAAGGCTGGGATTTGTTTTGGACTGGGTTTCTGCTGTCAGTATCTTTTAGCAAACCCATGTCTTTAGCTACAAAAAGCCTTTGATTAATGAGTGGGACATAGGATATACAAGCCCCATATAACGCCATGGTTTTCAAATACTGACACTTCCAAGGAGAATACATCTAATAAAACAATTAGCTGTATCATATTTTATACTAATTCATTTGGCCTAGACTCTCATCTGTATAAAGCAGCTGTTTTGTTCTGATCTTTATGCAGAACAGCTACATGACCAAAGTTATCCACAGCACTTATTTAAAGTGAATCTGTACTCAAGAATTACAATGGAATGTATTGCAGCTTACCAGTTCCTAGATGTGGTGGTTGAGTTTTGTATAGACCTTTTTCCTTTCTTTTCACCTGGTGACAACGCTCACTCTGTATACTGTGGAGGACTTGCATTGTCACCCAAGGACAGGAAGTGTTATGACTGCAAATTACTTCCTCTTCTACTCATCTCCATCTAATAGGAGAGAATTGTTCTTACTTAGCAGAGATGACCTAGGTAAAAATGATAATCCAGTGTGCAATTGCAATAACATTTCACAATTTATAGGGTGGCACAGGATTTTGGAAGCATCGCTGGCTTTATTTGCACTTATTGAACAGATATAACAGAATTTTTTTCAATGGCATTTATTTAGTAAGTAAATCGTTTTTTTTTAACAATTTTTCAATTAAACAATACAATACAAAACAATGTCATCTTATAGAAGAGAAGAATACAAACATATGAAGCATAGCAAAACAACTGTATTCATGTGAAAGATTACACAATTATAGGGATAGAAAGGGGGTCAGGGAAGACAATGAACACATCTATGGAGATCTCGGTACATAAGGTGGTCCACAGGAAAATTTTGGTGGTCCGCAGCTCTGACCTATGCCCCCCCAAGTGAGGTCAGGAGAAGGACAGTGCTGGGAGGCGCACTGGCTAGACCTGTGGACCATGTCCCCTGTACAGATCCTAGGTTCAGGAAAGTGGGTGGGTTACGTCTCTGGACCCAACCTGCCCACTCTCCCATTGCAGGTTCAGATCTGTGATGGAAGAATGGGCGGGTTCTGACATTATGACATCACTATGGGGGATTTTAGTGGTCAGTGGGTCCAAAAAGGTTGGCGACCACTGGCGACCATCTAGAGCAGCAGTTGCCAACCGGTGGTCTGCGAGACCCTGCTGACCCTTGCCTACCCATCTTCTTCTGTCTTTTGAAACTATCACTACTTCCCACCATTACATATCCCCCTCCTACTGTGTGATACATCCCCACCTCTTAGATTGTAAGCTCTCCGGGGCAGGGTCCTCTCCTCCTCCTGTGTCACTGTCTGTATCTGTCTGTCATTTGCAGCCTGTACTTATTGTACAGCACTGCGTAATATGTTGGTGCTATATAAATCCTGTTTATTAATATTAAAAATAATAATAATAATAAAGTGTCTACATCTGCATTTTCTATGGACCCTGTTTATTGTTGTTGCTTCATCGTGCTTGGGATGTCATTAAATGTTTGAGCCGGTGGGTTTATTGTCACACAGGTACTGCAGATGCTGCATGGGCCTCTGGCATCTACATGTAAAATTTACACCTTTTTGGTAAATGTCTTGCACTTATTATGTATGCACCTTTTTGGTAAATGTCTTGCACTTATTATGTATGCACCTTTTTGGTAAATGACTTGCACTTATT